>NC_035439.2:43260005-43589171 GCF_002127325.2 Helianthus annuus | reverse complement strand
GTTAATTCTCTGTTGATCTCTTGAAGGGTATTGTTTAGGTTTTCCATTAAGATTAAAATCTTTTATTTCAGAAATATTAATTTCTGTGATTTTGAAAACCTTTTGAATCATTTCAATTCTGACACTTCTTATTGGAAAACTTTCATCTGAATATAATTTGTCAGAACTTTTCAAAGTATATACCACTTTGACTGATTCATCATGCACATTAGATTTCGAAAGTAAAAATTCTTTATCATAAACCCGTTTGTCCTTTTTGACTGTTTGCTTTGACGCACTGGACCCAGACTTTGACTCGGGTTTTGACTTCGGTTTTGATTCCTCTTTGTCATCTGTGTCTAACACCTGATCGACCATACTTTTTATCAACTTTGACTCATGATCAGTGTCTGATGACGTATATGTGACATCAATACTTTCTGGTAAGTTATCCGACGACCCAGACTCCCATTTCAAATTGATCGCTTGATTGACTCTTTCTGAGTTTGGATTTCGAGGTGAATATCCATTTTCGACCGGGGGCGGACATCTATTGTAAGATACACTCGGTTTCTTACCAGAATTCTTCAACTTTTCTTCATCTTTTGTCACGGATTTTTCTTCTTCAAATATCTTCACTTCTTCAAATGTCTTCAAATCTTTCACCACTGAATAAATCCTGTCAACAACAAAAGTAGAACATGAGTAACTGTCTAATAATTTCTTAACTTTCTCAGTTTCTATCTTTTGTGTTGCCAACTCAAGCTCGAGATCTGCACATTTCTTTATGTTATAGTTTGCCGTATCAAGCTGTCTCAGATAAGCTATCTTCAAAGTATTCATCGCTTCAGCTTGTTCACCATCAGAATCAGTATATTTGTTGATTTCTCTGTTCATAGTATCATACGATTCTTTCAGCTTGTGAATATTGTGCAACAACTCATTGTTCTGCTTAATCAGCGAATCACAGTTCATGCACTTTTCTTGGATCATGACCGGTTCAGCATCCACTTTTATCTCAAATTCAGGAACTTCTTTCACTGTCCTGCTTGAATTTAAAAATTGAGCTCTTCTCAATTTTTCAGCTTTCGCTTCTTCCTTCAATCTCTCTTCCTCTTCAGCCTCCTCCATGATCTTTTTTCGTCTCTCTTCAGCAGCTTCCATGACTTTTCTGCATCTCTCTGCACATTTCAAATCATACGCATTAGCAAAGAAAGCATGAGAAGTGTTTTTAGCTATAAAGTCTTGATCTGGACAAAAATCATCCCAAGTAAATCCTTCCGTCATCTTCTCGTCATCTTGTTCAGCTAAACACACTTTGCTTTCTTTCGGAAGATACTTTTCCCAGGTAAAATTATCATATTTTCCCTGACTAACAACACATGCCTTTTTATCAACCACATCTCTCCCATGCGCCGTTTGTGCCTGATGCTGCTGTGCTGGTTGAGTGAATTGATGATAGATGGCCTTCTTGTGATAATCATTGTTTCCGAAAGGATTCTGGGCACCGGTAGCTTCACGGTTTTTGCATTCCCTCTTGAAATGCCCCTTCTCCCTGCAACGAAAACATGTAACTTTAGATTTATCAAAACCTAAAGTTGAAACGTTTGCATCACGAAAATCATCACGGCCAGTAATTTGTTTAAACTTCTCAGCGCGTCTCATCACACTCGCCATACACCATTTTATATCCATCAATTCCATTTCTTCAGCATCAATTTGATCGTAATCCTCTTTTGTGAGCATTGGATTTCCGATCTTTCCTGCAACAAAACAGCTATAAGACTCTAAAATCATCCCTAACAAAGATATTTGATTTTTTGCAATATCTTCAGTGTAGTCTTGATCATTTTCAAGGCTTAATACAATGTTACACTTAAGTTTTCTACCATTCTTTGTTACAGAGATGTTAGGATCGAAAGATGAAAATCTTGTGCTGTTGCTTGATCCTTGAGATGTGTTTTTTTCAGGAGAATCTTTAACGCTGTAAGCAGTTTCAATCTTAGGAGAGAACTTTGTTGAATCAGTAGCACCATGCTTGTAGTACAGACTGATATCCTGCGCTCCATCGTAGTTCTTCATCCTAGCGATCTTTCTTTGCTCCATCTCTTGAGCTTCCAAATGCTTGATAAAATCTCCCAAAGTCATAGTTTTGTAATCTTTTCTGTTAGACCTTAGCATCATCAGAAATGTTCCCCATGTTTCGTATGGAAGCGCATCTGCAAGTTTTTCAATTAACTCATCAGTATCCTTTTTAATACCTAACTTTGTCATATTTCTCACCAAGTTACAATATCTATCAATAATCTGCTTGGTGTTTTCAGATTTTAAACCACGAAACAAATCGAATTCTTTCTTCATAAGAGATTTTTTATTCTTAAGCATATCATCACTTCCAATAAACTTTGCTTCCAACTCAGTCCAAATTGAGTATGCAGTTCCGTCATGTTGAAGCAGAATCAAGATATCCTCTTTTATAGCTTGCTGAAGCAGACGCACCATGAGTTTCTCATCCCGATATTTCTTTTTATCTGTTGCACTCATTTCTCTAAGTGTTAATGGAGTACCATTCACAACATCATCCTTTGTGGGTTTAACATATTGTTCCTCGGTGTGTTCCCACGCATCAAGATGATAAGCTTCGACCCAATTTCCGAATCGTTCTGACCACACGTTGTAATCATCAATATCCATGAGTTTCGGTGGTTTCTGAGACGTTCCGGTTTCATTTTCAATCAAAGCATTCTGAGTAATCGAGACCGGGGTAGCAAAAGCGTTATAAAATTCCGTATCCATTGTTCACAAATTGTTCACAGATGCACAACAACAATCTGAATGAGCGGTCCAGACAGTATATGTTCGAGCGGTTCAGACAAGGTCCGTTCGAGCGGTTCAACCTTTTAATTTTGGAGCGATCCAAGCACTATGTCTGTTCGAGCGATCCAAAATTCGTTCGTACGAGCGGACTAAAGGATGAGCGGTCCAAGTTATGTCACTAAAAGCGGTTCAAAAGTGTACTGATGAGCGGTCCATAACCAAAATTTTGAGTGATCCAGAAGTCAAAATTGATATTTGGAGCGGTCCAGATAAACAATTTTGAGCGGTTCAGATGCTGATGTCACCTTTTGAGCGATCCTGAATGAACAAATCACCTAAAATCTTGGTTTCTACTTCGATTTTAGATCTGAAAACTTCAAGGATTTGTTAATTCATGATTCCGAGTGCACTGTGTGATTTTGAGCTTGTTTTACCGTGAAAAATTTTGAAAAAAATGAAGAAAGTATAGAAAATCAGAAGAATAGCAGCTAAAATGGCAAGAACTCCTCCTCCTAAGCTCTGATACCACTTGTAGGATCGTTCGTTGACCTGTTTGAGTCGTTCAGAGAAGTTCGTATCCGAATTAAGAGGCGGAAACTAATAATTCGGTGCTATTCAAGCTGTATACACTTTAAACTTGCTGTTGTATTGATTTCAAACTCAGTTACAAGATCTGACAGCACTTCGGCAGAGTACTGGAACAATACACCGTTAACTATATGTTGTGGATCGCTCCCCTATATATAGAGAATCTGGACCGCTCATACGACATGTCCGTATGAGCGACCCTACATGGTACCGTATAAGCGATCCTAACATTTGACCTAATAAGCGATCCAGACACCATGACACATAAGCGATCCTAGACCTTGTACATATAAGCGATCCTATATAAACCAAGCTATTCTAGAATTTCGTGTCATGTCTGATCTCCTTAATCTTCAAGACTTGATGGAAGACGTAGTCAGCAGACGTAGGTGCACTAGCACAAAGGCTTTCTGGGCAACAGACAAAGCCTCCCTGTCCGCCTTTAGCTTCAACCGATCAGCCTCAAAGCTCTTCTTAAAGTCAATCATTTCAATCTCGTGCTGCTTGGACAGGCCTTCAACCTTCTTCGACCAAGCTTCCTCCTTCTCAGCAAAGCTGCTTATCTCCTTTTTCATCGACGCAGTAAAACAAACATATTAAATGAAACTGGGCATGAACAGTAAATAAATTTCCAACATATACATTTACAAGTTAGGGGAATAGTGCCAGGCAGCTTGCCTAGCACTTCTCGATTGGACCCACCCGTTTTTTATTTAATTTTATTCCCAGTTTAAAATTACGTTTTCGTCCTTCATTTAAAATTATGTTTTTGCCCCCAGCTCAAAATAAAATTATAATTTTGCCCCTAGCTCAAAATTACGCTTTTACCCTCGGTTCAAAAACTCAATTTTAATTTTGTTCCCAATTTAAAATTACGGTTTCGCCCTCCATTTAAAATTACGTTTTTGCCTCCAACTCAAAATAAAATATTGTTTTTTCCTCTAGCTCAAAAGTACGCTTCTGCCCTCAGCTCAAAATTACATTTTTGCCCACAGTTCAAAATAAAATTATGTTTTCCCCCTATCTCAAAATTATTAGCTGCCTGTCACTTCCCTATTGGACCAACTCATTTTTAATTTAATTTTATTCCCAGTTTAAAATTACGCTTTCGTCCTTCGTTTAAAATTACGTTTTTGCCCCCAGCTCAAAGTAAAATTATAATTTTGCCCTAGCTCAAAATCGATTTTGCCCTCGGTTCAAAAACTCATTTTTAATTTTGTTCCCAGTTTAAAATTACGGTTTCGCCCTCCGTTTAAAATTGCGTTTTTGCCGCCAATTAAAAATAAAATGTTGTTTTTTCCTCTAGCTCAAAATTACGATTACGCCCTTAGTTCAAAATTACGTTTTTGCCCACAGTTCAAAATAAAATTATGTTTTCCCCCCTAGCTCAAAATTATGATTTTCCTCTCAGTTTAAAATTATGATTTCGCATCCAGTTCAAAATATAATTACGATTTTGCCCTCTGTACAGACATACATATTTTGAGAGACAAATATTCGGCTTATTGCCCCGCAACGCAGGCGGGGCAAAAACTAGTTACTATATATATCCAATTCATGAATGGCTTAGGAACAGTAGCCAAACTTTTTTTTTTTAAAACTTTTGCCACCAAAGTTTAGTAGGTTTCAGCTAGAATAGTGTTATATTTAAGGTTTTTATTTTTCCTTTCTTTCTTTACATGAAAAAACGTTACTTTTTATTATTGGTTATTATTCTATTATAATAATTAATTATAGAAATATTTTGTTTTTCTTTTTTAACTTTAAGCATTATAAAGTTACGAGTATGTTGTTGTGACATGCCTCTATTTATCTATGTTTCGATAAAAGATTTGTTTATAATAAAACGAGTCAAATATCTTTGAACTTTCTGTTCTTTACCATGACGAACCGACATCAATACAGGTACTGATATTTGTTTTTATGATTTTTCTAGACGTTCCTACTGATGTTATCCAAACAGGTACTGATATCGTTATTACAAACTGAAACTGATGTTCATTTTTTGGTTTCCGATTGATGTAAAATGTGTGTCAATATCCTTTTGGGCATATTTCTTTATATTTCTATACCAAGTACCGGTATCATACAACGATTATGACGAATCAAATCCATATTTACACAAAATAAATACGTGAATTCTGTAGGTTATGGTGAGTTCAGTCAGATACATTGAAATACGACACAATGTTTAGACTAATCAATTCGATGTTTGCGATTTACTCGCGCCGTAATGCGCGCGGGCCTTTTTACTAGTTCAAAACATAAAGAAAAGAGGATTTTATTACTCTTTCATGGTAACAGTTTTAGCATGAAAAAGGAGACAACTTGACAACATAAATAAAGAACAATGTTTAAGATTAAATATATTATGTTTTAATATTTAATCTAGTAGTCATTATAATCATTTACATAATATAGATCAAAATATATAACAACCTATTAAATAATTAGTTGGTAATTGTTGATGGACCATATTACCCTTATTAACTAATTAGGTTTCCTCTTGGGTGCTTATATAAGGAGACTTATATAGAGGTTAAAAGGTTACACACTTAGACACACAACCTAATAATAATCATAACATCAATCTCGCCTCTCTCTCCATAGCTGAACTCCCTTATTTGGTTTCATTATCACCATCATTAGTCAGCACCTTAAGGAGGAACCAGATCACACTGACAAACATGTCGAACTCGATGGCATCTTCTCTCACTGGATTCTCCTCTGCACTGTCTGCTGTAACAGGTATGTTTTCATGTTTTCCATTATGTTTAAACAGAACTGATCCAACATGTGGTATCAGAGCATATGTTGATTAGTCGGTTCGGTTTTCATATCCATTATTCTGGGATTGAAATCTGGAAAACATAAGTTTTGAAAATTTAATGAACATCACAGCCGGTTTCGAGTCATAAATGGCCACTCGAGATCACTATTTTTGGAAAAGATTAATTATATGTTCACTCGAAATTAAATGGGTTATGTTTTATGTCCGAAATCTGTTTATAAAAGCCTTACAATTCAGGTTTCGGGTTCCAGAATTATGTTTTATTTTTTAGGGTTCATCACATGTTCTTAGGAAAATTCGAAAATTCCTTTATGTTCTGGAATATGATTTGGATTATTGAGTCATCGGTCTGAATCCCCACCCCCCTTAATCGTTCCTTTTAACCCTTCAGCACAAGCATCATCTAATTTATCGGCCCGAGTGCAGCCTCGTGTCACACCCCGGAACTTATAGTGGACACCACGGAAAAGATTGCACAGATAAGGCAACGCATGGCGGCAGCACGCGACCGTCAGAAAAGCTACGCGGATAAGCGTAGGAAGCCTTTGGAATTTCAGGTCGGGGACCGGGTTTTACTTAAAGTCTCACCCTGGAAGGGTGTGGTTCGTTTTGGTAAGCGGGGCAAACTCAATCCGCGGTATGTCGGACCATTCGAGATCATAGAAAGAATAGGCAAAGTAGCCTACAGACTAAACCTACCAGCAGAACTCGGGGCAGTTCACAACGTATTCCATGTGTCGAATCTGAAGAAATGCTTGTCAGATGAGACCCTCATAATTCCTTTGAAAGAGCTCACTATCGACGAACAGTTGCACTTCGTCGAGGAACCAGTTGAAATCATGGACCGGGATGTTAAGGTCCTCAAACACAAGAGAATCCCTCTTGTCCGAGTTCGTTGGAACTCCAAACGTGGCCCAGAGTACACTTGGGAACGCGAAGACCAGATGACAGAAAAATACCCCCATTTGTTCGCGAACAGTACAACCACTACTGAGGTTGAAGCTACTGCGGAATTTCGGGACGAAATTCCAGATCAACGGGGGGAGGATGTGACACCCCAAGAAAACCAGTGAACGATACAACTTACCTATACAACTTACCTAGCTTCCTCAGTGAGTGCGTACCAAATTTCGGGACGAAATTTCTTTTAAGTTGGGGATAATGTGACAACTCGTATTTCGAACCTATTTTGTGTAACGTTACGTGCTTATGTGAGCTATATTATTTGATTTAATGTATGATTGAATGTTATGTGTTTTGTGTAATGTATTGTATGTATGTATTTAATGGCCCATACGCACAACCTGATCCGATCGCACAACATTACACACGACCGCACAAGTCCACTTCGGGCCTTATCTCTTGTTATCGGACCAAAGGGGCAGCCCATGATGGGCCGGCCCACTCCCTTTATACGAATAGAGGATGGAGTATGCCTCTCATTGTTCTTGCAAAACACCTTCACACACAAAACCCTAGTTCGGTTCCTCTCCTTCACGAACTTGACGGCAGCCAAACAATTCCCCATCGGAAGTTGTGGTGTTCGGATCAACTCTTGCTCTCTCTCCTTCAATTGGTTAGTATATCACTTTGTTCGTGTGATTATTTATATATATTATGTTTGCCATGATACGGTGTGTATGAATGATATACTTGTGAATTGGATATGTTGTATGCATGATAGCTGGATCGAAGTTTACTATCCTTGTTATTGTTCTTGTTGTAAATCGGATTGGCTGCATGATGGACCGAATTCTTGTTAATCGGCTGTGATGAGCATGACTTATGAGTGTGATTATGAATTAAGTTGCATGATAGTTTATAACTTGGTTAATCACATGAATCCGATCATATGTTCTGCATGTTGGTAAATGGTTGTTCTTGAATATGATATGAACATGTTTGAAGATGTTATGAAACTGTGAATGTTGTTGATTTGATCTGATTGTGAAACTGCCAAATCTGTTTGCTAACATTATGGAATTGATGAACTGGAATTATGGAAAGCTGTTACAATCTGCTTGTCTCGACCAGGGTTGCGAGTCGAGAACCCTTAGTCTCGACTCGAGACCACCTTACAACACAAACAGCACAAACCGAGACCACGGTTGCGGGTTCGGTTGCGACTCGAGACCGTGCAGTCTCGACTTGACCATGACCACTCGAGACCTCCTTGTTGCGACTCGAGACCTCGAAACCAGTACAACTCGAGACCGCTTATTCTCGACTCGAGATCGTTAGTCTCGACTCGAGACCGTGAACACTTGCACATTATTATTGGACTTGCACTGTCACGAGCCCAACCGATTGGGCCGGATACTTGGACTTGTTTACGTGACTGCTATTGGACTGCTATGAATACTTGTGTATGCCATGATTATATTTGCCACAATACATGTAGAACCTATGTGCTATATTCGAATACGAACCTGACTTGTATGATAACCATGCTAGGACGTGGTTGATCACCCTATAGCTTACTCGAACTTTCTGTGTATCTGCCGAGCAAACCAAGGTGAGTTCACACAGCCAAGGCATGGGGTTCCCGGGTGGGAATGGGATTGGATGACTTATTGTATATACTCGGATGATAGAACCTAACGACAAGATACGGCTAGACTAGTAACACTTATTGAACTGATCTTTGCACACCTGCCAAGGGTTGGCCGCGATATTATGACTGACTTCGCATACCTGCCTTAGGAAGGCCGCGAACTAAATTTACTAATCTTCGCACACCTGCCTGGGGGCCGCGATACGGATAAACCTAGTCTAGAATACGTGGGAAAAACATCCCCTAATATCTTCGCATACCTGCCTGGGAGGCCGCGATGGAAACTAATACGATACATGACTTAACGAACGAACATAATGCTACTCATACTGTTACAATTACTGAACTATACTCGGTGAACTCGCTCAACTAGTTGTTGACTCTCTGCTGCATGCCTTGCAGGACCTTAGGTACTTATGGAGCTTGCACAGGGAGGAGCAGGTCGTTGTGGGCATGGAACGTGAATGCTTATTAAACGTTTATGACATTACACACCTAATACTTATGTTTGGGTTTTTACATTTATGCTTCCGCTACACTTGATTATGTTGGTTTTGATAAACACCTTTTGTATTGATGGATAACTAATACTACTTATTTACATGTTCAATATGATTGGTGGCTTGATCCTGGTCATGTCACGCCTCCAAGCGGTGGTACTCCGCATGTGGATTTTGGGGGTGTGACAGATTGGTATCAGAGCCATTGGTTATAGAGAACTTGGTTTTAATATGGGGAAAACGTTTTTATTAAAACCAGACTATAACCAGAACAGTGCTCTCAACGATCCACAACGACGCGTCGCTCCACGTGCAAGACTCGACATCCTAGGTAATATGGTTTATGTTTATTGCCTACATGGTAGAACTATATAGAACTTTGCTCGTAGTATGCCTAGATACACATGACCCTATTACATGAGAATACCTATGTGCTTACACTCTTCTGTCATCGCACTTTACGCGAACCCTCTCTTACCGATGTTATCTTTGCTATGAAGATCATGTCTGGACGAATTAACATGACTCAAGCCCAGTTGACGGCTCTCATTAACGAACAAGTTGCTGCGGCATTTGCAGCCGCACAAGCAGGAGGTATATCCTGTAGTCATAACTCACACTAGGATCTTTAGATCCTACACTCCTAAACCAACTCTTGTGTTTAACCTTGTCCTATTCGTACACAATAGGTCAACACGCACCGCAACCAGTTTGCACTTTCAAGAACTTCATGGACTGTCGTCCAAGTACGTTCAGTGGCACGGAAGGAGCAGTGGGACTACTCCATTGGTTTGAGAAGCTCGAGTCAGTGTTCGAGATGTGTGAATGCCCTGAGGCTCGCAGGGTCAAGTACGCCACTGGTAGGTTGGAAGGAATCGCGCTAACCTGGTGGAACGCGCAAGTTCAGATTCTAGGGTTGGCAGCTGCTAACGCCACCCCTTGGAACGATTTTAAGGAACTCATCAAACGTGAATACTGTACGCGGGATGACATCCACAAGTTGGAAGATGAGTTTTACCACCTGAAAATGACGGGGTCGGAAATTGAAGCCTACACGAAACGGTCGAACGAACTGGCCGTCTTGTGTCCAACCATGGTGGACCCTCCAATCAAGCGTATGGAATTGTACCTCAAGGGTCTAGCCTCAAAGATTCAGAGCCATGTTACATCGGCAAACCTCGACAACATCCAATACATCCAGCGTCTTGCTCATCGCCTTACAGATCAGGCAGTGGAACAGAACAAGCTGCCCAAACGCATCAGTGCTACCACTCCAGCTGTTACTCCTGCTACAACAAGCGACAACAAACGAAAATGGGATGGGGATTCCAGCAGGGGATCAGTTTCCGTTCAGTCTCAAGCACAGCAATGCAAGTTAAATGACTACCAGAGTCCGAATCAGCAATCATCAGGCAGTCAGGGACAGGGTGGATATCGGGGAATTCACCCATGGTGTAGTAGGTGCAACAAACACCACAGTGGAAGATGTCGCAGGGAACGTTGTCAAAGATGCCTCAAGATGGGTCATGAGGCTAAGGATTGTAGAAGCTCACGGCCAGCAAATCAGAACCAGCAACTCCCACCTCCAGCTCCACAGAACCAGCAGCAGCAGCCACAGCATGGAAACCGGGGATGTTTCCAGTGTGGGGCTGAAGGCCACTTCAAACGTGATTGCCCTCAATTGAACCAGAACCAAAATTGCAACAACAACAATAACCAGGGCAATGGGAACAACAACAATGGAGGAAACAACAACAACAATGGCAACGAAGCTCGAGGTCGTGCTTTCGTGCTAGGTCAGGGCGACGCAAGGAATGATCCCAATGTGGTTATGGGTAAGTTTCTTCTCGACGATATTTATGTTACTGTATTGTTTGATTCGGGTGCTGATACAAGTTATATATCATTGAAAGTGAGTAAATTGCTAAAACGTGCACCAACACTCTTAACCACCAAACATGTAGTAGAATTAGCTAATGGTAAGAGTCTAGAAGCCACGCATGTAGTCAGGGGTTGTAATATTGTCTTAGCCGGTCAAGCTTTCTCCATCGACCTTATTCCCATAGTCTTGGGAAGCTTCGATATCGTTATAGGGATGGACTGGTTATCCCAACATCACACAGAGATCTTGTGCAAAGAGAAGATTGTTCGCATCCCTCGTTCTGGTCAGGAACCTCTCGAAGTTCAAGGCGACAAGAGTGGTGCTGTGGTTGGCATCATCTCCTTCTTGAAGGCTCAGAAATGGTTACGAAAGGGTCACACTGCTATTCTGGCACTTGTCACTGATGCATCAGCGAAGGAAAAGAAATTGGAAGACATTCCAGTGGTACGCGACTTCCCTCAGGTGTTTCCTGAAGATTTACCAGGTCTACCGCCTCATCGCCAAGTTGAATTTCAAATCGAGCTCGCTCCAGGAGCAGCACCTATAGCTCGAGCACCGTATCGTTTAGCTCCAACTGAACTGGAAGAACTGTCAAAGCAGTTACAAGAGCTCTTGGAAAAGGGTTTTATTCGTCCAAGCTCTTCGCCTTGGGGAGCTCCAGTGTTATTCGTGAAAAAGAAGGACGGTACCTTCAGGATGTGCATAGACTACCGAGAACTCAACAAGGTGACGGTGAAGAACCGTTACCCTCTTCCACGCATAGACGACTTATTCGACCAGTTGCAAGGGTCGTGCTACTACTCCAAGATAGACTTAAGGTCGGGTTACCATCAGCTGAGAGTCCGAGAGGAGGACGTCTCCAAGACAACATTTAGAACTCGCTACAGTCACTACGAGTTTCTTGTCATGCCATTCGGGTTAACGAACGCGCCTGCCGTATTTATGAATCTTATGAACAGGGTGTGCAAACCGTATCTTGACAAGTTTGTGATTGTTTTCATTGACGACATTCTGATCTACTCCAAGAGTCAGGAGGAACACGAGCAGCATTTACGGCTTATCTTGGAACTTCTTCGAAAGGAACAGCTGTACGCCAAGTTCTCGAAATGTGACTTCTGACTTCGTGAAGTCCATTTCCTAGGCCACGTGGTAAACAAGGATGGGATTCATGTTGATCCATCCAAGGTAGATTCGATTAGGAACTGGCCTGCACCGCGTACACCAACGGAAATACGCCAATTCTTGGGTTTGGCGGGTTATTACAGGCGATTCATCAAAGACTTTTCAAAGATTGCACAGCCGCTCACACTACTAACACAGAAGGGTGTCACCTACCGTTGGGGTAATACTCAGGAAACTGCTTTTCAGCACTTAAAGGATAGACTTTGCAGTGCACCTATCCTCTCATTGCCAGAGGGCACAGACGACTTCGTGGTTTACTGTGATGCATCCATTCAGGGTCTTGGATGTGTATTAATGCAGCGCGACAAGGTCATTGCTTACGCTTCGCGCCAACTCAAGGTTCACGAACGGAACTACACGACGCACGATTTAGAGCTGGGAGCTGTTGTTTTTGCGCTTAAGATATGGCGACACTACCTGTACGGTACCAAGTGTACTATTTACACCGATCACAGGAGTCTCGAGCATATCCTTAGGCAAAAGGATTTGAACATGCGTCAACGTCGATGGGTTGAACTACTTAATGATTACGAATGCGCCATCAAGTACCATCCAGGCAAAGCCAATGTTGTGGCTGACGCTCTCAGTCGAAAGGACACTCTACCTAGGCGCGTACGAGCGCTACAGCTTACGATTCAGTCTAGTCTTCCTGCACAGATACGAAATGCTCAGGTAGAAGCATTGAAACCAGAAAACGTCAGGGCTGAAGCCCTACGCGGCTCAAGGCAACGACTAGAGCATAAGGAAGACGGTGCCTACTACGTAACGGGGCGTATTTGGGTCCCACTATATGGCGGTTTACGAGAACTTGTGATGGATGAAGCACACAAGTCTCGCTACTCGATACATCCAGGTTCGGATAAGATGTACCACGACATCAAGACTACGTATTGGTGGCCTAGCATGAAGGCCCACATTGCCACTTATGTCGGCAAATGCTTAACCTGTGCAAGAGTCAAGGCAGAATATCAGAAACCAGCAGGCTTACTTCAGCAACCAAAGATACCACAGTGGAAATGGGAGGAAATTTCCATGGATTTTGTTACAGGCCTGCCTAGATCTCAGCGTGGGAACGATACTATTTGGGTGATCGTGGATCGACTCACCAAGTCTGCTCACTTCTTGCCAATCAAAGAAACGGACAAGTTTTCCACACTTGCAGACATATACTTGAAACAAGTAGTCTCAAGGCACGGGGTGCCCACCTCTATTATTTCGGATCGCGATGCACGATTCACTTCAGAACTATGGCAAGCAATGCACAAAGCTTTTGGCTCATAGCTGCACATGAGCACAGCATATCACCCTCAGACGGATGGACAGTCTGAGTGCACGATACAAACTCTAGAAGAAATGCTTCGGGCATGTGTCATCGATTTCGGCAACAGCTGGGAAAAGCATCTCCCATTAGTGGAGTTTTCGTATAATAACAGTTACCACACCAGCATCCAAGCCGCTCCATTCGAGGCATTGTATGGGCGTAAATGCCGGTCACCTCTCTGTTGGGCAGAGGTGGGGGATAGTCAGATCACGGGTCCAGAACTTATAGTGGACACCACGGAAAAGATTGCACAGATAAGGCAACGCATGGCGGCAGCACGCGGCCGTCAGAAAAGCTACGCGGATAAGCGTAGGAAGCCTTTGGAATTTCAGGTCGGGGACCGGGTTTTACTTAAAGTCTCACCCTGGAAGGGTGTGGTTCGTTTTGGTAAGCGGGGCAAACTCAATCCGCGGTATGTCGGACCATTCGAGATCATAGAAAGAATAGGCAAAGTAGCCTACAGACTAAACCTACCAGCAGAACTCGGGGCAGTTCACAACGTATTCCATGTGTCGAATCTGAAGAAATGCTTGTCAGATGAGACCCTCATAATTCCTTTGAAAGAGCTCACTATCGACGAACAGTTGCACTTCGTCAAGAAACCAGTTGAAATCACGGACCGGGATGTTAAGGTCCTCAAACACAAGAGAATCCCTCTTGTCCGAGTTCGTTGGAACTCCAAACGTGGCCCAGAGTACACCTGGGAACGCGAAGACCAGATAACAGAAAAATACCCCCAATTGTTCGCGAACAGTACAACCACTACTGAGGTTGAAGCTACTGCGGAATTTTGGGACGAAATTCCAGATCAACGGGGGGAGGATGTGACACCCCAGAAAAACCAGTGAACGATACAACTTACCTATACAACTTACCTAGCTTCCTCAGTGAGTGCGTACCAAATTTCGGGACGAAATTTCTTTTAAGTTGGGGATAATGTGACAACTCGTATTTCGAACCTATTTTGTGTAACGTTACATGCTTATGTGAGCTATATTATTTGATTTAATGTATGATTGAATGTTATGTGTTTTGTGTAATGTATTGTATGTATGTATTTAATGGCCCATACGCACAACCTGATCTGATCGCACAACATTACACACGACCGCACAAGCCCACTTCGGGCCTTATCTCTTGTTATCGGACCAAAGGGGCAGCCCATGATGGGCCGGCCCACTCCCTTTATACGAATAGAGGATGGAGTATGCCTCTCATTATTCTTGCAAAACACCTTCACACACAAAACCCTAGTTTGGTTCCTCTCCTTCACGAACTTGACGGCAGCCAAACAATTCCCCATCGGAACTTGTGGTGTTCGGATCAACTCTTGCTCTCTCTCTCCTTCAATTGGTTAGTGTATCACCTTGTTCGTGTGATTATTTATATATATTATGTTTGCCATGATACGGTGTGTATGAATGATATACTTGTGAATTGGATATGTTGTATGCATGATAACCGGATCGAAGTTTACTATCCTTGTTATTGTTCTTGTTGTAAATCGGATTGGCTGCATGATGGACCGAATTCTTGTTAATCGGCTGTGATGAGCATGACTTATGAGTGTGATTATGAATTAAGTTGCATGATAGTTTATAACTTGGTTAATCACATGAATCCAATCATATGTTCTGCATGTTGGTAAATGGTTGTTCTTGAATATGATATGAACATGTTTGAAGATGTTATGAAACTGTGAATGTTGTTGATTTGATCTGATTGTGAAACTGCCAAATCTGTTTGCTAACATTACGGAATTGATGAACTGGAATTATGGAAAGCTGTTACAATCTGCTTGTCTCGACCAGGGTTGCGAGTCGAGAACCCTTAGTCTCGACTCGAGACCACCTTACAACACAAACAGCACAAACCGAGACCACGGTTGCGGGTCTGGTTGCGACTCGAGACCGTGCAGTCTCGACTTGACCATGACCACTCGAGACCTCCTTGTTGCGACTCGAGACCTCGAAACCAGTACAACTCGAGACCGCTTAGTCTCGACTCGAGATCGTTAGTCTCGACTCGAGACCGTGAACACTTGCACATTATTATTGGACTTGCACTGTCACGAGCCCAACCGATTGGGCCGGATACTTGGACTTGTTTACGTGACTGCTATTGGACTGCTATGAATACTTGTGTATGCCATGATTATATTTGCCACAATACGTGTAGAACCTATGTGCTATATTCGAATACGAACCTGACTTGTATGATAACCATGCTAGGACGTGGTTGATCATCCTATAGCTTACTCGAACTTTCTGTGTATCTGCCGAGCAAACCAAGGTGAGTTCACACAGCCAAGGCATGGGGTTCCCGGGTGGGAATGGGATTGGATGACTTATTGTATATACTCGGATGATAGAACCTAATGACAAGATACGGCTAGACTAGTAACACTTATTGAACTGATCTTCGCACACCTGCCAAGGGTTGGCCGCGATATTATAACTGACTTCGCATACCTGCCTTAGGAAGGCCGCGAACTAAATTTACTAATCTTCGCACACCTGCCTGGGGGCCGCGATACGGATAAACCTAGTCTAGAATACGTGGGAAAAACATCCCCTAATATCTTCGCATACCTGCCTGGGAGGCCGCGATGGAAACTAATACGATACATGACTTAACGAACGAACATAATGCTACTCATACTGTTACAATTACTGAACTATACTCTGTGAACTCGCTCAACTAGTTGTTGACTCTCTGCTGCATGCCTTGCAGGACCTTAGGTACTTATGGAGCTTGCACAGGGAGGAGCAGGTCGTTGTGGGCATGGAACGTGAATGCTTATTAAACGTTTATGACATTACACACCTAATACTTATGTTTGGGTTTTTACATTTATGCTTCCGCTACACCTGATTATGTTGGTTTTGATAAACACCTTTCGTATTGATGGATAACTAATACTACTTATTTACATGTTCAATATGATTGGTGGCTTGATCCTGGTCATGTCACGCCTCCAAGCGGTGGTACTCCGCATGTGGATTTTGGGGGTGTGACAGTGGTCTCTATAGATTAGAACTAGATGATAATTTTTCCAAATCTTTGTTGTCATATAACATTAATGAATCACTCACAAAGATGAAAGAGAAACGAGACTTAGAGACTTCAACCATGTTGTGGCATCAGTGTTTAGGCCACATCTCAAGAGAATGATTAAATCATCTCGTAAAGGATGAAGTCTTACCTCCTCTCGATTTCTCTGATTTTGGAACATGTGTCAAATGTCTTAAAGGTAAAATGACATTAGCGAATAAGAAAGGTGCCACTAGGAGCTCTAATTTATTAGAACTCATTCATACTGACATTAGTGGTCCCTACCAAATCGCTGGCATAACAGGACATACTTCATTTATCACTTTTATTGATGATTATTCTTGTTACATGTACTTGTATCTTATTAAGGAAAAGTCTGAATCTCTTACAACTTTTAAAGATTATAAGGCTGAAGTTGAAAAGCAATTGGATCGTTAGATTAAAGTTGTGAGATCAGATAGAGGTGGTGAATATTATGGAAGATATACTGATGTGGGTTAAGCTCCTGGTGCATTTTATGAGTTTTGTAAGAGCCAGGGGATTGTGAACCAATACACCATGCCCTGGTACACCTCAGCAGAACGGTGTCGCTGAAAGATGAAACCGTACCCTTATGAACATGGTGCGCAGTATGTTAGCCAACACTAATTTACAATTATTCTTCTGGACTGAAGCGTTAAAAGCAGCTGTTCATATACTCAATAGAGTTCCTTCTAAATCTGTCCCTAAAACTCCTTATGAACTTTGGACAGGAAGGAAATCGAGTCTTAAATATATGAAAGTATGGGGCTGCATTGCTGAAGCAAAACTTTACAATCCTTTCCCAAGGAAACTTGACCCTAAAACAGTTACCTGTTTCTTTATCGGGTATCCTGATAATTCAGAGGGTTATCGTTTCTATTGTCCTTCCCATGTCACCCGTATTGTTGAAACCAAGCGTGTTGCATTCCTGGAGGATTTCAAGGTCAGTGGGAGCAGTACCAACCCTTACGAAGAATTGCAAGAAGTACAAGATGCAGGGGGGGGGAGACTCGTCGCTTACCATTACTCCGATTACTTCACTTGTACCCAATGCAACTACTGTACCTGAAGCTACTGCACTAACTCCAAATGCACCTCTACAATCTGAGCCCATTATACCTCATGACGAAGGCACATCAAATGCTCAAAACCAAGACAACGCTAAACCCAATAATCCACTCAGGAGGTTATCTAGGCAAAGAAAGCCTACTAATTGGGATGATTATGTTACCTTCCTGACTGAAATGGATCCTGGAAAGCTCAATGATCCTATCTCTTACAATGAAGCCATTAGCATTGATCAGTCTTCTAAATGGAATAAATAAATGATTGATGAGCTTGAATCCATGAAGAAAAATGACGTTTGGGATTTGGTTGAATTACCCAACGGAGTCAAACCCGTAGGATGTAAATGGGTGTTCAAAACAAAACTGGATCCGAATGGGAACGTTGAAAGCTACAAAGCGAGATTGGTTGCAAAGGGCTACACTCAGAAAGAGGGAATTGATTATCTAGAGACGTTTTCACCTGTCTCTCGTAAAGATTCATTAAGGATCGTCATGGCCCTAGTAGCTCACTTTGATTTAGAGTTGCATCAGATGGATGTTAAAACCGCTTTCCTTAACGGAGACTTAGACGAAGATGTTTACATGAAGCAACCCGAAGGCTTTAAAACTGAAGGTCAGGAGCATCTAGTCTGTAAGTTGAAGAAATCCATTTACAGGTTAAAACAAGCATCACGTCAATGGTATCTCAAGTTTGATGAAGTCATGAAGAAACAAGGTTTTATGAAGAGTCAAGTGGATCAATGCACCTACCTCAAGATGAGTGGGAACAACTGTACTATACTTGTCCTTTACGTAGATGATATTCTATTGGCAAGTAATAGTTTAGACATGTTGCATGAGTCGAAGCGGTGACTCTTGCATAACTTCGACATGAAGGATCTCGGAGATGCTTCTTACGTCATTGGTATCAAAATTCACCGAGATAGACACAAAGGGATCTTAGGTTTGTCTCAAAAGGCTTACATAGATCGTGTCCTTACACGTTACAACATGCAACAGTGCAAACCCTCCGTCGCTCCAGTAGTTAAGGGAGATGTTTTCGGTTCATTCCAGTGTCCGACAACAGAAGTTGAGAAGGAGCAAATGAGCCAGATACCTTACGCGTCAGTAATCGGGAGCCTGATGTATGTTCAAGTCTGTACTCGACCAGATATTGCTTATATTGCTGGAATGCTAGGCCGTTATCAGACTAATCCTGGCCTAGATCACTGGAAAGCAGCTAAGAAGGTACTCCGATATCTGCAAGGGACGAAAGACTATAAATTGACTTATAGAAGAAGTGATCATTTAGAAGTGGTAGGCTATTCTGATTCTGACTTTGCCAAATTCAAAGATGACAAGAAATCCACTTCGGGCTATATCTTTATGTTAGCAGGCGGACCCATTTCATGGAAGAGTTATAAACAACAGTTGACCACAACTTCCACAATGATGGCAGAGTACATTGCCGTTTATAACGCAACCTGTCATGGAATGTTGCTTAGAAATCTGATCACTGGACTCAAAATCGTTAATTCCATTTTTAGACCATTGAAGTTTTATTGTGATAATTCAGCTGCCGTTAGTTTCTTGAACAGTAACAGTTCGACTGGAGCTGGTTTATATCTCGATACAAAATATTTGTTCGTACGTGAGTGAGTTGAGGAAAATAATCTTTGTATCAAGTATATTAGTACTAAAGATATGCTGGAGGATCCGATGACTAAAGGTCTCCCTCCTAAGGTTTACGAAGAACATGTTCGGAATATGGGATTTAGTAAAGACCTTGTTTAAGCATATTGTACTAGCTTATGTTTTATGAATAATGAAATTTCCTCAGTTTGATTTTGTATGTCTCTTAGAATATGTTCAACCAGTATAATGGTATATAGACAAATAAAGTTACAAATCAAACAAAGGGCTTATGCGTATTTTGATCATGACGATTAGGTTTTAAATTAAGGCTATAGTATGACTAATGGGGGTCCTGAGTCGCATAAGGATTCAACAGCTGTATTTCTCTGCTATAGTACTTGTTTAAGGCTAAAATGAGTGTTAACTCCTGATCAGGCTTATCTAATACTCGTAGTAAATGATTATTCGGCTAAGTGGGAGAATGTAAGATCAAATATATTATGTTTTAATATTTAATCTAGTAGCCATTATAATCATTTACATAATATAGATCAAAATAACAACCTCTTAAATAATTAGTTGGTAATTGTTGATGGACCATATTACCCTTATTAACTAATTAGGTTTCCTCTTGGGTGCTTATATAAGGAGACTTATGTAGAGGTTAAAAGGTTACACACTTAGACACATAACCTAATAATAATCATAACATCAATCTCGCCTCTCTCTCCATAGCCGAACTCCCTTATTCGGTTTCATTATCACCATCATTAGTCAGCACCCTAAGGAGGAACCAGATCACACTGACAAACATGTCGAACTCGTTGGCATCTTCTCTCACTGGATTCTCCTCTGCACTGTCTGCTGTAACAGGTATGTTTTCATGTTTTCCATTATGTTTAAACAGAACTGATCCAACACAATGAAGAAATAAAGAAACAAAGAAACTCTTCTATAGCTTCAAATTCAGATCAACACTTTTCCCTGTCTCACCTTTGTTGTTTTCTGGCTGCTCCATAGGTGTTGTTGCAGCTGGAAAGAAACCATGAAACGGCGGTAGGTTTGATCCGCCTTTTCCAGACAAATGGCTAGGATCTTCTGATTGGTCCTAAAGAAAAAATTTTGAAAAAGTTATCAACCCCAAAGGATAGAAAAAATATATATATAACTTTGTTTAAAAAAACTAGACATTTTGATATAGTTTTTCTTTCGAACTTGAATTTGATTGGGGTGCTTGAGGAGGAGCTAGTTTGAGAAAATCTCTGCTCAGAACTTGGTTTTCATCGATGAATTTCATCATAATCGCATCAGATTTGGCACTTAAGCTTGAAGCATTTTCTCTGCAATGGAGTCCGAAAACACAAACTATCAAACAACAATTTCATACCTCCAAATTAGTTTCAAACCAATGCAAATATCTAACATGAACCAAACTTGAGGTTTTCTCACCTGAAATATGGATGTGCGAGTTCTATGCTAGTAGTACCTCCATTGCCACAAGAAGCAGATTCATCTGATCCGGATACTGGAGACGCATATGCAGAAGGAAATCTGCCGTGAAAAGATGGCATCAGTCTGTTTTCCAACGAAAAGGGGTATGGCCATTTCATGCCAACCATCTATCAAAAAGCGTGAATGTACGTACATTAGTTTTCACATACATAAACTCTTACCAAGATCATTATAATCACATATACTGAAAATGGTTATAGAAAACAACAACATCACCTTCTCTTCCTCCTGCCACAAAGGATGGTAGTTGTTGTCATAATAGATTTGGTTTGAAGGGGGCTCCATTTGAAAATTTAGAACAGATGATGAAGACGTTGATGAAGTTCCTGCAGGAACATTCATCTGCAAATAGGCACAGATTTTAATCATCCAATTTAATCTAAGAACATATACAACAAGAACAATAATGAAGCAGAAACAACAAAGGTTTACCATTGATGAAGAAAAAGGTTGCTGCAATTGTCATAACCCTTGTAATAACCTGTTAGGTTCGTGTCGTGTTTTCGGGTCGTGTCAGAAATTTACACCCCTACCCATATGTATTACTATAAAGCACTGAAAAAAGGGATTCAAAACTATTACCTTCAGGATTTTCACGTTCAACCTCCGGTTTCTAAATGGAATATTTTAACAATAACAATCCAACATTTGCTAATAAAACGATCTTCGTTAAAACTTCTATTTAAGTCCTTCAGGAAATTCTTGAACACAAATCACAAAATATTTAATAGCAACGACAAGGCATATAAAGTGACCAAGATGGAAATTTATACTTTTTGGATTTATGAGGTTTAATTATGAGTCAAAAAGTCAACACTCACCAATGGTTGTGCGGTACCAATGACCAACCGTGGGGCTTCTCTTATGTACTCTTCCATTTTTGCAAGAAAAGATGGTGGAGGTTGAAAAAATAAAAACGGTGTTAAGGAAAATATATAAATACCAATGTGTAACACCCCGTATTTCCGAAAGTCAAAGTCAAAGTCAAGATTGAAGTCAAAGGAAGAAAAGGTCGCAAATTGCGATCTGTCACTCCTTACTCAATTACTGTTTTGACTTCTTTGACTGTAATTAGTCTATTTTATGTATTTACGTTAGTTGTATTATGTGGAGTAATTAATTACAATCGAAGTAATCGAATGTTTATCGCTAGGAACCGCTTTACGACTGTGAATAATAGGAAGTAACAATGCGACAAAGTCAATTAACCGATAATCGAACTAATCCAATCATCATCGAACTCGAAACTCGAATTATGCAACTTTGGTGTTATTATACGTGTGTGTGTGCCTTAAGTGTCACTTGTTAAAATTAATGGAGTTTACAGAAGATAACAATCCGGTGAACAGAAGATTACTAGAGAAATGGAAGATCTCCTCAGAGAACCAAGTTAATGATCCAGGCTAATAGTTGTTAATATGTTTCTTGGGTGTCTAGTATAGTTGTGGCTGTGTTTTGTTTATTCTTTCAGTTTTGTTTTGGGCTGTTTTGCCTGTGGTTTTTGCTTTGGATTGTCTAGGCTTGGTATGCCAAGTCTAGTAGTGTGTGCCAGTTTCTTGTCACACCCTGTTTTTATTGTTGATATATAAAATTGACCGGGCTAACCCTTTACCCAAAAAAAAGTGTCACTTGTGCATGCTTATTTATTTTATGTGTGGAAATCAATCGAATCGCGATCGAGACGCAATCGAACTCAATCGAAATCGAACCATGATAATTGGTGGAGAAGAGATAGTGCGAGATATAGATGCTTGTATGTTAGATATAGAGGTTGGGATTAAAAGTAATTTAAATAGGAAACTCTATCGTACTCGCATCTTCCTCAATCGAAATCGAAATGTCAAAAATCGTCGCACCAAACACTCGAATCAGGCGACTGATCGATCAGGCTACCAGCCGATTGAACAGCCAGCCGATCGGACTGCTGTCCGATCGGACAGGCTGTCGGATCGAGCTGCCTGGCCGATCGGCCAGCCCTTTCCTCATTTGGCATCCTATAAATACCCCTGTCATTGTCATCCTTTCCACTTTTGGAAACTTCTATCCGACCAGCACGCTTAGCTTACTTTTTCTCAGATTTCTCTCAATTCCGGTAAGATTTCGTCCTAAATCTTGTACTTTCTTGATCTACACGTGTCACACCCCCAAAATCCACCTGCGGAGTATCACCGCTTGGGAGCGTGACTGGCCAGGATCAAGCCACCAATCATATTGAACATACATTAATTATTAATAAAAACCATCCATTCAATACAAAAGGTGATCAAACAAATCATCGTTTCAAAATGTAGCGGAAGCATAGTAAATAAACCAGTAGTAGTTAACAGTTTTAAGTGTCATAATAGTTTAACGGAAACGTCACGATCCTTGTCCACAACGACCCGCTTCACTAGTGCAAGCTCCAAGTACCTAACGATCTGCAAGGCATGTAACAGAATGATCAACAAACTAGTTGAGCGAGTTCACAGAAAGTAAATGCGTAATAGTAAGTTCGTTTGTAACAGGTGGCTCTACTGGGCCGATTGTATGTTCTACTGGTGGTGGTGTTCCACGTTACTGGTGGTGGTGTTCCACGTTACTGTGTGGTGGTGTTCCACGTTACTGTGTGGTGGTGTTCCACGTTACTGTGTGGTGGTGTTCCACGTTACTGTGTGGTGGTGTTCCACGTTACTGTGTGGTGGTGTTCCACGTTACTGTGTGGTGGTGTTCCACGTTACTGTGTGGTGGTGTTCCACGTTGTATAACCACTAGACTACTCGTAACTATAGGTATCCTTCACAACCGAGGATAGTAAAGTAGTAGTCTAGGCATAGTGTCAATAAAGTATCTAATCAACCTTTCAATCCCATTCCCAACACCCCGGGAATCCCATGCCTTGGTAAGAGTGTGAACTCACCTTGGTTTGCTCGGTATGCTAGATTATGCACTCACAAGTAATTAGTCACGTCCTATTGTATGCACGTATAACAAATCAGTTCATGTTCGCAATGATACGCATGCAATTTAATGTTCACATAACAGTCAGTTTGCATAACGGCACAACACGTATTACTTCACGTATACAAATGTTAACGTTCATCAAGCATGGCATGCCAAATAAATCAAACATATAATTCCATCTTTCAAAGTACATTCATAACCAAGCATCTTTCGATCCACCCTTATCTTTCGACACATTAGTTATCTCAGTTATCTTTCGGACCGAAGGTTATGTTTCGAACCTATTGTCATCTTTCGATCACACACATATCTTTCGGTCAACATGTATCTTTCGGTCAACAGATATCTTTCGGTCACAACTATGTTTCGACTACAAGCATCTTTCGACAATAACTATGTTTCGAGTAGACAAGTATCTTTCGACATAAGCAGTTACGTTTTCATAATCAGTTACGCTTATTCAAAGTTTCTAAGTTTTATCCGTGATTATCAATTAACACATTTTCCAGAAATCGGTTATCCAAAATCGATCAAACAGGGACTTTCATAATAAACCTCATGAACCCTAATTTAACCAAAAGAACAAGATTGACACTTTATCCTATACGATCCGATTTCAAGAACAACGAACAATAACAAATCCGAATTGCATAATATCACAACCAATCCATAAAACCTTATCATCATACAATATCACAACGGATCCGATTTGCTAGCCGATTAATCAACAGAATCTTAACAATCATGGCAGTTCACTTTAATTATCCTTGCTAAACCATTATAACATTCATACCGTACGTATCCGATCATATAAACACATATTGCAAGACAATTAGACAATTATAACATTCATACCGTACATTTAGTGACAAATCATATACACTAGACACTAACCGGGATAGAAAGCAACAAGAGTTGATCAGCAAGTAGTCTCCGCAAATTCGTGGTTGCCGTCACACACAATGGAGCTAGGGTTTGAACAATAACAGCCAACATACATGTTTTCACGTTTTTAAATCGTATCACAGGAATGGGCCAAGCCCATCTGAAAGACTGGGCCGAAAGATGTCGAAGGATTATGTTTCGAACCTAAAGTTATCTTTCGTGATCCTTCGATCTATCTATCATGTTTCGTGGACATCCTTCGAAGGTTGGACATCCTTCGAAGGTTGGACATCCTTCGAAGGTTGTTTGTGTGATGAAATGTGTTTCATACTAACAAGTTTACACATTTTACAAGTTTCACAATGTAACAAACAAACAACTATGTACAATCAAACAAACAAAACGTATAAAATTTCATGGCAACCATATGTGCAAATAAGTGACTAGTCAATACATGATCGTGTAATACATATGAAATCGAATCTTGGAAATTCGAGTTGTCACATTATCCCCAACTTGAAAGAAATTTCGTCCTGAAATTTGGTACGCACTCACTGAGGAAGCTAGGTAAGTTACATCGTTCACTGGTTTTCCTGGGGTGTCACATCATCCCCCCGTTGATTTGGAATTTCGTCCCGAAATTCAGTAGTAGTAGCTTCAGCCTCAGAAGTGGATGCATTGGTTTCGAATAACTGGGGATACTTTTCTTTCATCTGATCTTCGCGTTCCCAGGTATACTCTGGGCCACGCTGGGAGTTCCAACGAACTCGAACAAGAGGGATTCTCTTGTGTTTGAGGACCTTAACATCCCGGTCCATGATTTCAACTGGTTCCTCGACGAACTGCAACCGCTCGTCGATAGTGAGTTCCTTAAAAGGAACTATAAGGGTCTCATCTGATAGGCATTTCTTCAGATTCGACACGTGAAATACATTGTGAACTGCACCGAGTTCAGCTGGTAGTTTTAATCTGTAGGCTACTTTACCAATCTTTTCTAAGATTTCGAATGGTCCGACGTACCGCGGATTCAGTTTGCCTCGTTTACCAAATCGAACCACACCCTTCCAGGGTGAAACTTTCAATAAAACCCGGTCCCCGACCTCAAATTCCAATGGTTTTCTACGCTTGCCCGCGTAGGCTTTCTGACGGTCGCGTGCTGCCGCCATGCGTTGTCGTATCTCTGAAATCTTTTCTGTGGCGTCCACTACAATCTCTGGACCCGTGACTTGACTATCCCCCACCTCTGCCCAACAGAGAGGTGACTGGCGTTTACGCCCGTACCATGCCTCGAATGGAGCGGCTTGAATGCTGGTGTGATAACTATTATTGTACGAGAACTCCACCAAAGGGAGGTGCTTTTCCCAGCCGTTGCCGAAATCGATAACATACGCTCGAAGCATGTCTTCTAGAGTTTGAATAGTTCGCTCAGACTGCCCATCCGTCTGAGGTTGATATACTGTGCTCATGTCTAATCGTGAGCCGAAGGATTTGTGCATCGCTTGCCAAAGCTCTGACGTGAATCGTGCATCGCGATCCGAAATAATAGAGGTGGGCACTCCGTGCCTCGAAACAACTTCTTTGAGATATACGTCTGCGAGAGTGGAGAACTTATCCGTTTCCTTTATAGGTAGGAAGTGTGCAGACTTAGTGAGTCGATCCACGATCACCCATATCGTATCGTTCCCACGCTGGGATCTAGGTAGGCCTGTAACGAAATCCATGGAAATTTCTTCCCATTTCCACTGTGGTATCTTGGGTTGTTGAAGTAAATCTGAGGGTTTCTGGTATTCAACCTTGACTCTCGCACAGGTTAAGCATTTTCCAACATAGGTGGCGATGTGGGCTTTCATACTAGGCCACCAATAAGTAGTGCTGATGTCGTGGTACATTTTATCCGACCCTGGATGTACCGAATAGCGAGACTTGTGAGCTTCATCCATTACAAGCTCGCGTAAACCGCCATAAAGTGGGACCCAAATACGCCCCGTTACATAGTAGGCGCCGTCTTCCCTTTGTTCCATGCATTGCCTTGAGCCGCGTAAGGCTTCAGCTTTGACATTTTCGGGTTTCAGTGCTTCTAACTGAGCAGCTCGTATCTGTGCAGGAAGACTGGACTGAATAGTAAGCTGCAGCGCTCGCACGCGCTTAGGTAGAGTGTCTTTCCGGCTGAGGGCATCAGCCACAACATTGGCCTTGCCTGGATGATACTTGATGGCGCATTCGTAGTCGTTCAGTAACTCGACCCATCGTCTTTGACGCATATTCAAATCCTTCTGCTTAAGGATATGCTCGAGACTCCTGTGATCGGTGTAAATCGTGCACCTGGTACCGTACAGGTAGTGTCGCCATATCTTAAGCGCGAAAACAACAGCTCCCAGCTCTAAATCGTGCGTCGTATTATTTCGTTCATGAATCTTGAGTTGGCGCGAGGCATAAGCATTGGCCTTGTCGTGCTGCTTCAACACACATCCAAAACCCTGTATGGATGCATCAAGTATACTACAAAATCGTCCGTGCCCTCTGGCAATGGGAGAATAGGTGCGCTGCAGAGCCTATCCTTAAGGTACTGGAAAGCAGTCTCCTGGGGTTCTCCCCAGCGATAGGTGACACCCTTCTGTGTCAGTAACGTAAGCGGCTGAGCAATCTTGGAGAAGTCTTTTATGAACCGTCGATGGTATCCTGCCAAACCCAAGAATTGGCGTATTTCTGTTGGTGTATGCGGTGCTGGCCAGTTTCTGATCGAATCAACCTTGGATGGATCAACATGAATCCCATCCTTGTTCACCACATGGCCTAAGAAGTGGACTTCACGAAGCCAGAAGTCGCATTTTGAAAACTTTGCATACAGTTGCTCCTTTCGAATAAGTTCCAAGATAAGACGTAAGTGTTGCTCGTGCTCCTCCTGACTCTTGGAGTAGATCAGAATGTCGTCGATAAAGACAATAACGAACTTGTCAAGACAAGGTTTGCGCACCCTGTTCGTAAAGTCCGTAAATACGGCAGGTGTGTTCAATAATATCAAACCATTCATCACATCAAACATAAAATATAGTAGTTAAAATAATTCATAAAACCCAAGACATTTGATGTTCAAACCAAACTCTGTTCGAATAGCGGAAACATAATAATGAAAAACCCAAAAAGAAGTTATAAGTTCAATTAGCGTTCATTGCGTCTCCTCCTCCTAACATGAAAACTCGACCTCTTGCCTCGTTGCCATTGTTATTGTTGTTTCCCCCGTTGTTGTCGTTGTTCCCGTTGCCCTGGTTATTGTTGTGGTTCTGATTTTGGTTCAACTGAGGGCAATCGCGTTTGTAGTGTCCTTCTGCCCCACACTGGAAACATCCCCGGTTTCCACGCTGTGGTTGCTGCTGCTGGTTCTGTGGAGCTGGCGGTGGGAGTTGCTGGTTCTGATTTGCAGGCCGTGGACTCCTACAGTCTTTGGCCTCATGACCCATCTTGAGGCATCTTTGACAACGAACCTTATTACACTGGCCACTGTGATGTTTGTTGCAGGTGTTACACTTCGGAAGGTTTCCTCGATACCCTCCCTGTCTGTGGCTGCTAGAGGAGTGCTGACTGGGATTCTGATAACTGTCTGTCCTTCGCTGCTGGGCTTGTGACTGTACTGATGCTGACCCCTTGCTAGAATCCCCATCCCATTTTCTCTTACTTTCACTGGGAGTAGCAAGTGTAGTAGAAGCAGTAGCGGTAGCAGTAGCACTGACACGCTTAGGCAGTTTATTCTGTTCCACTGCCTGATCGGTGATGCGATGAGCGAGACGCTGGATTTCCTGGATGTTGTTGAGGTTAGCCGAGGTAACGTGGCTCTGTATTTCTGGGGCCAATCCCTTGAGATACAACTCGATTCTTTTGTAAGGAGGATCCACCATAGTTGGGCACAGAACGGCCAGCTCATTCGACCGTTTAGTAAACGCTTCAATTTCCGATCCGACCATCTTCAGATTGTAGAGCTCATCCTCCAACTTATGAATATCTTCACGCGTGCAGTACTCACGCTTGATGAGTTCCTTAAAGTCGTTCCATGGGGTGGCGTTAGCAGCTGCCAACCCTAAGATCTGCACTTGTGCGTTCCACCAAGTGAGCGCAATCCCTTCAAGTGTGCCAGTGGCGAACTTCACCCTGCGAGCCTCAGGGCATTCACACATTTCGAAAACCGACTCGAGCTTTTCAAACCAGTGGAGGAGTCCAACTGCTCCCTCCGTGCCACTGAACGAACTAGGACGACATTCCATGAAATTCTTGAAGGTGCACCCAGGCTGTTGCTGAGCGGGTTGACCTATTGTGTACGAATAGGGCAAAGTTAAGTACGAGAATTAATGTAGGATCTAAAGATCCTAGTGTCTATACTGCAGGGTATACTACCTGCTTGGGCGGCTGCAACTGCCGCAGCAACGAGAGCCTCTAGCTGGGCTTGAGTCATGGTAATTCGTGCGGCCATTGATCTTCACATCAAAGGCAATATAAGTGAGAAAGGTTCGCGAATAGTGCGATGACAGAAGAGTGTAAGCACATAAGTATTCTCATGCAATGACAAGTTGTGAGCAAGGTAATGTAAGCATACTACGAGCAAAGTTCTATGCAAATTCTAACATATAGGCAATAAACATAAACCTTATTACCTAGGAAGTTGAGTCTTGCACGTGGAGCGAAGCGTCGTTGTGGATCGTTGAGAGCCCTGTTCTGGTTATAGTCTGGTTTTAATAAAAAACGTTTTTCCATATTAAAACCAAGTTCTCTATAACCAATGGCTCTGATACCAATCTGTCACACCCCCAAAATCCACCTGCGGAGTATCACCGCTTGGGAGCGTGACTGACCAGGATCAAGCCACCAATCATATTGAACATACATTAATTATTAATAAAAACCATCCATTCAATACAAAAGGTGATCAAACAAATCATCGTTTCAAAATGTAGCGGAAGCATAGTAAATAAACCAGTAGTAGTTAACAGTTTTAAGTGTCATAATAGTTTAACGGAAACGTCACGATCCTTGTCCACAACGACCCGCTTCACTAGTGCAAGCTCCAAGTACCTAACGATCTGCAAGGCATGTAACAGAATGATCAACAAACTAGTTGAGCGAGTTCACAGAAAGTAAATGCGTAATAGTAAGTTCGTTTGTAACAGGTGGCTCTACTGGGCCGATTGTATGTTCTACTGGTGGTGGTGTTCCACGTTACTGGTGGTGGTGTTCCACGTTACTGTGTGGTGGTGTTCCACGTTACTGTGTGGTGGTGTTCCACGTTACTGTGTGGTGGTGTTCCACGTTACTGTGTGGTGGTGTTCCACGTTACTGTGTGGTGGTGTTCCACGTTACTGTGTGGTGGTGTTCCACGTTACTGTGTGGTGGTGTTCCACGTTGTATAACCACTAGACTACTCGTAACTATAGGTATCCTTCACAACCGAGGATAGTAAAGTAGTAGTCTAGGCATAGTGTCAATAAAGTATCTAATCAACCTTTCAATCCCATTCCCAACACCCCGGGAATCCCATGCCTTGGTAAGAGTGTGAACTCACCTTGGTTTGCTCGGTATGCTAGATTATGCACTCACAAGTAATTAGTCACGTCCTATTGTATGCACGTATAACAAATCAGTTCATGTTCGCAATGATACGCATGCAATTTAATGTTCACATAACAGTCAGTTTGCATAACGGCACAACACGTATTACTTCACGTATACAAATGTTAACGTTCATCAAGCATGGCATGCCAAATAAATCAAACATATAATTCCATCTTTCAAAGTACATTCATAACCAAGCATCTTTCGATCCACCCTTATCTTTCGACACATTAGTTATCTCAGTTATCTTTCGGACCGAAGGTTATGTTTCGAACCTATTGTCATCTTTCGATCACACACATATCTTTCGGTCAACATGTATCTTTCGGTCAACAGATATCTTTCGGTCACAACTATGTTTCGACTACAAGCATCTTTCGACAATAACTATGTTTCGAGTAGACAAGTATCTTTCGACATAAGCAGTTACGTTTTCATAATCAGTTACGCTTATTCAAAGTTTCTAAGTTTTATCCGTGATTATCAATTAACACATTTTCCAGAAATCGGTTATCCAAAATCGATCAAACAGGGACTTTCATAATAAACCTCATGAACCCTAATTTAACCAAAAGAACAAGATTGACACTTTATCCTATACGATCCGATTTCAAGAACAACGAACAATAACAAATCCGAATTGCATAATATCACAACCAATCCATAAAACCTTATCATCATACAATATCACAACGGATCCGATTTGCTAGCCGATTAATCAACAGAATCTTAACAATCATGGCAGTTCACTTTAATTATCCTTGCTAAACCATTATAACATTCATACCGTACGTATCCGATCATATAAACACATATTGCAAGACAATTAGACAATTATAACATTCATACCGTACATTTAGTGACAAATCATATACACTAGACACTAACCGGGATAGAAAGCAACAAGAGTTGATCAGCAAGTAGTCTCCGCAAATTCGTGGTTGCCGTCACACACAATGGAGCTAGGGTTTGAACAATAACAGCCAACATACATGTTTTCACGTTTTTAAATCGTATCACAGGAATGGGCCAAGCCCATCTGAAAGACTGGGCCGAAAGATGTCGAAGGATTATGTTTCGAACCTAAAGTTATCTTTCGTGATCCTTCGATCTATCTATCATGTTTCGTGGACATCCTTCGAAGGTTGGACATCCTTCGAAGGTTGGACATCCTTCGAAGGTTGTTTGTGTGATGAAATGTGTTTCATACTAACAAGTTTACACATTTTACAAGTTTCACAATGTAACAAACAAACAACTATGTACAATCAAACAAACAAAACGTATAAAATTTCATGGCAACCATATGTGCAAATAAGTGACTAGTCAATACATGATCGTGTAATACATATGAAATCGAATCTTGGAAATTCGAGTTGTCACATTATCCCCAACTTGAAAGAAATTTCGTCCTGAAATTTGGTACGCACTCACTGAGGAAGCTAGGTAAGTTACATCGTTCACTGGTTTTCCTGGGGTGTCACAACACGCACTCCTACACCTTTCTATCTTTCAAATCTTAACTTTTAACCGTGAAATCATTGAGATTCAAGTGTTCTAGGATGATGTCATCATGGGTTCTTGAAGAACTTCATGTTTTGGCCTCAATCCACCAAGAATAACTTGGATCTAGCTGATTTCCACATGAACAAACAAAGATCTTTCATAGATCTAAACATGTACACGGTGAAAAGGATTGAAAGATGGTTTCCCAACTTTCTTTCAACTCTTTTACACTCAATGCCTTCAAATCGATAGAAACGGAGCTTGTGCTGACTTGCTAATCATTCCGGTGGTTGCATGGCTTAAAGATCCGGATTCTACCACGAGGTTCATCGATTTCGGGTTAAACGTTAAACTCCGTTTCGAACAGGTCACCGGCCGGATTTGGGTGATTCTTGTCCGATCAGGGGAAACAAGTAAGAACGAGGGTTCTATGGTTCGACTCGCTGTCAAAATACCTCGATAAAATGACAAACGATCAGAACAACCAAGTGTTAGACGAACAGGCCGGCCAGGTCAGGGTGCTGACCGATCAGACTGCTATCCGAACGGACAGCCAGCCGATCGATTGGCCAGCCGATCGGCTAGCACATGGTCCCACACCTAATCAATTTATTTTGAAGTTGAGTATTGAACGAACTGGTGTTCGATCAGACTAACGTCCGATTGGATTACTCTTCGGATCATGAGATACTATACTTCAACACTTAATCGGAATTTTCAACATGTTTGATGCAGTAGGAGTGCCACCCGATCGAACAGCCGTCCGACCAGGTGACACCCTGCTGAGAACTTGTCTTGCTAAAAGTACCTACCCGATCGGGTTGCCGGCCGATCGAACGACCGTCCGATCGACCGACCGACCTGAAAGGTAAAGATACTTCAATGTTTTCAAATGCTACAACAAAAACTTCAAAAGTTAAACCATCATACACAAACACATCTTACTCTAAGGAAGAAACAATCCACTCGAACAGCCATCCGATCGGCCTATCGACCGGCCGGGCAGCTATGCGAACGGACTGTCAACCGAACGGTCAGCCGTCCGATCGGACTACCGTCCGATCGACCAGCTGTCCGACTCTCCAACACTTGTTTTTCCGTTTTACGCATTGTTTATCGTCATGCTATCGAACTATTCAGGCTAACCCTACTCTCAAGCACTCCCTTCAATCCATCAACCGTTGTGAGTATACTCGATCCCTTTTTGCTTTCAGCACTTTTGGGTGTTACATACATTACTTATACGAAATCACATCAAACACACTACGCAACATTTTAAACGCTAACCATTACCACATGTATTACGTGACTAAATGAATGCTTGTTGTTATGTTTACACGTGGAATGTTGTTTACCTGCCTTAACGACGATAGTACTATAGTTTGGACTCAGCACCCGTTCACACAGGGGTTGTTAAGGACAATTACTTGCATGTATTACGGTGGTAATCATGTATTACGAACTGCCTCGGGTAGTCAACCCGCAGTCATTGGTATCGATAGATCCATGTCGATAATTAACATGCTTCGTTTTCCTCTGTGTACGTGCTGGTTATGCGTAAACTATTTCGAACTCTATTATGCTATTATCAAACTTGTATGCTCACCTTTACATTTTATGTATTGACTTTTATTTTAACGTATGTGACAGGTGCTTAAGATGTTTATCTGCTAGGAAAGCGAGGCTAGAATAAAGCTCTAGAGCCCAACAAATAGTTGTCTGTAGTAGTCAAATTAAGGGTCTTTAGAAGCAGATAAACAATTGCTGTTTAATTAAATTTGAGTTGTCGGAACAGAATATTTGCCTGGATTTTATCTGTAATAATTTGTTTACTGTTTGAGATACGGTATGGGACGTGTTATTTAAATTGAGTAGTAATGATAATTGTTATGGAAACTTCTGGACAATCTGTTTCGCTCAGTGCCATGCCCCGATGATTCCGCCATCGGTTGGGGTGTGACAGATTGGTATCAGAGCCATAACTATAGGGAATTAGGCAGACTCGATGTCACACCCCAACCGATGGCGGAAACATCGGGATGAGACGTACAAACTGTTCAAAGACATCATAACACTAAATGTGACAATATAATTAAATTCCTTTTATTAAAAATCCCAAAGTTTCAAACATTGTCATAGAAAGGAAATAACAAAACATCAAACATAGATTATTTCAAGGTGGGTTTCTAAGCCATCCTATTTATTTCTTCAAATCTTGATTCCTCATCCTGCAGTATGCATTTAAAATAAAGTCAACAAAACATGTTGGCGAGTACACAAGTTTAAATATAGTATAATATGTTTGAAATAGTTTAACATGATCAAATCCACGTGAATACATGATTTCATATTAACAGTTATACTCGTAACGATGAATCTATGTGTTCAAACCAAAGTTTAACGCAATTAACATAGCCTAACCCTAGAAGGGTGGTAACATGGGTAACATAGAATAAACCTAACAACACCCATAATATTATGGGAAGGGCGTTACAACCTACAGCGCTGCCATTGTTAGGGGAGGCTTGCAAAGTTAATGAACACACAGTCATAAATGTTTAACAGTAGCATAACATGATTAACATGAGTCAAATAGATTCACATGAAATGTGGATTGATAGTGCAAAAATGTTTAACATAGTGTGTTTTGATATAGAAATGCATACTACACCCAAAAGTGTAAAATAGAAAATGGGTCATGTATACTCACCTTAGGTTGCGTTGCGTAATTCTTGGAATAATTAAGAATCAAGGATTTCCCAAGACGTGCACAAGAGAATTACCCTATTAATTTTGAAGGATTTTGTTAAATATTGGGAATTTAGGGTTTATTTAAATAACAAGGCATAAAAATAATATTAACATGTCTAAAATATTAATCATGTGTTTCATTTTTAATATTTGGTAATTAACGAAATAAATAACATTTTATTTATAAATAAGTGAACAATAATAAATAATATTTCTAAGATTCTAGATTATATAGATTATTTATTTCTAATATATATATTTAAAAAAAATTCTGATTTTAAATAAAGTAATAAATCGGAATAATTAAAGAATAATAATTCACATTTAATTAATAATAAAAAAAAATCTGTTATATAATAATTCTGATTTTGTAATTCTGAAATAATTCTGATTTAAAAAAATAAATTTCTGATTTAAATAATAAATCAGAAAATAACAATAATTCTGTTTATTATATATAAAAATTCTGATTTAAATAAATTAAACTAATAAATCTGATACATATATAAAATGTTAATTCTGATTTAATAAAAATAAAAATTCTGATTTTCAAAATATAAATTCTGATTTAAAATAAATAATATAGATTTTGATTAAAATAAAATTAAATTCTGATTTAAGTAAATAATAAATTCTGAATTAACAGAAATGATAATTCTGTTACAAAATTTAAAATACATTAACATTTCTGTTTAATATTAATAATAAATATAATCTGTTTATAATAATAATGCTTATAATAATAATAATAATAATAATAATAATATAACATCAGACTGTAATTAACAATAATCGAAACCGAATTATAGAAAAAAAAAGAAAAATGAAATCGGAAAACGGTTACCGGACGGGAACGGCGGCAGACGGCGGCAAGAGGGTGGCGGACGGTGGTTCTCCGGCTCCGGCGACGAATTTGACTTGGTTCGGTTTCGATTTTCGTCTCGGTTTGAACGTGATGTAAAAGGAACGAGAGATGATGATGACGGTCGATTATATATAGGCACGATGGTCGTCGGTTTCAAGAAACGAAAGGTCATCAGTCTCCGGCCATTAATGTAATCGAGGAAGAAGATGAACAGTGTTGGCGGTTACTGATTTGAATTCGTGACATTTAATGATATGTTAAATGAATTACAAGTCTTTGTTTCACTGGATGTGGTATTCCCGACCGAGTGGTTGATGTGTCGTTTGATGAAGTTAAGGTCGCGGGTTCGAATCCGGTTCATGCGTATAAAAACCCATTTTTTTATATAACAGCCTAAACTAACTGGGTTAGCCACTAACTGAGTTTTCTAACTCAGTTAGTGTCCCCCTTTGATAAAAACTGACCTGGTTAGCTGATTTAACAAGATTTAGCTAACTGGGTTAGTTTAATTAACCAAAACCAACCAAAAATCATTTTCTTTTATAACTCTTTTGTTTTATAACTTTATTTATTTAATTTAAATTATTAGTTTACTTATTTATAATATTAATAAAATAATATAAAAATCATTTTAACCCAAATTTTGATATTTTTACCGAATTAACGTACGAATTCCCAATTTTCGCACGGTTTAGGGTAATCTCTTGGCAACGATGAATTTAAGAACTGAGATTTAGGTGGGATTTCACTGTTTTACGTGCTTAACATAGTTTCAACATGTTATCAATTATTTCAACAATACATAGTATTCAAACACAAATATGGATAAAATCATGCATTTTCATTATGATTTCAAGTCTCGAGTACAATTTGGGAATAGAATCAAATACCACAAAGGTACAACTTACAAAAATAGAAAGTACAAGCAGACTTGCCAAAAATGGAAAGATTGAAAATACGAGATGTCACAGTCTCCCCTACTTTAGGAGATTTCGTCCCCGAAATCTTAAGAAGAAGACTGATTCGTGTTCCCAAACTTGAAATGAAAGTAACGTTCAAATATAAGGTTTCGTTGAAAACGAAAAAGAGTTGGCAACTACCTCTGAGGTAAGGAAATCACCCCTGGCTCATTGGTGAAGTTGAAAATTCAGAGAAGCTAATCGTCAAGGTAAGGAAATCACTCCTATCTTGATGATATTAGCATAAGATTTAGAACAATCCACATGACATACTTAGTTAACAAGATTAACGTATCACTGGCATGTGAATAAACATGTCAACCCATCGTGTACCGCAATTGAAAGACTTAACATGACCACTAGAATACGGGCGGGCGCTACTCCTATAGCACTACGCATAGTGCTATACATGTTAAGGTGTGGGTTAAAAGACAAGTTCATCACATAAGAATAACCCAGTAATCACGAATCCAGTATAACATATTAGTATGCATGTATTAAATTTGAAATGATAAAACATACAAATGTAAAACACAAGAAAATTAAGATAACATAAAAATAGATTTATCATAAAAACATGGATTGTCACGGAACGTAACATAAGACTATTCCAAAGTGAATCGAAATCCTTTTCGAATTAAGGAGACGTGCTTTGGCCTAATAGACAAACACTCTCATCGAGGAGCGACTAACGATGTTTGTCCTTCCAGTTACTACACGTCCTTAATCGATTGGGAAGATCGAAACTTTGGCGAGATCGAAAATCAAGGAATGGGACTAGTTAACAAGATGCGAGTTTCACCTCTAACTTAATAACATCGTACCCTGATGTGGTTGGTACTCATCCAAAGATGAGGGTCCACTAGAATATGAAATGGAAACTCCCATCAAGGTTTGGATGTCACTCCTAACTTGAGGGTAGGTTTCGTGCAAAAATCAATTTTACGCTGAATGAAAATCATCACCAAATATGGGAATCACCCCTGTTTTGATGAATCATTTCGATTGTATTACATGAGTGTCTTCACAGCTTCCATGTGTGTATTGTGTTAGCCTTAGGAAAGGCTTGTATATTAGAAGTCCAAAAGAATAGCGGGAAGCAAGGAAGAGAGAAGGGAATATTGTCTTAAACAGCAAATAAATGAGAAAGCTCCTAAACTATAGACTAGGTAAAAGCATTCCTACTTTTCCTAATTCCCTATAGTTATGGCTCTGATACCTGGTATCAGAGTATTCCTACTATAGATTAGGGAAAAGTATAGCAATTCTACCTAATTCACTATAGTTATGGCTCTGATACCAATCTGTCACACCCCAACCGATGGCGGAAACATCGGGATGAGACGTACAAACTGTTCAAAGACATCATAACACTAAATGTGACAATATAATTAAATTCCTTTTATTAAAAATCCCAAAGTTTCATACATTGTCATAGAAAGGAAATAACAAAACATCAAACATAGATTATTTCAAGGTGGGTTTCTAAGCCATCCTATTTATTTCTTCAAATCTTGATTTCTCATCCTGCAGTATGCATTTAAAATAAAGTCAACAAAACATGTTGGCGAGTACACAAGTTTAAATATAGTATAATATGTTTGAAATAGTTTAACATGATCAAATCCACGTGAATACATGATTTCATATTAACAGTTATACTCGTAACGATGAATCTATGTGTTCAAACCAAAGTTTAACGCAATTAACATAGCCTAACCCTAGAAGGGTGGTAACATGGGTAACATAGAATAAACCTAACAATACCCATAATATTATGGGAGGGGCGTTACAACCTACAGCGCTGCCATTGTTAGGGGAGGCTTGCAAAGTTAATGAACACACAGTCATAAATGTTTAACAGTAGCATAACATGATTAACATGAGTCAAATAGATTCACATGAAATGTGGATTGATAGTGCAAAAATGTTTAACATAGTGTGTTTTGATATAGAAATGCATACTACACCCAAAAGTGTAAAATAGAAAATGGGTCATGTATACTCACCTTAGGTTGCGTTGCGTAATTCTTGGAATAATTAAGAATCAAGGATTTCCCAAGAGACGTGCACAAGAGAATTACCCTATTAATTTTGAAGGATTTTGTTAAATATTGGGAATTTAGGGTTTATTTAAATAACAAGGCATAAAAATAATATTAACATGTCTAAAATATTAATCATGTGTTTCATTTTTAATATTTGGTAATTAACGAAATAAATAACATTTTATTTATAAATAAGTGAACAATAATAAATAATATTTCTAAGATTCTAGATTATATAGATTATTTATTTCTAATATATATATTTAAAAAAAAATTCTGATTTTAAATAAAGTAATAAATCGGAATAATTAAAGAATAATAATTCACATTTAATTAATAATAAAAAAATTCTGTTATATAATAATTCTGATTTTGTAATTCTGAAATAATTCTGGTTTAAAAAAATAAATTTCTGATTTAAATAATAAATCAGAAAATAACAATAATTCTGTTTATTATATATAAAAATTCTGATTTAAATAAATTAAACTAATAAATCTGATATATATATAAAATGTTAATTCTGATTTAATAAAAATAAAAATTCTGATTTTCAAAATATAAATTCTGATTTAAAATAAATAATATAGATTTTGATTAAAATAAAATTAAATTCTGATTTAAGTAAATAATAAATTCTGAATTAACAGAAATGATAATTCTGTTACAAAATTTAAAATACATTAACATTTCTGTTTAATATTAATAATAAATATAATCTGTTTATAATAATAATGCTTATAATAATAATAATAATAATAATAATAATAATAATAATAATAATAATAATAATAATAATAATATAACATCAGACTGTAATTAACAATAATCGAAACCGAATTATAAAAAAAAAGAAAAATGAAATCGGAAAACGGTTACCGGACGGGAACGGCGGCAGACGGCGGCAAGAGGGTGGCGGACGGTGGTTCTCCGGCTCCGGCGACGAAGTTGACTTGGTTCGGTTTCGATTTTGGTTTCGGTTTGAACGTGATGTAAAAGGAACGAGAGATGATGATGACGGTCGATTATATATAGGCACGATGGTCGTCGGTTTCAAGAAACGAAAGGTCATCAGTCTCCGGCCATTAATGTAATCGAGGAAGAAGATGAACAGTGTTGGCGGTTACTGATTTGAATTCGTGACATTTAATGATATGTTAAATGAATTACAAGTCTTTGTTTCACTGGATGTGGTATTCCCGACCGAGTGGTTGATGTGTCGTTTGATGAAGTTGAGGTCGCGGGTTCGAATCCGGTTCATGCGTATAAAAACCCATTTTTTTTATATAACAGCCTAAACTAACTGGGTTAGCCACTAACTGAGTTTTCTAACTCAGTTAGTGTCCCCCTTTGATAAAAACTGACCTGGTTAGCTGATTTAACAAGATTTAGCTAACTGGGTTAGTTTAATTAACCAAAACCAACCAAAAATCATTTTCTTTTATAACTCTTTTGTTTTATAACTTTATTTATTTAATTTAAATTATTAGTTTACTTATTTATAATATTAATAAAATAATATAAAAATCATTTTAACCCAAATTTTGATATTTTTACCGAATTAACGTACGAATTCCCAATTTTCGCACGGTTTAGGGTAATCTCTTGGCAACGATGAATTTAAGAACTGAGATTTAGATGGGATTTCACTGTTTTACGTGCTTAACATAGTTTCAACATGTTATCAATTGTTTCAACAATACATAGTATTCAAACACAAATATGGATAAAATCATGCATTTTCATTATGATTTCAAGTCTCGAGTACAATTTGGGAATAGAATCAAATACCACAAAGGTACAACTTACAAAAATAGAAAGTACAAGCAGACTTGCCAAAAATGGAAAGATTGAAAATACGAGATGTCACACTCGACCTAGTCCGGGTCGATGTCTTAGAGACCTAGACTATAGTTAGGAACCAACAGACCGAGCATACATGCTATATCTCGTTATTCTCACTTACACTACACTATCACCGCACTCGAATTTTCAATAATGAGAGAGCGATTTAGCCAAGATTAGGTGTGAGAACCGCAAACTCTCGACTAAATTGCTTGATCAATGTTGTTTTATCAACTTATCAATGATCTCTTCATTATACTTTTTCAATAACGAATGCTTGTTCAACGGGAGAATTATACCAAATCAGGAGTGAAATCCATATTTTGATGAATAATCTCCTCTATTATTACTAAAATCAAGGGGAAGTTGTCAAGCTAGGGGTGAAACCCTAACCTTGACGGCTTTGTCACACCCCAACCGATGGCGGAAACATCAGGATGAGACGAACAAATTGCTCAAAACATCATAACACTACATGTGACAATATAATTAAGTTTCATTTATTAAAATTGCAAAGTTTCATACATTGTCATAAAAGGAAATAACAAACATTAAACATAGTTTATTTCAAAAGTGGGTTTCTAGGCCATCCTATTCATTTCTTCAAATCTTGACTTCCTCTTCCTGCAGTATGCATTTAAAATAAAGTCAACAAAACATGTTGGCGAGTATACAAGTTTGATAATAGAATAATATGATTGAAATAGATTAACATGCTCAAATCCACGTGACTATATGATTTCATATTAACAGTTATACTCGTAATGATGAAATCTATGTGTTCAAACCAAAGTTTAACGCAATTAACATAGCCTAACCCTAGAAGGGTGGTAAATGAGTAACATAGAATAAACCTAACAATACCCATAATATTATGGGAGGGGCGTTTCTCAACCTACAGCGCTGCCATTGTTAGGGGAGGCTTGCAAAGTTAATGAACACACAGTCATAAATGTTTAACAGTAGCATAACGTGATTAACATGAGTCAAATAGATTCACATGAAATGTGGATTGAGGGTGCAAAAATGTTTAACATAGTGTGTTTGATATAGAAATGCATACAGCACCCAAAATGTGATAAAATAGAAAATGGGTCATGTATACCCACCTTAGGTTGCGTTGCGTTTTTCTTGGAAAAGATTAAGAATCAAGAGTTTGCCCATGAGAATGTGCACAAGAGATTTACCCTATTAATTTTGAGGATTGTTAAATATTGGGAATTTGGAGATTATTTAAATAACAAGGCTTTTATAAAAATAATATTAATATTTCTAAAATAGCAATCATATGTCTCATATTTTGTATTTAATAAAATATATGACAATTTATTTATAAATAAGTGAGTAAAAATAAATACTGATTTTTATATATTATTATTAAAACAATATTTCTGATTTTACCATAATATTATAAATACTAAAATTCTGGATTATTTAGATAATAATTTCCTATTATTATATATAAAAAATAATAACTCTGATTATTATACAAAAATGATAATTCTGATTTAATAAAATAAAAATTCTGAATAAATGAATAATAATTCGGATTGTTTAAATAATAATTCTGATTATTTAAAAATTCTGATTTTATATAATAATTCTGAAAATTTAAAATAATCTGATTATTATAATAATTCTGAATAAAATAGTAAATCTGATTAAATAAAAGTAATAATTCAGATTTTAAATAATAATTTAAATAATAATTCTGAAAGTTTAAAAATAAATCTGATTTATTTTATTGTAAAATTTCTGATTATATAAAAAAAACAGAAATAATAATTCTGTTTGTAAAATTTCAGATTTAAAAATATATTAATAAACCTGTTTAAAAATAATAATAATTATATTAATAAATCTGTTTTAATAATAATAATAATAATAATTATATTAATAAATCTGTTTTAATAATAATCATTATTCTAAATAAATATTGTAATAATATATTTGTTTAATATTACTAAATATATCTGATTATAAATATAGATAAATAAATAATTACAGATTATAATATTAATATTAATAATCTAATAATAATAATAATATTAATAATAATAATACTAATAAGTAATAATAATAATAATAATAATAATAATAATAATAATAGTAATAATAATAATAATAATAATAATAATAATAAAACTGAACTGTAATTAAAAAAAAAGAAAAACGGAAACGGAAATCCGTACCGGACGGGGTCACCGGACCGGTTGCAGGAGGCGGCGGACGGCGGTCGAACTCCGGCGGTGGTGCAGGATTCCGGTCGACGAGGGTGATGGTTTCGGTTTGTTCGTTTCGATGATCGGGAGTGAAAGGGAAAAACGATGTTGAGGGTTAGTCGGGTTTTATAAAGAGATGCAGGATGTCAGTTACGAACAGGAAGGTCTTCGAGATTCCGGTAAACAAGCCAACCGTCGGAGAAGATGAATAGGTTGGGCGGTTTTTTTTTTTATTTAAATTCGCGAATTTAATGTGATGATAAATACAATTCAGGTCCAAGATATGCCGGATGTGGCATGCCCGGCCGAGTGGTTAAGTCGTTTGCTTGTTAAGTGCGAGGTACCGAGTTCGATCCTTGTTCCACCCACGGTTCAACCCCTTTTTTTTATAACAGTTAGTCTTGACTAACTGGGTTAGTCACTAACTGAGTTTTCTAACTCAGTTAGTGCTGCCCTTTGATAAAATTAACCTGGTTAGCTGATTTAACCAGGATTTAGCTAACCAAGTTAGTTTAACTAACAAAAATAATAAAAAATCATTAAAAATTCAGTTTAAAATATTTGTTTATTTAATTTTAATTATTAGTTTATTTATTTAAAATATTAATAAAATAATATAAAAATTATTTTAACCCAATTTTGTTATTTTTTTACCGAATTAACGTATAAATTCCCAATTTTGTACGGTTTAGGGTAATCTCTTGGCAATGATGAATTTGAGAGCTGAGATTAAGATGTATTTTCACTGTTTTTACGTGTTTAACATAGTTTATCATGTTTTTAATTGTTTTGACAATACATAGCATTCAAACACAAATATGAATAAAATAATGCACTTTCATTATGATTTCAAGTCTCGAGTACGATTTGGGAATAAAACCAAATACCACAAAGGTACAACTTACAAAACTAGAAAGTACAAGTAGACTTGCCAAAAATGGAAAGATTGAAAATACGAGGTGTCACAGTCTCCCCTACTTTAGGAGATTTCGTCCTCGAAATCTTAAGAAAAAGACTTTTGAAAAAATAACATCTAAAGATTCAAAAGAGAGAATAGATGAGACTTGATCATAATGTTTGTTTAAGAAAATTGTTTTCATGAATGCATCACATAGCATATAGTTTCATGTAGCACATAAAAGGTTCAACTAGTAGGACTACTCTGATGACAGATTGGTATCAGAGCCATAACTATAGGGAATTAGGAAAAGTAGGAATACTTTTACCTAGTCTATAGTGTAGGAGCTTTCTCATTTATTTGTTGTTTAAGACAATATTCCCTTCTCTCTTCCTTGCTTCCCTCTATTCTTTTGGACTTCTAATATACAAGCCTTTCCTAAGGCTAACACAATACACACATGGAAGCTTTGAAGACACTCTTACAACACAATCGAAATTATTCATCAAGATAGGGGTGATTTCCACACTTGGTGATGATTTTCACTCAGCTATACTTTGATTTTTGCACGAAACCTACCCTCAAGTTAGGAGTGACATCCAAACCTTGATGGGAGTTTCCATTTCATATTCTAGTGGACCCTCATCTTTGGATGAGTACCAACCACATCAGGGTACGATGTTATCAAGTTAGAGGTGAAACTTGCATCTTGTTAACTAGTCCCATTCCTTGATTTTCAATCTCGCCAAAGTTTCGATTTTCCCAATCGATTAAGGACGTGTAGTAACTGGAAGGACAAATATCGTTAGTCGCTCCTCGATGAGAGTATTTGTCTATTAGGCCAAAGCACGTCTCCTTAATTCGAAAAAGATTTCGATTCACTTTGGAATAGTCTTATGTTACGTTCCGTGACAATCCATGTTTTTATGTTAAATCTCTTTTTATGTTATCTCAATTATTATGTGATTTACAATTGAGCGTTATCTTCATTTCAAGTTTGGGAACACGAATCACGTTATTATTGCAATCTAAAACAATTAATAATTACTCCTTCGTGAACAAACTAAATTTACGATGCTTTCATTATCAATGTTACCCTGCGTGAAATTCATGATTATGCTGTGTGAAACTAAATGATCCTTTTATGACAATGTATGAAACTTTGCAAATTTAATAAATGAAACTTAATTATATTGTCACATTTAGTGTTATGATGTCTTTGAGCAGTTTGTACGTCTCATCCCGATGTTTCCGCCATCGGTTGGGGTGTGACAGGCTTGTCCATGGATTTTACCCAAAATTCTCACCAAAGCCTCGACGGACTCCAACGACCTGAACTCACAATACGGCTCAAGGGATGCGCGCCGAATGCCCAAGAATCGAGGCATAGGCCGATCCCGAAAGACGAAATGTGATGACAAGTCCTTGAGAATAGTCGAATCGCTTTGGATAGTCAATGTCTAATAGCCGCAGACAATCTATTTCTAGATTTTTATTCTGAGCCGCAACTGCTGACTCTGATGACTCATTGATTTTTTGTGTTTATATGTGTTTAACTGTTTATGTGTTTAATTTTGATATTTATCCGATTTTGCTCTCACTTCGATCGACACACACAACCCGCATTGCTCTCCTATCTCTGTACGCCAACAAGTTGCTGCAATAAGAACGACATTATGCTACGATATACGCTTATACTATACTAATCGATATATTATACGCGATCGCTACATTCGAACGACTCGCGAGCTTTAAATGATAGGTTTCTGTATTCTGACGCCTCTGTGATTGAATGCGTATGTGCTTCTGTGTTTTTGTGCTTCTGTGCCCTACGTGCTTATGTGCTTTTGTGACTACGTGAATCTGTGGTTATGTGCTTATGTGTTTATGTGATACATGCCTCAACGTGTTCCTAAGCTTTAGTAAATAGTAGACATTTGAGGTGAGATTCAATTATGATGTGTCTGAGACCTACGACGATGTCCGTTGCAGACAATGTCGTCATCTGGACACCGAACCCCACTTACTCGCCAAGAAAAGAGGGACAAACGTCTTGCTGCTATCATCGCCAAATAAGTAGCAAAAGCTGTGAGTGAGGTTTTGTAACACCCCGAAAACGGGTTTGGTGATCAAACCCCGTTAATACTAGAAGGTGGGTAAAATACCGTTAGCGGTAAAAGTAACATGGTAAATATTAGGATTTAAATAAATAATCCTAATATTTAAATAAAAAGTGAATAAAGGATTTTAAGAAGGATGAATACTTTGAGAAAACAAAGTATATAAAAGGCCCGAGTTAACGGGACATAAAATACAATGGGTTATGACTTCCCGAACCCATTAAATTAACTAGGAATAATTAATCTAGTAAATAATATGTGATTAAGTTATAAATAGTGGATTATAGCTTAAATTGATCGAAATAAAACTTGAGGGACTAAAAGTGGGCAAATTGGAAACAAGTTTATAATTAAAACTTAAAAACACCAAAACACACACACATGTGTGTGTTTGGTCGATGTCCATAGGAGAAGAGAAGGGGGTTCTCTTCAAGAACCCTAAAGACTGAAAATTCAACAAAATCAAAGAGAGATCGAGCCGGAAAATTGGGGCTTTTAATAAAATCGTGATCACCAAGCTTAGGAGGTCACAAGGTATGTTGAATTCTCATGTTTGGTGATATTTCGAATTTGTGATAAACATGCATGAATGAAATTCTTGTACGAATGTTGAATCTTATAGTGATATTGATGTGAGTATGAGTCTAGGAACAAATCCTAGATGCGAACTTGTAGAATTGTGCCATAAACTAATGATTAGTCAACTAATCAAGTATGAGCTAAGTGGGTGTATGAGTCTAGGAACAAATCCTAGATGCGAACTTGTAGAATTGTGCCATAAACTAATGATTAGTCAACTAATCAAGTATGAGCTAAGTGTTTTTTGGATGATTTGACGAAATTGATGTTCTATTGGTGTTTGTAAACATCATACTAACTCATATGAATGAACTACATGAACAAATTAGAGATTTTGTTAAGAGTTCATAAGTGACTAGAAGTGGGTCTTGACATAAGAGTTAAAGCCATGATTATGATGGTCAAAGTGTGTATATGCTTATAATAACTGAAATTACATGTTGATTTATTATTACTTGAGGTAGGAATTGGATGACATGTTAGTTAATTTGGCGTCTCAAAAGATGATGCTCACTAAGTGTTGATAATGTGCCTAATTGAGCCTTGTGAACTTGATAAGTGCAATCATATGTGTTAATTGGCAATTTGACTTTTAAAAAGTCAAACCGACCTACAATATGATGAATACTAATTTAAATACGAAAAACGTAAGGTGGGAATAGTCATGATTGATAATGACTAAACTAACCATCTTACGAATTATGATGATAGTTTGACGCTTAACGAGCTAGGTGGAGGCTTGTGGAGGAAGCGAGTCAAACGGATCAAGTACAAAAAGAAAAACATGGCTTGGATGCGAGGTAAGTATAGCTTACACTAGTCATATACTTTAGAATGTTCTTTTGTCGTATTGATTACGAATAAGACAAATGCCTAATTGAGATATGGTGTTCCGGCGTGTAGTCGTACGGAACAAGATAACCAAATAGGATAAGAAACCGTATTGATGGTTAAAAATGAGTTAAATCGGTAATTCGATCATATTATGACGAATGAAACATGTACTTTTAAAGGTTACCACATAAGGTAAATCATGATAACCAATAAGAGTAAAATTGTAATTTGGTCACTCGTTGACAATAATTGTTGGTTTTGAAAGATACTTATTTCGTAAGCCTTAAAAGGCCAAAAAGCGTTAAGAGGTGATCTATAATTAAAACGACCGTGTGGTGTAAACCGGAGCGAGTCGTGTAGACGAGATGGCAATAAGCTTCATCTCGCCAATATAATCAGTCATTTAGACCAAACAGGCCAAAAGGTGAAAATATCACTCTTTGACAATATCGACTAATGATTTGTTGAGTAATATGATTACAGAAATAATTATCGAGTGGATATTTACATCGCTATTATTTAGCGGCTATTGAGGCAAAGTATCTAAATGGGTCAATATAATGGTCCGAGCCAGGTACGTATAATAGAATAACTCTCATTTAAACGTAAGGTTTAATGAGAGTTAATCGGAGTCTAGAATAGATTTTTTGGTTACTTCAATAGGTAAACCGAATGTTACAAACGATGGTCATTACGTTTGAAAGGCCTAATGACTTTTCAAACAAAATCATAGTTAAAAAGAGGGCTTATGGGTCAAGCATGTTTAAAAAAAAAATCTCTCATCGTAATGAAGGGCCAAAATGGACCAAAACGCCCTTATAAGTTAAACTGAGCAAACAACCCTTAAGGGTTGCATGGAAACGAGTTTTATGATTAGATAAATACTTAGGACGAGTATAGAAGTTGAAAGAGGTGATACGTTAGTCAAATGGCTCTATTTGAGTCCTTGCCGTAAAATAATGAGTCGAGGGGTAAAACTTGGTTTATATAGATTACCATAGTAAACCCACCATAAATACAGTTGTGGTGGAAAATTATATGATAAGAAATGTGGTAACGTAATGCTAGAAGCAATCGAAAGCGATTTTAAGCTAGAAGGTGCTTAAATACTCTAAACGGGTCAAAATAAGAACTTGAGCGTAAACGGGGTTTATTATGTAAGAAACCCGTGATTTGAGATTAATATGATAGGAGATATGGAAATTATGAATTTCATGAGTTTAAGGATCAAATAAACATGTTGGTTTGATAAAAATCGAACGGGTCAAAATTTGGTAAAAAGGGTAATAAGCCGAAGACTTAAAAGTCTGAAAATTTGTTAAACCGAATGTTGGATTTTAACTCCATAAGGTGGAGAATCAAATTACAATTACGTAGGAAGAAACGGTAGGTCAAATGGACAAGCGGATTAAAAGTTATGAAGGTTTTTTGTTTTAGCAAATGGCAAACTTGGAAAAATCCTGCAGAGGCCACCGTAAGTTACGGTAGCTACCGTAACTTACGATAGCCTTAAAATCTTTACGCCATACACCCACTGAGTTACGGTGGAAAAATCAAACATTCAGGGGCTATCGTAAATTACGGTAGCCACCGTAATTTACGGTAGACCCTGTAACAAAAATTTATCTTAATCATTTTCGCTTCCCGGACTCATTTAGACATGTTTTAAACTCCGTATGACTAAAGCATTTCATGTTTATGAAATGTAGGTACATTTTGGATGCCGAAAGACGATCAAGCTCAACGAAGAACCGAACACGATAAAGATACATGCTTCCGCACATTGCCTCGTTGTAAATTTTAAACGACAAATTTGATCACGTTGTGTTGAATAACTTATGATTTTGTAAAAGTTTTAATAAACCCGTATTTTTATAGTATGTGTAGTCTTAACTACACATCAAATTGCACGAGGAAGGAGTCGTTGTGGTGTGCGGACTGTTATGTTCCGTGCTTAATATTTAAATCCTTATGAACTTATTAAACTTGCGTTTTGAACTTTAACTTATAAACCATGGACTTATGTTTTGGACTTTACGTTTATGCTTCCGCTGTTTAAATTAAAACTTGGTTAACTAGCTTTTGGTCACCAATCGTATTGTGGTTGGCTTTATTTACTTAAATACGTTGTTCAGTATGATTGGTGGCTCGATCCTGGTCATGTCACGCCTCCAAGCGGTGGTACTCCGCATGGTGGATTTTAGGGGTGTGACAGATTGGTATCAGAGCCATTGGTTATAGTGAACTTGGTTTTAAAAAGGGAAAAAGCTTTTTGATAAAATCAGACTATAACCGGTACAGTGCTCAACGATCCACAACGACGCTTCGCTCCACGTGCAAGACTCGACACAATAAGTGTATGATCTATCTTATATTGTCGGTTAGATAGTTTACACTGTGCATTAGATAATGTGATAATCGCTATTTGAACCTCGTGTGTTTACTCTCTACTGTCGTCCCACACTTACGCACTTTCGCGACACTTTCCTCACTTACGTTGCTTCATTATGAAGATCATGAGCGGACGCGGAGGACGTATCAACCTAACTCAAGCCCAGCTGACGGCTTTGATCAACGAATGAGTTGCTGAGGCACTCGCAGCTGTCCCTGCAGGAGGTATAACCTGCCATATCAACCCATCTTAGGACGTTTAGTTCCTACCTTCGCAAACCAACCCTCGTGCTTAACCTTGTCTTTTCTTCTCGCGCAACAGGTCAACCTGCACAACCTCCTGTGTGCACGTAGTACTTTCAGCGGCACAGAAGGAGCTGTAGGTCTTCTTCACTGGTTCGAGAAGCTCGAGTCTGTTTTCGAGATGTGTGAATGCCCCGAAGATCGTAGGGTGAAGTATGCTACTGGAACACTCGAAGGTGCTGCGTTAACCTGGTGGAAAGCACAGGTTCAACTGCTTGGGTTGGCGGTTGCTAATGCCACCCCATGGAACGGTTTCAAAGAACCGATTAAAGAAGAGTACTGCAGTCGTGACGACATCCACAAGCTGGAGGTGGAATTTTTCAATCTGAAGATGAGGGGGTCTGAGATCGAGGCATACACGAAGAGGTCAAACGAGCTGGCCATCCTGTGTCCTACTATGGTGGATCCTCCTATCAAGCGTATCGAACTGTACCTCAAGGGCTTGGTGCCAGAAATTCAAAGCCACGTAACCTCAGCTAATCTTGGCACCATTCAGCAAGTCGTCAAGTTGGCTGATCGTCTCACCGATCAGGCAGTTGAGCAGAACAGGCTGCCCAAGCGTATTAGCGCTACTACTTCTGATGCTCCCAATGATAATAAGCGCAAGTGGGATGGAAATTTGGGCAAGAGTTCTGCTTCAGCTCAATCCCAGCAGCGGAAGACAGATGAGTACAGGAGCCCCAGTCAGCAGCCTTCTGGGAATCAAGGTCAGGGTGGGTACAAGGGAAATCACCCTAAGTGCAATCGATGCAATCTGCACCACATCGGGCAGTGCAACAAGGGCCGTTGTCAGAGATGTCACAAGCTGGGTCATGAGGCCAAAGATTGCAGGAGCCCACGTCCTGCGAATCAGAATCGCCAACAACAACAAGCCCCACAGAACCACCAGCAGCAGCATCAGCAGGGAAATAAAGGATGCTTTCAGTGTGGCGCTGAAGGCCACTTTAAGAGGAACTGCCCCCAGCTGAACCAAAACCAGAAAAACAACCAAAGAAACGGGAACCACAATGGAAACAACAACGGAGGTAACAATAATGGCAATGGCGCCCAAGGTCGGGTGTTCGTGATTGGTCAGGGAGAAGCAAGGAACGATCCCAACGCTGTGATGGGTAAGTTTCTTCTGGACGACTTCTTTATTACTGTGTTATTTGATTCGGGTGCCGATACTAGTTATGTGTCCTTAAAAGTTAGCCAAATACTTAAGCGCACTCCAACACTTTTGAACACCAAGCACATCGTAGAGTTAGCAAACGGTAAAAGTCTTGAAGCCACACACATAGTTAAGGGCTGTAACCTCGTTTTAGCTGGTCAGACCTTCTCTATCGATCTTATTCCTATCGTTCTGGGTAGTTTCGACGTTGTTATTGGGATAGGTTGGTTATCTCATAAGCAAGCGGAAATTCTTTGCAACGAGAAGATTGTCCGCATCCCTCGTTCTGGTAAAGAACCCCTCGTGATTCGTGGCGACAAGAGTGGTGCTGTTGTAGGCATCATCTCTTTCCTTAAGGCCCAGAAGTGTTTGCGAAAGGGCCACACCGCTATTCTAGCCCTCGTTTCTGATTCATCCTCGGAAGAAAGGAAGATAGAAGACATTCCTATTGTGCGTGACTTTCCTGAGGTATTTCCTGAGGAATTACCTGGACTTCCGCCTCATCGACAAGTCGAGTTTCAAATCGAGCTAGCTCCTGGAGCAGCACCAGTAGCTCGAGCACCATATCGTCTAGCTCCGTCAGAACTCGAAGAAGTGTCTACGCAACTACAAGAACTCTTGGAAAAGGGTTTCATACGTCCTAGCTCTTCGCCATTGGGAGCTCCGGTGTTATTCGTAAAGAAGAAAGACGGTACCTTCAGAATGTGTATCGACTACCGCAAACTCAACAAGGTGACCGTGAAGAATCGTTATCCTCTTCCACGCATTGATGATTTGTTCGACCAGTTGCAAGGGTCGAGTTATTACTCTAAGATTGATTTGAGATCGGGATACCATCAGCTGAGAGTCCGAGAGGAGGACGTCTCCAAAACAACATTCAGAATTCGTTACGGCCATTATGAGTTTCTGGTTATGCCTTTCGGATTAACGAATTCGGATTAACGAATGCACCTGCGGTCTTCATGGATCTCATGAACCGAGTGTGCAAGCCTTACCTGGATAAATTTGTCATAGTGTTCATTGACGACATCCTGATCTATTCTAAGAGTCAGGAGGAACACGAGCAACATCTAAGGCTTATTCTGGAACTTCTTTGAAAAGAGCAGTTGTATGCCATGTTTTGGAAATGTGACTTATGGCTTCGCGAAGTCCACTTTCTAGGCCATGTCGTAAACAAGGATGGAATTCATGTAGATCCATCCAAAGTTGACTCGATCAAGAACTGGCCTGCACCCCGCACACCAACAGAAATCTACCAATTCTTGGGTTTGGCAGGATATTACAGAAGGTTTATCAAGGATTTCTCCAAGATTGCGCAACCTCTAACTTCACTAACTCAGAAGGGTGTCATCTATCGTTGGGGTGACGCACAGGAGTCCGCATTTCAGCACTTAAAAGATAGACTTTGTAGCATGCCTATCCTCTCATTGCCTGAAGGCACAGATGATTTTGTGGTTTACTGCGACGCTTCCATCCAAGGACTTGGTTGCGTGTTGATGCAACGTGACAAGGTCATTGCCTACGCATCACGCCAACTTAAAGTTCACGAAAGGAACTACACTACGCATGACTTGGAATTGGGAGCAGTTGTTTTCGCGCTTAAGATATGGAGACATTACCTGTACGGTACCAAGTGCACCATTTACACCGATCACAGGAGTCTCGAGTATATCTTCAAGCAAAAGGAGTTAAGCATGCGTCAACGCCGATGGGTCGAACTCTTGAACGATTATGAATGCGCTATCAAATACCATCCGGGCAAGGCCAATGTTGTGGCCGACGACCTCAGCCAAAAAGATACTATACCTAAGCGTGTACGTGCGTTACAGCTTACCATCCAATCTAACCTTCCCGCTCAGATTCGCGATGCTCAGGTTGAAGCATTAAAGCAAAAAACATCAAGGCTGAGTCCCTACGAGGATCGAGGCAACGGCTAGAAGAAAAGGAAAACGGCGCCTACTATGTTAACGGACGCATCTGGGTTCCACTGTATGGAGACCTATGCGAGCTTGTGATGGATGAAGCACATAAGTCTCTTTATTCAGTACATCCTGGTTCGGATAAGATGTACCACGATCTAAAGACTACATACTGGTGGCCTGGTATGAAAGCCAGCATAGCAACCTACGTCAGTAAATGCTTGACCTGTGCTAGAGTCAAGGTCGAATACTAGAAACCATCAGGCCCACTTCAACAACCAGAGTTCCCGAAATGGAAATGGGAGCAAATTTCCATGGATTTCGTTACTGGCCTGCCCAGATCTAAACGTGGAAATGATACCATTTGGGTGATCGTGGATCGACTGACCAAGTCTGCACATTTTCTGCCTATCAAGGAAACATATAAGTTTTATACCCTAGCAGACATCTACCTAAAGGAAGTGGTATCAAGGCATGGAGTGCCAACCTCCATCATTTCTGATCGTGACGCACGTTTTACCTCTGAACTGTGGCAAGCTATGCACAAGTCGTTTGGCTCACGTTTAGATATGAGCACTGCTTATCACCAACAGACGGATGGGCAATCAGAACGCACCATCCAAACTCTTGAAGACATGCTTAGGGCATCTTTAATCGATTTTGGTAACGGCTGGGAAAAGCATCTCCCGTTAGTGGAGTTTTCATATAATAACAACTACCACACCAGCATCCAGGCCGCTCCGTTTGAGGCATTGTATGGACGCAAGTGCCGATCACCTCTCTGTTGGGCAGAAGTTGGTGACAGCCAAATCACTGGCCCAGAACTCGTAGTAGATATAACTGAGAAAATTGCTCAGATACGACAACGAATGGCGGCAACTCGTGACCATCAGAAAAGCTATGCTGATAAGCGAAGAAAGCCACTCGAGTTCCAGGTTGAGGATCGAGTGCTGCTAAAAGTCTCACCTTGGAAAGGTGTAGTCCGTTTTGGCAAACGAGGCAAGCTCAACCCGCGTTATGTCAGACCGTTCGAGATCATTGAGAAAATTGGCAAAGTCGCTTACAAGCTGAATCTACCGGCAGAACTCAGCGGAGTTCACAATGTTTTCCATGTGTCGAATCTGAAGAAGTGTCTGTCAGACAAGACCCTCATAGTTCCTTTAAAGGAGCTCACAATCGACAACCAGCTGCGATTCGTCGAGGAACCGGTAGAGATTACGGATCAAGACGTTAAGATTCTCAAGCGCACCAGAATACCTCTCGTCCGAGTTCGTTGGAATTCCCGTCGTGGCCCAGTGTATACCTGGGAACGAGAAGACCAAATGAAACTCAAGTATCCCCAATTGTTTAAGAAAAACACAACCACTACTGAGGCTGAACCTACTGCAGAATTTCGGGATGAAATTCCAAATCAACGGGGATGATGTGACACCCCAGGAAAACCAGGAAACCAACGCAACATAACTAGCTTCCTCAGTAACCACGAGCTAAATTTCGGGACGAAATTTTCTTAACAGGGGGAGAATGTGACAACCCTCAAAGTTCCATGTATTCCATACAATTTATTATTGATAATTATAGTGCTTGACGACTGTGTGGAATTACTTAACTACTTTCTAATATCTGTGTTATGCTTACATGTGCTTGTTAACATACTAGTAGTATGCAGAAAAGTCACTAAATAGTCCATTATAATTTCCTAAGTGTTAGAAATGAAAAGTGTTACAAAAATATACATAAAAGACACTTTACGGATTAATTAAACACTTTAACGGAACAGTATCAAACCGAACAACCGGACTTTACCCGGAACATAAAAATATTGACAATGACACTGTTTTTCCTTTTCTGAGCCAGTTAGGGTCCCCGAATATCCTAACACCCGCTATGATACATAACACACTAGTAATTAGTTTAAACTCCTAACTAAACAAACTAAACACTAACTATATGGTTGAAAACAAACTAAATACCCCCACCCCCCTAACCGAACGGCTCCCCATTTGGGGACACCCTCCACCAATCTTGATTATTTTATTTGTTGATGTTTAATATCTTGTAGACACATTACACCATGGTTAATTAAGTTGGATGGTCTATAAGTATGTACAAGAGATCACACTTTCATTCACTAGCCACAACACAAAATTGCTCTCATCTTCTTCCTCTCCTTCTCCTTGCCTTTGGCAGCCACACCACACCACCATACCACCACCTTCAAGCTTCTTTCAAACATTCTACACTCATCCTAAGGTGCTAGAAACCGAACAACGAAGCTTGGTGCTCTCGGAAGTTGAAGGACCTTCTCCATTCGCTATTAACCACCACATTTCTTCACTCGAACTTCCCTAGCCTTGAGCTAGTGGTAAGAACTTAGATCCGTTCATTTTGCATGTTATTTAAGTGGTTAATAGTTATTGGATGATGAGAATCCATGAAACTCTAAAGAACTTTAAACAAGTGTTGAACATAAACTAGTCTAGTGATGAAATGATGTTAGAATGATGTTGTTATGATTCTTGCTGATTTCTTGCTGAGTTACTTGTTAATATTGATGTTTGATGTTGTTGTAATCGCTAAACATGTTAACAGGATCAATCGAACATGCGCTAGAAAGTTAAAAGCTGAAACAGAATGCTGGTTGATTTTTACAGCCAACTTCAGTTGGCTGTAACCAGACCATAACCTGAAAAAAATGTATTTTCTGAAGCTTAGACTTATGTATTATGAAATACGGTTCTAATGGCACCAGAATCATAATTTTTGGACTTCGTTTACTATTTTTAAAGTGTCATTCCGTAACAGTAGCTAGAGCTGCATTTTTCTGCTGAAAATATACGTTCTGTTTTCTGTCGTAACTTGAGTTCTGTGTAGAGTTAGATCATGAAACTGGTACTGTAGATGGATACTGATGTCCTAGTAATTGTCCCACTGGAATTTCGTCAATCCGACTTAAAATGAATTTTTAGTGAATTATTCCGTGGGCTGCAGTCAGAAAATAATGAATCTGATTGCAGTCTGGAAAATGATTTTTAGTAAAATATTGGTGATGAATTAGATCCCGAGATTTTTACACAATAATATTTGGGTCGTTTAGCATCTTCTGTAAAAATTTGGGAATTTTTGAAGTAAGATAACTATTTTAGTAAAATGCTCGAAAACAACCCAGTTTCGGATAATTAAGTTGAAACGACATAAGTAGTGATTTGCGTGTCTAAATGTCGAATATGTTATCTGTGAATGATCTAACATGTTGCGTGTCGATAAAAGTGTTATGTGCAATATCGTATGTTTATTTGTGAATGGGAATAGATGGGAGGTTACATGGGCATAAACCGTCAAAGTAATGCATGTTATGTGATAGATACGTGTAGGAACTTTGTGCTCTATTTGAAAACCACTAAATGATTAACTGGTAATTATATTAGGACGTGATTGACCGACCTCGACTGTTAGCTATATTTGAGAATCTAACCGAGCAAACAGAGGTGGGTTCACACACTTTCTAAGGCATGGGATTCCCGGTGGTTTGGGAATGGGTTAAAGAATTAAAAACGGAATCTACATATCTTACATAAGTAGGATATGTATGGCCATCCTCCTCGGGTAGGATGCCAGTATTAATCCTGCGTATTCTCTTTGGGAGAACTACGTACGTTCGTCCTCCTTGGGTAGGACAACAACCTTAAAACTTACTAGACAAAACTCTATCATAAGTCCCTCATTTTATATCGACTTAATCGCCGAGGCCAATGGCGAGCGGGTCATTAGTTAATAGCGCTATTAGGTTTAACAAACCTCACACCGTGCCAGTCGGACGGGCGTGTACTAATGGACTATGGCAAACCATCAGTGATGATAGACACTGATGTAGGGCACAACTTACTTTCGTAGTAGTCGATATCATACGGTCTAGTAGTTCACACGGGGAAGCCCCCACTAATCATGGACAGGGTATGGGTAATAAAGAATGATCTGGTTAAATTCTCTTTCAACTACGGGGTAACCCCCATGACAATTACGCCAACGAAAGAAAAACCACGTTTTCAGAAACAACTTAAAATAAATCAACCAACCGTGAACTCACTCAACTTTGTTGTTGACTCGTTGTTACATGCCTTACAGGTCGCTAAATGCTTGGAGCTTGCACGAGGAAGGAGTCGTTGTGGTGTGCGGACTGTTATGTTCCGTGCTTAATATTTAAATCCTTATGAACTTATTAAACTTGCGTTTTGAACTTTAACTTATAAACTATGGACTTATGTTTTGGACTTTACGTTTATGCTTCCGCTGTTTAAATTAAAACTTGGTTAACTAGCTTTTGGTCACCAATCGTATTGTGGTTGGCTTTATTTACTTAAATACGTTGTTCAGTATGATTGGTGGCTCGATCCTGGTCATGTCACGCCTCCAAGCGGTGGTACTCCGCATGGTGGATTTTGGGGGTGTAACACAAGCGAGCGGTAAAAAGTAACTGAACTAATAAGTCTAGTTAGTGAGACCGGTTAAGGTCATTTAAATAAATTTGAAAACAAAAGAAATTGTTGTTAAAAGTGAAGGATTTCACTAAAAACCTTTAAACGGGTCAAAGTAACTGATTCATAAATAATTCGATAGTATATGAAAGCGATGGATATCGCTAAGTTAACTAAACTAGCGGAAATAACGAGATTACGTTATTTCAAGTTGCACTATGTCGTATGAGATACGTAGACGATTAGTAACCAAAAAGATATTGCCATACTTCTCTGGTAATACTAACAATTGGTTAAAGTATAAGTAATGTTTTAAAGATTCTCGGAACAAATGCATTGAGTTAAACTCAATGAATTATGTAAGAAAAGGTTTCGTGGACGAAACCTCTTTAAGGGGGGGCTAGACTTGTAACACCCCGAAAACGGGTTTGGTGATCAAACCCCCGTTAATACTAAAAGGTGGGTAAAATACCGTTAGCGGTAAAAGTAACCTGGTAAATATTAGGATTTAAATAAATAATCATAATATTTAAATAAAAAGTGAATAAAGGATTTTAAGAAGGATGAATACTTTGAGAAAACAAAGTATATAAAAGGCCCGAGTTAACGGGACATAAAATACAATGGGTTATGACTTCCCGAACCCATTAAATTAACTAGGAATAATTAATCTAGTAAATAATATGTGATTAAGTTATAAATAGTGGATTATAGCTTAAATTGAGCGAAATAAAACTTGAGGGACTAAAAGTGGGCAAATTGGAAACAAGTTTATAATTAAAACTTAAAAACACCAAAACACACACACACATGTGTGTGTTTGGTCGATGTCCACAGGAGAAGAGAAGGGGTGTGACACCCCGCGAAAACGCTTAACAAAACTAGCTTCCTTAGTGACTGTTTGCTAAATTTCGGGGCGAGATTCCTCTTCAATTGGGGATGAGGCCACAACTGAGCAAAACCCGCAACAACTCTGATTTCTCACTTCGTTTCTCTCACACTTGACGTTTGCCAATTTCGGGACGAAATTTCTTTCAAGTTGGGGATGATGTGACAACCCGAACATTCAGGTTAGTATTATGTAATCACTCGCGGAACCATTCATGCCGTTCATGCATTTCCTCCCCTCGGCCACAACATGTTATTGACACAAAACCCGTATATGTATTAATGATGAATAATTAACAACATATCATTGTATGATAATCGGCCCAACATAAGTATATTATTGTATGATAATTAACACCCTCATGATTTCATTATTTAGCCCATAGTGTCGGTTGGTTAATGGACTAATCAGCCCAAAACCTCCATGTCCATGTACTGTTATTAGTAGCCCATTCTATCGGTGGGTTTATGGAGATAAACACTAACCGGCTTCCGGATATCCTTAAGTAGGAATAGATGTAATATACTCTGAATCAAATTGCTCCCTAGCTTAAATACATGATAACCCTATCGATCATTCGTAATTACGCACGGCAGTAGAAGCAGCCACTACCCTCTCCTTCTCCAGCGAGTTCAAAACTCGCGTGAAACCGGAGCTCTCCGTTCGACTTCCGGCGGCTCGCGACGCTCCGACTCCACCTCCGATAACCCACATCGGAACTCTCCTACCTTCGAAACATTATTTCTTCTTATTGACTGGTATGTAACTTACTGTTTATGATTGATTATTTATGTGTTGTTATGTTAGACTCAAAGCGTGATCATAGGGATTACTTGTAGACCGTATTAACTTCCGTCATAAACAAGTAATATATGATGATGATCTATTTGGATAATAGGCAATTCGGTTAGGGATGTTAGCTGTTAATCCTCGTTTGATGATCTTGTGTTATGTGCTATGTGTTGGTAATCCTTTTATGATAATCCCGATTAGAAGGTGTTATGTGACCCGTATGTATGAATATATATTGCACAGTGCATCACAAAAATAATAAGTGTGATTAAATGATTCTGCATGATTCATCTAATGAAGATGAGTTGATGGCCACGTGCATGAAGGCCATTAACATGTGGGTAGTCTGCCATAAATTGAATGGTCCAATTAAAACAAAGGAGGTAGTGTTTGATCCAATGATTGTCAAGATTAGTGGCATGCAATTAGTTGGCTTATACTTTAGGTGATTTAATTGTGAGTAATATGCTATGTGTGTGGGGAAACTGTTATATATATGTGGATATGTGAAAGATGTGCAAACCATTATGTGTGCGATGGATGGTGTGTAGCCATGATTATAATCAGATTTGATATTGATAGTAGGATCTCATACGTGTCACTTGATTATCGAAGAGTATATTAGTGGGTTATGATATAGGGTTATGTGTGTTACCAGTTTGCATGAGAATTTATGGTATGTGTTTATTAATAGCTTTATATGGGTGCAACTGATAATGTCAATGTATATATATGTGTGGGTTTAATCTGATAGGGGGGTCATGAGCATATGCATAAATATTAGGGTATAGATTTCTGTTGGTTATTTACCCAAGAAGGGGCACAAGTCAAAACCCATTTTCTCAATTTGATGGCACTAGTGGTCTAGTAGCCATAGGGTTCCATGTGCTATGCTACAAATCTAAATTAATTATACCCATGTAAATTATTAAATGGTGGGTTACATGAATAAGCAAAATTTCGAGGATCTAGTGTGAGGTCCAGAAACTTATGAGATGATGTCACAATAACAATTGACTAAATTGAGTTGCACTACTACTTGTCACAACTAACATGATAGTTTAAAGGTGAACTGAGCTACTTGATTTGGGCTATGATGTAAGGTGAACTTGCATCATGAATGTAATAATAATCTGGATATCTCCGATGACTTAAGTAATGATATATGCTAAGTTTGCTGTTACTTGAGTTCGGTGTGCAATAAATGTGCTTGATGTGAACAATGAATACGTGGAATTAACTGTGTGTGAAAGGTGTGGTACATGTGCGTGTAGAACTGACTGTTGTCGGTAACCTTTTTTAGGGCGTGTTTGGTTCGACTAATAAACAAGATCTTTAATCTTACCGAGCACACCAAAGGTGAGTTCATTGCATTCTCTCAAGCATGCGTCCCGGTGGTTTGGGACAACGGGTAAACATTTGGAAGGGAAACATTGGGTAAACAACTTAATCGGTTTTGGGTTATTGCCTGGAGGGCAATGGAGGTATTTAGTTGATAGCGCTATTAGGTGGGAAACCTCACACCGGGCCGTAAGGACGGGCGTGAACTAATTATCTGGGTATGGCTATGGTTGTTAGAGGCACACTCCTCGGATACATATGGGCACTCTCCCTAGGGTATCTAACGAAGGCAACATAGCAATCGGTCGTTAAGGGGTAACCACTCCCCGGATACACTTGGGCACACTCCCTAGGGTATCTAACATGAGCAACATCGTAACACAACATTGAAACGCATTAACATAAATCTGGTAACACAACACGTTAACGAAACCTTGAACTCACCAGCGTAGTCTGACACACTTGTTTACATGCTTGTAGGTAATTACTGAAGGAACTTGGGAGCTTGCCGTCTGATGCTGTTGGAGTGGTTATGGTCATGACAAACATTTATATTGATTGGGTTTCGACACACTTATACATTTATACTTTTATGCTTCCGCTCAGTACTTGGTTTTGATTTAACTTTTCAAACGTTACATTAATTGGATATTTTACTATATTGCAACTCGTGTTTGATATGATTGGTGGCTCGTTGTTGAATCGTTACACCTCCATCAGGGACACGCCCTAGGTGGTAAATTGGGGGTGTGACAGTTTGGTATCAGAGCCACTGGTTATAGAGAACTCGGTTTTAAAAATGTTTTCATAAAACCAGACTATAACCGAATTGATCCAAACGATGACCATGACACTCAGCTTCAGACTGCAAGGTTCGTTCCTCGTTAGCTTATGCTTTATATGCCTAGTAAACGTAGCTGTATTTAGAGCATGCACGATACGACATGGTAGGCATTATGACACATTGATCGTGTAACATAACACTTGCATCTAGTAAAATTCTAATCTTGTTGGTAGTGCTTATTTTGGGTTGATTGGGGTGGGAGAAACTTCAAACATAAGTTAAGAAGCATCGAGAGGAGCATGCAAACCGCCTTATTATCATGGGTGCACACATAATAATAACGCGTGGTGCATGCAAATCCCAATGAGGCTTAACAAGTGTGAGAGGGGTTCTCCCCTGTTTGTGTATGAATATGGTAGTTAATTATTCTTAACGTGATAAACCTGAACACTTTCCTCGTTTTCGACCCCTAAATTAGTTCATTTCCCATATATAGAAACATGAGTGGACGAGGAAACGGACGTAGCAACTATTGATTGAAACCTTGTGTGTTTACTCTTTCTGTCATTTTTTTTTTCCTTTCTGCGTTAATACCCTCTTGTTGAAATGTTGTGAGTGTGCATTCTTTCGTTTAACTTGCGTTACGTCATCAACTCGACAGGCATGTCTACATCGTCCGCATCTTCCGACCAATCCCGGGCGCCAGGGAAGGCACCCGCTGATACTCATTCACCCCCGCGTCAAATGGAGACGCGTGCTGCTTATAGGAAGAGACTCGCACAGGGCGGGGAGTCGTCCTCCCGACCCACGCATGCTCTACCAGTTAACCCCCTCAGCGCTCAGGCCGAGTCGGCTGTGAGTAAGGCCCTCCGAGATTATAACCAGATTCTAATAGAACAAAACCAAGTCTTAATGGAGCAGAATCAGAAATTACTAAGAAAGGTTGATACCCAAGGAGGGCGATTGGAAGCTCAAGAGAAGCAGATACAGGAACTTATTAGGAGGACTAATGACTTGAAGGCAGAAGCCCTAAAAGGGCGTGAGGTGCAGGGTCTGATACTGAGAGACGCTCGATTGGATCATGAAAGGCTTAACTCGCAGGCCCAACAGATAGGTATGATAGATTGGAGGGTCCATCACTTGGAGGAAGCCCGCTTCGTACCTGAACCCGAACCAGCCCCAGTCCCGGCACCTCCCGAACCAGAGGCGGAAGGGTCTGATGAAGAACCCGAAGAGGAGGAAGAAGATCCGGAAGAGGAGGAAGAAGAGCCAGAGGAGGTCTCGGATAACGACGGAGACGATGATGATGGTAGTGACCTCGGGGATGGTGACGTGGATGACTGACTCATCTTTCAATCGTTTATCTAGTTATTTTTCTTTCTTTTCTTTCAGTTGTTTTCGTAAAAACAATCGTGGTGATTAAAAACTTTTACAAATGTTCAATGTAGTGACTTATATGGTTTGGTTTGAATGGATTTCTTATTTTATCGTTTAAGGGATATTTCTTGTGCTAAGTCGTCACCTTACCTCTTTTTACCCTCGCACCACAATAGTCACACCTTTAACTCTAAAACAGTTACCTTAATCATGGTAAATCTCTCGCTGGCCTTTGAACTATCCGGTGTCTATTGGTTGATGCAATACTCTTGTCAGTTTTCTCGATCTTGGACGGTAGCCTCATCTCTCTCAAACCCCCCCCCCCCCTGAGGTCGACGACAACATCAAGATAAGCCAGCCTAGTCGTAACCCTTTCTTGCGAGATAACGGGTCGCCGTGTGTCGTTTGTCGGGTTAGTGTTCCATCATAGTTAACTATTATTGATTGACGCATGATATGTATACTTAATTGTGTTATACATGGTGTATGCGTGGTTTGTGTTCTGATATCATGTGAATATGTCGCTTGATGAATGAGAACCATAACGTTTTAGGGCATAGAGCCCAGTAATTATTAAATGTTATTGTGTGACCGGTTTTGGTTAGTAATTCTTGATTCTTGCCTGCAATATTCATCGTTGTATGGTATTGTTCATGTGTGATATTGAAGGTGTGATTTTCATATATGATGGATTAATCATGTGATAATATGTGAATCTTTGTGCATTGAGTGAATAGGGTTAGTTGTCGTGGATAATAATCTGATTTCTTGATCTTGCTTTATATGCATATCATGTTCCGATAACCCTTGCGTGATTTTGTTGTATGTGTGCTTTGAAACCACCCACCCAACCTCTGTTTTGAACAAATGATACCCTCGCGCGACCGTAATGTAACGGACCTCCCTGTTGTGTCATGCCGCCATGCACCACTACTGGAAATTACTCCTAGATAACAAATTTGCTGGCCAAATCCTTCGAATGTTTAATGGACCCCTGTTTTGCTCGATTCTTTGTACGAACCTCATTAATCCCCTGTTTCATTGATTGGCAACTGATATAACAACACGCTAACCACCATACCATGATTTTCACTGATCACGAGATTAGCCTCGGGCGTTGTAAAGTATCTATTGATCGAGTTCGTCGGAACTTACTTTAAACCATTGTTTTAGATCAATTTTCGGGACGAAAATTCTTTCAAGTTGGGGATGATGTGACACCCCGCGAAAACGCTTAACAAAACTAGCTTCCTTAGTGACTGTTTGCTAAATTTCGGGGCGAGATTCCTCTTCAATTGGGGATGAGGCCACAACTGAGCAAAACCCGCAACAACTCTGATTTCTCACTTCGTTTCTCTCACACTTGACGTTTGCCAATTTCGGGACGAAATTTCTTTCAAGTTGGGGATGATGTGACAACCCGAACATTCAGGTTAGTATTATGTAATCACTCGCGGAACCATTCATGCCGTTCATGCATTTCCTCCCCTCGGCCACAACATGTTATTGACACAAAACCCGTATATGTATTAATGATGAATAATTAACAACATATCATTGTATGATAATCGGCCCAACATAAGTATATTATTGTATGATAATTAACACCCTCTTGATTTCATTATTTAGCCCATAGTGTCGGTTGGTTAATGGACTAATCAGCCCAAAACCTCCATGTCCATGTACTGTTATTAGTAGCCCATTCTATCGGTGGGTTTATGGAGATAAACACTAACCGGCTTCCGGATATCCTTAAGTAGGAATAGATGTAATATACTCTGAATCAAATTGCTCCCTAGCTTAAATACATGATAACCCTATCGATCATTCGTAATTACGCACGGCAGTAGAAGCAGCCACTACCCTCTCCTTCTCCAGCGAGTTCAAAACTCGCGTGAAACCGGAGCTCTCCGTTCGACTTCCGGCGGCTCGCGACGCTCCGACTCCACCTCCGATAACCCACATCGGAACTCTCCTACCTTCGAAACATTATTTCTTCTTATTGACTGGTATGTAACTTACTGTTTATGATTGATTATTTATGTGTTGTTATGTTAGACTCAAAGCGTGATCATAGGGATTACTTGTAGACCGTATTAACTTCCGTCATAAACAAGTAATATATGATGATGATCTATTTGGATAATAGGCAATTCGGTTAGGGATGTTAGCTGTTAATCCTCGTTTGATGATCTTGTGTTATGTGCTATGTGTTGGTAATCCTTTTATGATAATCCCGATTAGAAGGTGTTATGTGACCCGTATGTATGAATATATATTGCACAGTGCATCACAAAAATAATAAGTGTGATTAAATGATTCTGCATGATTCATCTAATGAAGATGAGTTGATGGCCACGTGCATGAAGGCCATTAACATGTGGGTAGTCTGCCATAAATTGAATGGTCCAATTAAAACAAAGGAGGTAGTGTTTGATCCAATGATTGTCAAGATTAGTGGCATGCAATTAGTTGGCTTATACTTTAGGTGATTTAATTGTGAGTAATATGCTATGTGTGTGGGGAAACTGTTATATATATGTGGATATGTGAAAGATGTGCAAACCATTATGTGTGCGATGGATGGTGTGTAGCCATGATTATAATCAGATTTGATATTGATAGTAGGATCTCATACGTGTCACTTGATTATCGAAGAGTATATTAGTGGGTTATGATATAGGGTTATGTGTGTTACCAGTTTGCATGAGAATTTATGGTATGTGTTTATTAATAGCTTTATATGGGTGCAACTGATAATGTCAATGTATATATATGTGTGGGTTTAATCTGATAGGGGGGTCATGAGCATATGCATAAATATTAGGGTATAGATTTCTGTTGGTTATTTACCCAAGAAGGGGCACAAGTCAAAACCCATTTTCTCAATTTGATGGCACTAGTGGTCTAGTAGCCATAGGGTTCCATGTGCTATGCTACAAATCTAAATTAATTATACCCATGTAAATTATTAAATGGTGGGTTACATGAATAAGCAAAATTTCGAGGATCTAGTGTGAGGTCCAGAAACTTATGAGATGATGTCACAATAACAATTGACTAAATTGAGTTGCACTACTACTTGTCACAACTAACATGATAGTTTAAAGGTGAACTGAGCTACTTGATTTGGGCTATGATGTAAGGTGAACTTGCATCATGAATGTAATAATAATCTGGATATCTCCGATGACTTAAGTAATGATATATGCTAAGTTTGCTGTTACTTGAGTTCGGTGTGCAATAAATGTGCTTGATGTGAACAATGAATACGTGGAATTAACTGTGTGTGAAAGGTGTGGTACATGTGCGTGTAGAACTGACTGTTGTCGGTAACCTTTTTTAGGGCGTGTTTGGTTCGACTAATAAACAAGATCTTTAATCTTACCGAGCACACCAAAGGTGAGTTCATTGCATTCTCTCAAGCATGCGTCCCGGTGGTTTGGGACAACGGGTAAACATTTGGAAGGGAAACATTGGGTAAACAACTTAATCGGTTTTGGGTTATTGCCTGGAGGGCAATGGAGGTATTTAGTTGATAGCGCTATTAGGTGGGAAACCTCACACCGGGCCGTAAGGACGGGCGTGAACTAATTATCTGGGTATGGCTATGGTTGTTAGAGGCACACTCCTCGGATACATATGGGCACTCTCCCTAGGGTATCTAACGAAGGCAACATAGCAATCGGTCGTTAAGGGGTAACCACTCCCCGGATACACTTGGGCACACTCCCTAGGGTATCTAACATGAGCAACATCGTAACACAACATTGAAACGCATTAACATAAATCTGGTAACACAACACGTTAACGAAACCTTGAACTCACCAGCGTAGTCTGACACACTTGTTTACATGCTTGTAGGTAATTACTGAAGGAACTTGGGAGCTTGCCGTCTGATGCTGTTGGAGTGGTTATGGTCATGACAAACATTTATATTGATTGGGTTTCGACACACTTATACATTTATACTTTTATGCTTCCGCTCAGTACTTGGTTTTGATTTAACTTTTCAAACGTTACATTAATTGGATATTTTACTATATTGCAACTCGTGTTTGATATGATTGGTGGCTCGTTGTTGAATCGTTACACCTCCATCAGGGACACGCCCTAGGTGGTAAATTGGGGGTGTGACAAGGGGGTTCTCTTCAAGAACCATAAACACTCAAATTTCAACAAAATCAAAGAGAGATCGAGCCGGGAAATTATGGCTTTTAATAAAATCATGATCACCAAGCTTAGGAGATCACAAGGTATGTTGAATTCTGATGTTTGGTGATATTTCGAATTTGTGATAAACATGCATGAATGAAATTCTTGTATGAATGTTGAATGTTATAGTGATATTGATGTGAGTATGAGTCTAGGAACAAACCCTAGATGCGAACTTGTAGAATTGTGCCATAAACTAATGATTAGTCAACTAATCAAGTATGAGCTAAGTGGGTTTTGGATGATCTGACGAAATTGATGTTCTATTGGTGTTTATAAACATCATACTAACTCATATGAATGAACTACTTGAACAAATTAGAGATTTTGTTAAGAGTTCATAAGTGACTAGAAGTGGGTCTTGACATAAGAGTTAAAGCCATGATTATGATGGTCAAAGTGTGTATATGCTTATAATAACTGAAATTACATGTTGATTTATTATTACTTGAGGTAGGAACTGGATGACATGTTAGTTAATTTGGCGTCTCAAAAGATGATGCTCACTGAGTGTTGATAATGTGCCTAACTGAGCCTTGTGAACTTGATAAGTGCAATCATATGTGTTAATTGGCGATTTGACTTTTAAAAAGTCAAACCGACCTACAATATGATGAATACTAATTTTTATACGAAAAACGTAAGGTGGGAATAGTCATGATTGATAATGACTAAACTAACCATCTTACGAATTATGATGATAGTTTGACGCTTAACGAGCTAGGTGGAGGCTTGTGGAGGAAGGGGGTCAAACGGATCAAGTACACAAAGAAAAGTGTGGCTTGGATGCGAGGTAAGTATAGCTTACACTAGTCATATACTTTAGAATGTTCTTTTGTCGTATTGATTACGAATAAGACAAATGCCTAATTGAGATATGGTGTTCCGGCGTGTAGTCGTACAGAACAAGATAACCAAATAGGATAAGAAACCGTATTGATGGTTAAAAATGAGTTAAATCGGTAATTCGATCATATTATGACGAATGAAACATGTACTTTTAAAGGTTACCACATAAGGTAAATCATGATAACCAATAAGAGTAAAATTGTAATTTGGTCACTCGTTGACAATAATTGTTGGTTTTGAAAGATACTTATTTCGTAAGCCTTAATAGGCCAAAAAGCGTTAAGAGGTGATCTATAATTAAAACGACCGTGCGTGTAACCCGGAGCGAGTCGTGTAGACGAGATGGCAATAAGCTTCATCATGCCAATATAATCAGTCATTTAGACCAAACGGGTCAAAAGGTGAAAATATCACTCTTTGACAATATCGACTAATGATTTGTTGAGTAATATGATTACAGAAATAATTATTGAGTGGATATTTACATCGCTATTATTTAGCGGCTATTGAGGCAAGGTATCTAAATGGGTCAATATAATGGTCCGAGCCAGGTACGTATAATAGAATAACTCTCATATATACGTAAGGTTTAATGAGAGTTAATCGGAGTCTAGAATAGATTTTTTGGTTACTTCAATAGGTAAACCGAATGTTACAAACGATGGTCATTACGTTTGAAAGGCCTAATGACTTTTCAAACAAAATCATAGTTAAAAAGAGGGCTTATGGGTCAAGCATGTTTAAAAAAAATCTCTCATCGTAATGAAGGGCCAAAATGGACCAAAACGCCCTTATAAGTTAAACTGAGCAAACAACCCTTAAGGGTTGCGTGGAAACGTGTTTTATGATAAGATAAATACTTAGGACGAGTATAGAGGTTGAAAGAGGTGATACGTTAGTCAAATGGCTCTATTTGAGTCCTTGTCGTAAAATAATGAGTCGAGGGGTAAAACTCGGTTTATATAGATTACCATAGTAAACCCACCATAAATACAGTTGTGGTGGAAAATTATATGATAAGAAATGTGGTAACGTAATGCTAGAAGCAATCGAAAGCGATTTTAAGCTACAAGGTGCTTAAATACTCTTAACGGGTCAAAATAAGAACTTGAGCGTAAACGGGTTTTATTATGTAAGAAACCCGTGATTTGAGATTAATATGATAGGAGATATGAAAATTATGAATTTCATGAGTTTAAGGATCAAATAAACATGTTGGATTGATAAAAATCGAACGGGTCAAAATTTGGTAAAAAGGGTAATAAGCCGAAGACTTAAAAGTCTGAAAATTTGTTAAACCGAATGTTGGATTTTAACTCCATAAGGTGGAGAATCAAATTACAATTACGTAGGAAGAAACGGTAGGTCAAACGGACAAGCGGATTAAAAGTTATGAAGGTTTTTCGTTTTAGCAAACGGCAAACTTGGAAAAATCCTGCAGAGGCCACCGTAAGTTACGGTAGCTACCGTAACTTACGGTAGCCTTAAAATCTTTACGCCATACACCCACTGAGTTACGGTGGAAAAATCAAACATTCAGGGGCTACCGTAAATTACGGTAGCCACCGTAATTTACGGTAGACCCTGTAACAAAAATGTATTTTAATCAGTTTTGCTTCCCGGACTCGTTTAGACATGTTTAAACTCCGTATGACTAAAGCATTTCATGTTTATGAAATGTAGGTACATTTTCGATGCCGAAAGACGATCAAGCTCAACGAAGAACCGAACACGATAAAGATACATGCTTCCGCACATTGCCTCGTTGTAAATTGTAAACGACGAATTCGATCACGTTGTGTTGAATAACTTATGATTTTGTAAAAGTTTTAATAAACCCGTATTTTTATAGTATGTGTAGTCTTAACTACACATCAAATTGTTGGTATTTACATATAAAACCGTTAAATAGTAACTAGGGTCTTACAGGTTTATGAGAACGTCAGCAGATCATCTGAGGAATCGAGAACTGAAGCTCCCAAAGATGCTGCCAAGACTGTTTTCAGTTTCAAACAGTTCAAGGCATGCGGACCAAATGAATTCACCGGAGAAGATGGCCCAACAACTATGTTTCAATGGTTTGATTCCGTCGAAGTCACTCTACGCTAAAGCGGCTGTCCAGAAAATCTCCGTACCCTAAACGCAACCGGTGTCTTCCAGTCCCGAGCTCTAGACTGGTGGGACGGCCGAACGAAACAAACGCGGGAATGATGCAGCTTATGAGCTGACTTAGGAAGAGCTGAAAGCCATTATGATGGACGAATTATGCCCTTCCCATGAACGCCAAAAGCTGGAGGACGAGTTTTGTGACATTAAGCAGAAGGATGGAGACAACGCTGCCCTGACTGCTCGCTTTAAGCAGCTCAGCGTTATCTGTCCCGATCAAGTCAAGACGCCAGAGATAGCAATCAAGAAATACATACGAGCTCTACCCGATTGTGTTGTCGATTTTGTTCACGCCGCGAAGATCTCATCAATTGAAAAGACTTACTTGCTTGCCGTTGAAATCAACGACAAGCGAGTAAAGGCTGGTTTCTGGGATAAGCCCTCCAAGTCTCTGCATCAAGCCACCACTACACCGACCGCCGACACCGCCACTGCTCAACCATCAAAGTCATCACGACGCAAGAAGAAGCACAACAACAGCAGCTCCAGCAACAAGAACTGTGCTGTCACTACCACTGCTGCCCCTCTGCAAGCCGTACCGGCTCAGCAGCAGTCTCATCATCGACCAGCACCAGTTACTCAAGCGCCGCCAGCGAAGCGTGCTTACACAGGTCCCCACCCGCTCTGCCTGACATGCTCATATCATCATCTGGTGGGTCTTGCCTGTCATTTCTGCGCTCATTGCAATTTGTACGGTCATTTCACTGCCAACTGTCGCTATGGTCCACGCAACACCGCAGCTCCTGCCACTGCTCATCAAGCACTACTCCCAGCCCCGCAAGGCCAACACGCGGCTCAGGCAGCCGCGATCAATGCTCGAGTTTGCTTTGCATGTGGTGATCCTAACCATTTTGCAAACATGTGCCCGAACAGGGTTGTGAAGCAAGAGCCCCAGCAGCAGCAGCAGCCTCAGCAGCAGCAACAAGCAGCTCGTGCCAGAACCTTCAACATCAATGCTCGTCAAGCCCAGGCTGACAACAACGTGGTTAATGGTACGTTCCTTGTGAATGGTATTTATGCGTCGTGTTTTTTGATACTAGAGCCGATAATTGTTTTGTGTCGTTTGAATTCGAGAAGCTCCTTAGTCGTAAGCGCTCTTATCTTCCCTCGTCATTCGAAGTTGAAGTCGCTACCGGAAGAACCGTCGCCGTTAATTCTGTTCTTCGTGATTGTACCCTCGAGCTCAACAATCACATCTTTCCAATCGTCCTCATTCCAATGCAACTCGGAAGTTTTGACGTCATAGTAGGCATGGACTTTCTTCTTGAAAACCATGCCGAAGTTGTGTGCTTCAACAAGATGATTTGATTCTCGCTCGCGAATAGTGATTTATTACGTGTGTACGGCGAAACTACTTCGAAAGGTCTCAAACTTATGTCCTGCATCCAGGCTGGCAAGTATCTCCGCAAGGAATACAGAGCTTTCTTGGCCAACATTGTAGTAGCGGAGAAGGAAAAGAAAAGAAAGACAGAAGTCAAAGACGTTCCTGTGGTCCATGAATTTCCTCAGGTATTCCCTGATGATCTTCCTGGACTACCGCCAAGTCATGAAATCGACTTCCGTATCGACCTCATCCCTGGAGCTAACCCCGTTGCCAAAGCCCCTTATCGACTCGCGCCATCCGAAATGCGGGAACTCTCGAACCAACTCCAGGAATTACTTGAAAAAGGTTTTATTCGCCCAAGCACCTCTCCTTGGGGCGCGCCAGTCCTCTTCGTTAAAAAGAAGGATGGGTCGTTCAGGATGTGTATCGATTATCGGGAGCTGAATAAGTTAACCATCAAGAACCGCTATCCCCTACCTCGTCTCGACAATTTGTTTGACCAGCTGCAAGGTGCTACGTGTTTCTCGAGGATCGATCTACGCTCAGGCTATCATCAGCTACGCATTCAAGAGGAAGATATACCCAAATCCGCCTTTTGCACTCGTTACGGCCACTACGAGTTCGTTGTTATGCCTTTTGGTTTAACCAACGCACCCACGGTCTTCATGGATCTAATGAATCGCGTGTGTAAACCGTATCTTAACCGTTTCCTCATCGTGTTCATCAACGATGTCTTGATCTATTCCAAATCGAAAGCCGAACACGTGCAACATCTACGTTTGGTTCTCGAACTACTCCAGGGGAATCAATTTTATGCCAAGTTCTCTAAGTGTGAATTCTGGCTAGAAGAGGTTCAGTTTCTGGGTCACATCGTGAATAGTTAGGGTATCCATGTCAATCCTGCGAAGATTGAAGCAGTTAAGAGTTGGGTTACGCCAAAGAACCTGTCTGAAGTCCGTTCTTTTCTCGGATTAGCGGGCTATTATCGACGATTTATTGAAGGATTCTCCAAGATCGTTGTGCCGCTTACCGCTCTTACGCATAAAGACAGGTCCTTTGTTTGGGGGAACTGAACAAGAGTCTGCTTTCCAAACCCTCAAGCATAAGCTTTGCAATGCTCTCGTTCTCACATTGCCCGATGGAAACGACGGTTTTATTGTCTATTGTGATGCATCCAACCTTGGTCTTGGCTGTGTCCTTATGCAACGAGACATGAGAAGAACTATACAACCCATGATCTCGAGCTAGGCGCAGTTGTTTTTGCATTAAAGATTTAGCGACACTACCTATATGGTACCAAGTGTACGATCTTCACCGATCATAGGAGCCTGCAACATATCTTTGATCAAAAGGAACTCAATATGGGTCAACGCCGATGGGTAGAACTTCTCAACGATTACGACTGTGAGATTCGTTATCACCCAGGCAAAGCAAATGTCGTTGCCGACGCACTCAGCAGACGGAGTTATTTGCTCAGCATTCGTAATACCCAAGCCCAATACGATCTCGAAACTCTCATCCGCGAAGCCCAACATGCTTGTTTTAACGAACGCACCTTGAAGAAGGAGAGAATCTATCACGATGGAGCTCAGCTTGTAAGCAAATCGAATGGGATCTTCTAGTTTGTGGACCGAATTTGGATCCCTAAGCAGACTGAATTGCGAAAGATTTTGATGGACGAAGCCCACAAATCCCGGTATTCTATTCATCCCGGTGCCGATAAAATGTAACAGGACCTTCGCTACAAGTACTGGTGGCCGGGCATGAAAAGGGATATCGCTCTCTACGTTGGGAAGTGCCTGACTTGTGCAAGGGTCAAGGCTGAACATCAAAGACCCTCTGGCTTACTCGACAACCCCCAATCCCTATATGGAAGTGGGAAAGTAAAGCTATGGACTTCGTAAAAAAGCTTCCGCCTACGTCATCAGGTCACGACAGCATCTGGGTTGTCGTTGATCGTTTGACCAAATCAGCCCACTTCTTGCCAATACGGGAAGACTACAAGGTAGAACGATTAGCCCGAATCTACATTGACGAGATTATTTGTAATCATGGTACGCCTCGTGACATCATCTCTGACCGTTATGCCCGGTTTACTTCGCGATTGTGGAAAACGTTTCAAGCAGCTCTTGGTATGACGCTTAACTTAAGTACTGCATTCCATCCTCAAACCGACGGACAGACTGAAAGAACGATCCGTACTCTTGAAGACATGCTCCGTGCGTGTGTCATAGACTTCGGTGGCAATTGGAATAAATACCTGCCGCTAGTCGAATTCTCGTACAATAACAGTTATCATACCAGCATCCAAATGGCACCATTTGAGGCTTTATATGGAAGAAGATGTCGATCGCCTATTGTGTGGCACGAGATCGGTCACTCGCAATTAACCGGTCCTGAGCTACTACAAGAAACGACTGACAAAGTCCTCCAGATCCGAGACAACTTGTTGAAAGCTCGAAGTAGACAGAAAAGTTACACCGATAGAAGACGCAAGCCCCTGGAATTTGACGTTGGCGACTACGTACTCCTAAAGGTATCACCTTGGAAGGGTGTGGTCAGATTCGGCAAGAATGGGAAACTAGCGCCTCGATATGTTGGACCTTTTAAGATTCTGGAAAGAATCGGAAAAGTCGCCTACAGACTCGAACTACCGGAGGAACTTAGTAACGTTCACCCGACTTTCCATGTGTCAAACCTCCGAAAGTGCCTGGCTGAGCATGATTTAATTGTACCTCTCGATGGCCTTCAAATAAACGAAACACTGCACTTCGTGAAAAAGCTTGTCGAAATCATGGACCACCAAACCAAGCAACTCAGACGCTCACGCATTCCTATTGTGAAAGTCCGATGGGAAGGCAAACGAGGCGCGAAGTTCACTTGGAAACTTGAAAGCGACATGAAGGCAAAGTACCCGCAGTTGTTTAAGTGAAAGTCTAGAGAGAGAAAGTTCTCCAACGTGATTCACGGTGTTGTGCAGCTTCCAGCCTAATTTCGGGACGAAATTCCCTAAACAAGGGGAGGCTGTAACACCCCGTGTTTCCGAAAGTCAAAGTCAAGATTGAAGTCAAAGGAAGAAAAGGTCGCAAATTGCAATCTGTCACTCCTTACTCAATTACTGTTTTGACTACTTTGACTGTAATTAGTCTATTTTATGTATTTACGTTAGTTGTATTATGTGGAGTAATTAATTACAATCGAAGTAATTGAATGTTTATCGCTACGAACCGCTTTACGACTCTGAATAATAGGAAGTAACAACGCGATAAAGTCAATTAACCGATAATCGAACTAATCCAATCATCATCGAACTCGAAACTCGAATTATGCAACTTTGGTGTTATTATACGTGTGTGTGTTCCTTAAGTGTTACTTGTGCATGCTTATTTATGTTATGTGTGGAAATCAATCGAATCGCAATCGAGACGCAATCGAACTCAATCGAAATCGAATCATGATAATTGGTGGAGAAGAGATAGTGCGAGACATAGATGCTTGTATGTTAGATATAGTGGTTGGGATTAAAAGTAATTTGAATAGGAAACTCTATCGTACTCGCATCGTCCTCAATCGAAATCGAAAAGTCAAAAATCATCGCACCAAACACTCGAATCAGGCGACTGATCGATCAGGCTACCAGCCGATCGAACAGCCAGCCGATCGGACTGCTGTCCGATCAGACAGGCTGTCCGATCGAGCTGCCTGGCCGATCGGCTAGCCCTTTCCTCATTTGGCATCCTATAAATACCCCTGTCATTGTCATCCTTTCCACTTTTGGAAACCTCTATCCGACCAGCACGCTTAGCTCACTTTTTCTCAGATTTCTCTCAATTCCGGTAAGATTTCGTCCTAAATCTTGTGCTTTCTTGATCTACACGCACTCCACATGAACAAACAAAGATCTTTCATAGATCTAAGCATGTACACGGTGAAAAGGATTGAAAGATAGTTTCCCAACTTTCTTTAAACTCTTTTACACTTAATGCCTTCAAATCGATAAAAACGGAGCTTGTGCCGACTTGCTAATCATTCCAGTGGTTGCATGGCTTAAATTTCCGGATTCTACCCATGAGGTTCACCGATTTCGGGTTAAACATTAAACTCCATTCCGAACAGTTCACCGGCCGGAATTGGGTGATTCCTGTCCGATCAGGGGAAACAAGTAAGAACGAGGGTTCTATGGTTTGACTCGCTGTCAAAATACCTTGATAAAACGACAAACGATCAGAACAACCAAGTGTTAGACGAACATGCCGACCAGGTCAGGGTGCTGACCGATCGGACTGCTGTCCGAACGGACAGCCAGCCGATCGGAAAGTCAGCCGATCGACTGGCCTGCCGATCGGCTAGCACATGGTCCTACACCTAATCAATTTATTTTGAAGTTGAGTATTGAACGAACTGTTGTTCGATCGGACTACCGTCCGATTGGATTACTCTTCGGTTCATGAGATACTATACTTCAACACTTAATCAAAAATTTCAACATGTTCGATGCACTAGGAGTGCCACCCGATAGAACATCCGTCCGACCAGGTGACACCCTGCTGAGAAATTGTCTTGCTAAAAGTATCTAACCGATCAGGTTGCCGGCCGATCGAACGACCGTCCGATCGACCGACCTAAAAGGTAAAGATACTTCAATGTTTTCAAATGCTACAACAAAAACTTCAAAAGTCAAACCATCATACACAAACACATCTTACTCTAAGAAAGAAACAATCCACTCGAACAGCCATCCGATCGGCCTATCGACCGGCCGGGCAGCTATCCGAACAGACTGCCAACCGAACGGTCAGCCGTCCGATCGGACTACCGTCCGATCGACCAGCTGTCCGACTCTCCAACACTTGTTTTTCCATATTACGCATTGCTTATCGTCATGCTATCGAATTATTCAGGCTAACCCTACTCTCAAGCACTCCCTTCAATCCATTAACCGATGTGAGTATACTCGATCCCTTTTTGCTTTCAGCACTTTTGGGTGTTACATACGTTACTTATACGAAATCACATCGAACACACTACGCAACATTTTAAATGCTAACCGTTACCGCATGTATTACGTGACTAAATGAATGCTTGTTGTTATGTTTACACGTGGAATGTTGTCTACCTCCCTTAACGGCGATAGTACTATAGTTTGGACTCAGCACCCATTCACACGGGGGTTGTTAAGGACAATTACTTGCATGGATTACGGTGGTAATCATGTATCGCGAACTGCCTCGGGTAGTCAACCCGCAGTCATTGGTATCGATAGATCCATGTCGATAATTAACATGCTTTGTTTTCCTCTGTGTACGTGCTGGTTATGCTTAAACTATTTCGAACTCTATTATGCTATTATCAAACTTGTATGCTCACCTTTACATTTTATGTATTGACTTTTATTTTAACGTATGTGACAGGTGCTTAAGATGTTTATCTGCTAGGAAAGTGAGGCTAGAATAAAGCTCTAGAGCCCAACAAATAGTTGTCTGTAGTAGTCAAATTAAGGGTCTTTAGAAGCAGATAAACAATTGCTGTTTAATTAAATCTGAGTTGTCGGAACAGAATATTTGCATGGATTTTATCTGTAATAAATTGTTTACTGTTTGAGATACGGTATGGGACGTGTTATTTAAATTGAATAGTAATGATAATTGTTATGGAAACTTCTGGACAATCTGTTTCGCTCAGTGCCATGCCCCGATGATTCCGCCATCGGTTGGGGTGTGACACAATGCTAGCTTGTGGTATTTACCATAATGCCCCCTTTTAAACTTCGGTCACCATCTTAAAAAAATAGGCATTAGGGTAAGAATCATACGTCTCTCAAAAGTAGGAAAGGTTCGCAGGGTAAATAAAATAATTAACACAACAAATATGATAATAAAAGATATATTACTACAATATTAACCAGAAATTTTGTGCATTAGAAATAATACAGTTGTGACCAGTTTAATCGTTAAACCACATTCTAGTTTAGGTAACCTTTATTACCCATTTGACGTGTTAGAGATAAAACATCTTTGGATCGACCGATTTATAAGTAACGAGTCGAAATCACCGCTTCTACTTGAAACCTATTATGTATAGTTCAGTTACCTATTGACCGACTCTTTTCCATATATCCAGGGCTTTGATAGCTTCTTGTCTTGGCATCTCATAATACTAAAGCCAGGGCGTATTGTATCAAATAATCATATTCGCATAACACTACAATTGTCATCATATTCGCTACGAAGAATGATACTGCCATCATCAACCGACTTCAAGTTTTTATTTCAATTCTTAATCTAACAACACCAATTCAGTGGGTAGTATGGAAACACACGGTGCTTTAATTGCAGCATTTGTTGTAATCATCCGTTTCAATCACGCCTTCAATCGTGATGTTAGAAATGTCAATTTCATATTCTTCAATTAGAAAACAATTGAATGGTTTCAATAACAATCGAATGAATAATAACATGTTTTCAAGAATGATTGATAAAACCTAATTCCATTATCCAAATAAGATCAAGTAACTTAACATTTGATGTAATTGAGAGAAAAGAAAATTTTTTAATGTAAATCGATTAAGGAAACCAGGAGTTTTAGAACCAGACCACATCTTCTCAACCTGTAGAAATTGAAAACAAGCTGTGAAATCCGAACATTTGGTTCTGACCTAGAGTTTTTGAGGTTCGTTTGTAAAGATTCTTTTAACCCTAATTGATAGAATCATGTACCTTGATGCAGTAAGGAGAGTGAGTGAGAAGGTAATTGAGTTGTGTAATGGTGATCGGAGGTATGCTGTCAATCACCATGGTTCATGATTTTGATCTCCGGCGAGTCTTGGGTACAACGACACCGGGGCGATTGATTTGGATTCAATTTGAGAATAGAAAATAAAAAGGAAGACGTTTGGAATTCATAATTCAATGTGGCGACATAATTACAGGTGAGGGGTTTACAATTTTACCCTTATAAAATATGCTTTCATTAGTTGTACATATTGCTTCAAGAGTTAGGCGCGATGTAAAATTACATTTCGATCCATCAGATTTGCTTTATATAGTTATATATAGATATATAAAAAAATCAATTAAGTCTTAAGACATAAATTTACCAAACTAAAATCAAGTTCTAGTTTTTTTTGAACGGCCAACAAACTCAATCCCGAGCACTCTCGGGGCACCAACTAGACAAATGGAGTACTCCGAGAGTAACCCGAGTCCACCACCAATTCCAGGGAAAACCCGGTAACCCACCCGCCCATAGGCACGACAGTGAAATTACCGGGAAAACTCGGTAACCCACTAGTGCCTCACTCTGCACAAAATGAGAATCGAACCTGCATCTCACAAGTTCTCCTAGTTTAACTAAATAATTAAGAAAGATATTATTTTAGAAAGTTTAGTGATGTATATATTAGTTCCGTATCATTTTTTTATTTTTATGTTAATTTTTTAAATGCACTTTTTTTCCTTATTTTCTTGCGATAATTTTTTTTTACTTTGATCATTTTTCAAAAGTATTTAGACGAGAAATAACGATGACTTACTTTTATAAGTTTTGGTGGTGTAGATAAAGGGATATCTCTGTGTAAGTCACCCATCACACCATAACAAGTAAAAATCCCAAATTGAAGTGAAGTAGAAAGCAACTGATCGATGTCAACATCATATATATAACGGCAACTCATAGTTCGTTCTAAAGAATCTTTCTTTGTTTTCTTCCTTTCTTATATATATATATATATATATATATATGGTTAGGTTAACGTACAAATGCCCTTATCGTACATTACGTACGCTACAATCTCAGTCGTCCGATCATCTTCCCGCATTGAATTCGCATGTTGTTTTTTTGAAACAATTTCGCATGTTGGTTTTTTAACATGCGATTTCATCAAAATTATCATATGCGAAATTATTACAAAAAAACATGTTATTTCATCAAAATTATCATATACAAAATTGGTACAAAAAAACAACATGCGAATTCATCAAAATTATCACATGCGAAATTGTTATAAAAAAAACAACATGCTATTTCATCAAAATTATCACATGCGAAATTGGTACAAAAAAAAAAACAACATACGAATTCATCAAAAATTATCACATGCAAAATTGTTATAAAAAAACAACATGCGATTTTAAAATGCGGGAAGATGATCTGACGGCTGAGATTGTAGCGTACGTAATGCACGATAAGGGCATTTGTACAGAACACTTTACCTGTATATATATATATATATATATATATATATATATATATATATATATATATATATATATAAATTATATATAAATTATATCGTACATTACGGCTTAACGTACTTCATGTACAACAACGTGCGTTATTTGTTCTATAACATGCATGATTAATGTTTTCAATATGCGTGATTATTGTGTTTCAACATGCGTGATTTTGGATTTTTGAGTTACAACATGCGTGATTTTAAAATGAACCTACGTAATTACCTGTCGTACGTGATGTACGTTAAGCCGTAATGTACGTTAACATATATATATATATATATATATATATATATATATATATATATATATATATATATATATATATATATATATATATACTAGTCGTTTACCCGCGCGATGCGGCGGGAAACATATCACTTATGTTGGTGAGTTTAGGGCTATGTATGGGGCGGCGCCGATAATTTACAACTCCGCATTCGTTTTCTGTTAGTTTATCAATACTCTAGGGGGTTCACCGTGCTTTGCGCCAGACACACCGATTTCTAACAAAAATTTAAATAGAAATGTAAATGCAACGACACCTAGAACTAAAAAGGCACTTAGAACTACTATATTATAGTTTATATGACGAAGACAAAGTATCGGCTCTTGTAACAAAAAAAATCCAAACACTTAGATTATGTGGATTCAAACTGAGGTATATTGTAAAACATAGATAAATGAAATGACATCGATGCATCCGCAATAGACGTTTCATAAGGTTTTTTCTGTGGGTGTCTATGCGATGCGGTAAGGAACACAACACTTTGGTTGTTGATTTTAGGGTTGTGCATAGAGCGGTTCGATTCAATTTTAAGCCATATTTAAAACTAACCAAAACTAAAAAAAAATCCATTAAGATATTTTAAAACCAACCTTGTTTGAATTATTTCAATTTTGATTCATCGATTATGAACAAGATTGATGACTAAATTACCATATTATTGAAATACACAACTGGAGTTACGTTTACAAGATCTTTGACTAACTTATATTAATTCAAACACTTATACAAGTTATATTATTCTCTTAATCTCTCGTAAGATTATTAATAGAAAATAAGTTCATACTTTATTATTGCAGTGAACTTGAATTATATTTAGATGCATTGGTAGGTAAAGGTCTTGGTTTGTTATTGAAGTGGTAAGATACCAACAGGATATCACCAAACAGTAAGTAACCGAAAACAAATACCAAACCTTATGATGAAAATATTTTGTTCAAACCACACACATAGGCATGAATTTCTACAAAGCCAGTGAACATCAAATAAGATTACAAAACTTAATCAATTGCATCTTATGAACTCAACACGAGATGACAAAAGGGGCTTTTTTTAAGGTCGTTAACACCCTTTCATGGCCATAAAGCCTTCTTTCTATTTGCTTTGGGCAAGCTCTTGGCAAAAACGTACAAAAGCATATCCAACTGACAATTCTCTCCCCATTAACCAATTTCCGTACCAAGTTTTCATGATAATAAGCTTTTATACATATCTATATTTTGTAACTAACCAACAAAATGTGACAAGCTAAAATAACTTGAAGACAACTTTCAATAGCAGTCATCTTCAGTAGCGAAAACATTCCGTTAAAACCTACGATAACAGACAAACGTATGATCCAACAATTAACCTATCACTATACAACAACCCAATACATGAGCCTTGAGGCAAAAGTTAATGAAGTAATGGCACAACTTATTAGAATTTCAATAAATTCACACAAATGACCAATTGTATGCGCCAATGCTACCTAACATCCAACCAAAAAACAGAACTCAACAGACAAGTAGAACATTACATACCAAGATTTGTGTCACCAAATTTACTCCATTCTTCTAATGCCACCCAGTTGTTTATTCACCGGTACGTCGTCTTCTTTATGTCGTCAACCACCTTGTGGATTGAAGACTTGGATCCTGCCCAGTGCCCACATAGCAAACATAAACTCTCCACACTTGTGACCCCCTAGAAAGAGGAAAACCCCTCCAGCAAACCAAGTAGTTGAGCACAAGATCTACACTTGCGAGTTCTTGAATTGTCCTTATAACCAACCTCTTAATGGGTTTCTGGACCGACCCTCGAGAGAATCATCAGATGAACTGCCCATATAGAGCCCGTGGCTCATCGGCTCAGTTTGTCGGGGTTCCTAACTTTAATTTCGTCCAGCCAATGCAAGCTGGTGGTTCGTTAATGGTCGAACCTGCACTGTCTTCTTTTGATCCAACGGTTCTTGGAGTACCTGAACACGGGCAGAAGATGATTAACGGCCTGATGTCATTTTATGACAATAATATTCAAGAAAACAACACGAAACCTCACCCCAGAAATCATTTTGGCTCAAACGACCCGTTTCTTCAACAATCAAGCATCCAGTTTCAAGAAAACAACACGCAGCCTGACCCGTTTCTTTGACCATCAAGCATCCAGTTTCAAGGAAATAACACGGATCTCAACCCGCAGAAAATTGCAATCGTTTCGTGGTCAGTCAATCATCCAGTTTCAAGAAAACAACTTTCTTCACTATGGATTCGATTCTAACATAACCCATTCACAACAAGCTCACCATTCCAATAACATTGGTCAGCAAGATTGTTTCAAAATGATGTTTGGGTCTTCTTTGGGTACAGATTACACAGAACCGAAGCAGGACAGGTCTGTCTGGTTCTAGTTGCAACCAAGATCATCGGAGTATTTGTAGAACTTGTAATGTTGTTCTCAGTCGATGAACTTGTGTTATTTTATGGTACTTGTATTTAGATAATGCATATTATATATAAACAGGTTCAGCTTAAAACAAGCACTTTATCGGTGCAGGCCAGAATAAACTGGATAATATAGTTTTGACATGTTCCTTTTTTTGGTTATATTTTCAGTTTTACACTTTCACCCGTTTGAGATAAAGAAAAGTCCAATTCGACCCGTTTATAAGTAAACAAGTTAAAATTGGCTATTTTTAAGCTGATAAAAGGAACCGCAACATACCAAACTTTGGCAATCGGTTAACCCACCCGAGAGTCCTTTTGCAATTTAGCCTATGAAAAACTTTTTTGAGTATGGGGTCATCATGGTTAAAGAATGTAATTTAAATAAATTTGGAAATTACCTTATTCTCCTTCGTGAAGAGAGTGTAACACCCTTTTTACCTGCACGAATTAAGGAATTAAGACACGTACCACCTTCAGATAACTAAACCACTTATCGCCTTTTTGTGTTCATTTACCACCTTCATTTTTAAATAGTTAAAAGTATCTATATGTAAAAGAAAACCAAGGCATGTACAATCAGTTGATTAGGGCTGGAAAATATAGGATTATATGGCTGTAAGATGGGGCTACTTCCATTGTTTTACCTTTTACGGCTGGAAAATCCATCATTTAGGGTTGTAAAAATGGGACTGTTATGCAGTGGTTTATGGCTAGAAAATTTAGTTGTACATGGCTGTAAATAGGGTTGTTATACAACCTTATATGGCTGAAAAGATAAATCCTTTCATTAGCTGTTTCAGCTTTAGACATTTAACTAAAAAAACACAAATATATATGTAACTCATCTTCTCAATATTTAGCTAAATTTGGTTAAACTCTGAGCCTTATGAATTAATAGGATTGTAAATGTAAATGTTTGAATTTTAGCAACAAAAACACACACACACACACACACACCTTGGAACTTTTGGATTATATAAGCACCTTAAAACTCACAAATGCATCAGCCATAGATCTTTTTTATCCTCTCCAACAAAATTATAAATAAATAAGTAAATGAAGGTTATATAGACTAAAGCCCAGATGCTGATGCTGATCGTGCCCGTTGCGTTTGGCCGCTGTGTTTCTGCAGCTGCGCTCTACGTTTCGGCAGCCGCGCGCTGCGGAGCTACGGCAGCCGCACCGCTGCGTTTGCCTGCAGACGTGCCCGCCACGACGTCTGGGCAGCCGCGCGCTGCGTCGTTACGGTAGCCACTTGGCTAGCAACCCAAGTTACTATACTTAAAAAAAACAAAAACAAATTACAATAATTTTAAAAATTGTTCTAGTAAGCACACTATTAAAAATTAATAATATAAAAACTCTAAGGTAGGGGCAGATATAGAAATTTCAACTAATTTACTTATATATAGGTTATGTCGGGTTTTTTTTTTTCTAAATTACTAATAGAGACAACTCGTTGATTTTTTAAAAAAAAATTATTAATTTTTTTACATATATTGGTAACATAAGAAACAAAAAATAAAAAAATTAACACACATTTCTAAAAAATATACATATATACACACAAATACATACGACCCAATGATTCGAGCCATAGAGCCGAGCTATCAAGTCGTTCGTCTCCTGAAGTATGAAATTAACTTTACACCATTAGAATTTAAAAAGAGCACAATTCAGTAAAATAAAAAAGTAAACTCAGTATTGCAAATTTTCAATAGTACCGTGGAATTTCAGGTCGACGTTGCCTAGCAGTAGTGGGAATTTGGGGCTCATTTGGGTCTTCACCTCTCTGTTTCTTCAATTCTTTACGGGTGTCTGGAAATTAATTTTAAAATGGTATAGATTAGTGGTGTAACAGTGTCACACTATCTAACATCAATTAACATTGAATCCAAGGCCAGCCATGAAAGTGGGCGGGGAGGACCACCGGCCAAGGGCCTGATATATCGAAGGGCCCGTCATTTAAGAAAAAAAATTCTATATTTAATGTAAAAAAATAAATTAATAGGGTATACCCATATAAACACCAACATAGGCGCACTTACAAAACTATTTTTTATGGTTTAGATTAGTTATTAGCCCATTGTTATTAGGTTTTTAGACTGCCTAATACCCAATTTCTTTAAGGCCTAAGGGCATGTTTTTTTGAGTTCGAACAGGGTACACGAATTCTCGGGGCCAGCCCTGATTGAATCACAAAGATTAGAGAAGAGTAGTGTACTTTCGAACTTCTCATAGGCTGCAAAAATATCTGCAGGGTCATGCAGCTGATCCATTTGAAAAGTCGGTTCAAGAATTGTCGTAGACTGGCTGTCAATAGTATAGCACATTAAGCACAATCCGAATTTCTAAACTAAATATGTACTTATGTAGAGTTAACTGAACTGGCAAGATATTGTACATGTTCTAATAATAAATTGCAACATACTTTGAAAGTTATTAAAAGTAGTAGCATACTTTATTGGTGAAAACAAATGGAATCAGGGCTGCAATTCTGCAAACGAACTGAACTTTTAGTAAACAGTTCATAAACCGTCCGACGGGAAATGAACAAACACGAACAAGAATTTCGTTCGTTTAGTTAAATGAACGAACATGAATACAGGTCGCGTTTGTTCATTTCTGTTTGTGAACAATCGGGAACGTGTTCGTTTATGTTCATTTGTGTCTATAGTTCATTAGTGTTTTTAATTTTTATGTTTTATTTAACTACTTAACAGTTCCGAGTTCCAATAAATAAAATATTTAATAAGCATCAATGGTGTTCATGTACGCTTGTTTGTGTTCATGAACATTAGTTTGTGTTTGTTGGTGTTCATGAACGTTCGTTTGCGTTCGGTAACTAAAATTAACATACAAACACGAACAAGTTCATTTCCTTAACGAACGAACATGAACAAAATATCTCGTTAGGTAAGTGTTCATGAACAGTTCGTGAACAAATATATGTTTGTTCGGTTCGTTTGCAGCTCTAAATGGCATTTTATATGAATGGTTAAAAATGAAAAAACAGGTTGCCAGTTGGTAAAAGATAAAAACATGTTGCTTGATTGGTTGCAAAATGTGAACACTTTACAATTACTGAATTTTCATCATACGCTACAATTACTTATAACTTTCATAGCATGTTACATACTTACTGATTTCAAACAGCCGACTCTATTCATGTGAGAGCATAACAAAGTATGTATAATCTTTACCTTGTATCAGCCTTCATTGATAACTTAGCACGCTTCCGGGCCAAAGCTAGTCTATTCTTTTGAGGGTTTTCATTCTCCTTCATATTATCTTCAGAGTTTTCGTTAGTGTTCAGGAATTCTAAAACGCTATCTATAACTGATTTTGCTTCCTCAAAATGCTTGTCAGGGTTTTGTAATACCTTAAACAGAGAACAACATTTAACTCAAACTGCACAGATCTTAAAGTACTACAACAGATTTGCTATCTATTTCACAGATCCATGTCAAATACTCTTTCACCAAATGGCAATTTATGACTTTCATCATTTTGAACGTAATAGCATTTAACTAAAACTGTACAGATCTGAAAGTATTATAACAGATCTGAATCTATTTCACAGATCCATATCAAATACATATCGTTGAAGAACACAACACATATTTGAAACTATTTCACAGATGCACGACCACTATATTTGAAGAACACAACACAAATCTGAAATGTCAAATAACAAACAAAAATGTCCATATGGTTAAAAACAACATACCGAGGAGTTGAACCCAGTAGAGTGGATCTAATGTCGGAATCGCTGGAGAAAAAAACCCTAAAATTTCACAGATCTAAGTCAAATAACAAACAAAATTGCTGATAAGGTTACAAAGACGGTACCGAGAAGTCGAATCGATCTTGTGTCACTATGCCGGAAAATACATCGCCGTCTGGTGAAAGAAAACCCTACAATTTCACATATCCGTGTCAAGTAACAAAAACAAAATGCTGCAGATCTAAAAGTTTCAACAACAAATCTAACCTTAGGGTTGTCGAGTGGTCGGAATGGCCAACTTAACCAGACAACCACCATCAATAGTAGTCGAAGATAGGAAATCTGAACCAATCTGGTGATATCTTCATCAAACGCTTCGTGTTTCTGAATCCCCGCAACAGAGAGAGAGGGAGACGGAGACGGATAGGAATGAGATGAATATGTGAAACCCTAATTTGTGTCCGCGTGTTTAGTTTTAGGGGAAAGGGTATAAGTGGAAAGTGAAGTTTTCTGGTGCTTAAAAGACTTGTACATCATGCTTTAGGGGTGTTTTAAGAAAATTTCAATGACCTTAAGAAGTCCTTTGGATATGTATATTATATATAGTATAGATATATATATATATATATATATATATATATATATATATATATATACGTTAACATATATATATATATATAGGGTTCAAACGAGAAGAAATTCTTTGTAAGAATAAAAAAGAAGAAATTTCAACCGATAGAAATGCTTCATTAGGCTTCATTTAATATTTGTACTTAATGTAACTATAAGGGTATATTAGTAAATTTACATACATCATTAATTGGTAGTTTCATCTTTAATATCTAAATATATTAAATTTGTAACTTATTTTTAAGATATATATTTTTCACAAAAATAAAAATAAAAATTCATTTATAGTGTAGGATAAATACAAGGCGTGTAGGATAAATTACGAGTTGTGTAGGATAAATTTCAATATGTGTATGATAAATTTCGAAATGTGTATGATAACTTTTGATGTGTGTAGGAAAAAAATGTTTAGTGTGGAGGATTATAGTCTTAATGACTAATTAATTAGTCAAACATAATAATAAATGAGATAAGAAAAAAACTATTTAATGTTTTATAATTGTACCCTTTTATTCTTTTTCTTCTCGATAAATTTTTCTTCTCAAATGAACCTTCCCCTATATATATATATACAGGAAAAGGGCAAAATCAGAACCACCTTGAGTTGCGAGAACCGCGGGAACTTTTTGATCCGCCGCGAGTTGGGCCAATTTTTTTTTGCACAAACGTAGATGAAAAAATTATAAACACATCTGTAAAAAAAGTAAAAATCAAATTTCAGAGTCGATAGTTTTAACTGATGCAAGTTTTTTTTTTTTTTTTTTTTTTTTTTTTTTTTTTTTTTACAGCAGACGTAAATTTTGGAAGAAGATAAATATTTCTTTTACGCCTCATGTAAATGTGGGTATGGGACATTTTTTTCAATTTTTTTTTTTTGCAAAAACTAGTAATTGTTTTTATGATTTTTAAGAAAAAAAATTCGGAAAAACCTTTTAGATGGCCTAGTTCTCGCGGTTCTCGCAACTCTTAGTGGTTCTCATTTGAACCGAATCCGATATATATATATATATATAGAAAAAGTATATCGTACATTACGGCTTAACGTACTTCACGTATGACAACGTGCGTGATTTGTTCTATAACATGCGTGATTAATGTTTTCAACATGCGTGATTATTGTGTTTCAACATGCGTGATTTTCGATTTTTGAGTTATAATGTGGGTGATTTTAAAATGAACGTGCGTAATTACCTGTTGTACGTGATGTACGTTAAGCTGTAATGTACGTTAACCTTCCTCTATATATATATATATATATAAATATATAAAGTATATCATACATTACGGCTTAACGTACTTCACGTATAACAAGATGCGTGATTTGTTCTATAACATGCGTGATTAATGTTTTCAATATGCATGATAATTGTGTTTCAACATGCGTGATTTTGGATTTTTGAGTTATAACGTGCGTGATTTTAAAATGAACGTGCATAATTACCTGTCGTACGTGATGTACGTTAAGCCGTAATGTACGTTAATCTTCCTCTCTCTCTCTCTCTCTATATATATATATATATAGATATAGATATAGAAAAAAGTACATCGTACATTACGGCTTAACGTACTTCACGTATAACAATGTGCGTGATTTGTTCTATAACATGCGTGATTAATGTTTTCAATATGTGTGATTATTGTGTTTCAACATGCGTGATTTTGGATTTTTGAGTTATAACATGCGTAATGTACGTTAACCTTCCTATATATATATATATATATATATATATATATGGTTAGGATTTAGAGAAAACGGGGGAAAGTGTGAGAACGGTTATGGATCGTCAGTTCAAAACAATCAATGGACTAGATTGTGCGGTGGCGTTTTCGTAAATAACATCAATTTTATTATGTTGGACGCGCTTCATTAAGGGTAAAAGAGTCTTTTAATGCTCATATTCAAAATGCCAACAAAAATGATAAGACGCCATTCAAAAAAATAAAACGCCAAAAATTAGTGATAAAACGCGTTGGAGATTACAGGAAGAGGAAACAACATAGTAACTGAAATTCTGTTATTAACATTTATTAGAAGAAATTCCCTCCTAAATTACGCGCCAAAAACATCATTATATAAACGACGTTAAACATCGCTTCCATAATCACTTCAATATATCATTCTGCAAAAACATCTTTTACCAAAAACGCCAATTTAACCAAAGCGCCAATAATGGCAACCATCATTTGGTGGAAATACACTCTAGCAATAAGGTGATTCGTCCTAGGTTTTGACAACAGAAGGAGGGAGTATGTTAGGACGATCAAGGAAATTTTGAAGATGTAAGAAGAGGTATAGAGAGGTATCCTATCTCTTGGCATCGCTTGGATAACGAATGCCATGAAACACATAAGCTCATGAAAACATTAACAAGGAAATTTGAACCAATCAAAGCAGATGGAAAGCCGGACCCTGTCATGACATCATGGCGTTTTGATGATGAAACAGAAATGGTGACCGTTATATACGACAGCGGAGAGCAGGAAGACTACCTGCTTGAAAACATCATGACAAAGCAGGGGCTTGGGTTCATGGAAGAATTGCACAATGCCACTTGTCTGAACACATACATGGACTCAAAAATGGCGTTAATGCAAGACATGTTCAAATGGAGGCTTCAGAATCTTCAGGAACAAGAAGCCGATGAAAGTGAAGGTTCTGACATGGATGAAGGTCTAGATGAAGACTCCGAGGAAGAAAATGACGGAAGTGATGGATACTTCTCGGATAAAGTACCTTCTGACGAAGAGTTTTAATTTTTTTGTTAGTTTTCTTCTGTGTAAGCTTCTTTTTTTTAAGATAATTAAATGATATATTTCTCTATTTAGTTGCAAAATGCCAAAAAAATACTACAAAAACTTATTGCTTACAAAACGCCAAAAAAATAAAAAAATATTTTTCCTGCTTAATATTTTCCCCGTTATTGTATTTTGTCATCTTGGTCTGCGTAACGCCATTAAAAAACATCAAACTTGGAAGATGGGACGTCTATCACCCTAGAAACTGATAAAGCAAAACAAAACCGTAAATAGCCACAGTAATTGAAAAGACGGTTACTTTATTACTATCATTTATTATAATAAAAATCCCACCTAAAGTATGCACCAAAAAACTCCTATAAGAGAGAGGTCTCTACACAATGAATTTATCACACCCAGAAAAACAAACGCCATGTCCCTAGAAACCACTCACTTTAAACGAAAAATGTCTTTGGTGGGTAATGGGTGATTATAGTTTTGTGGGTTTAGAAATGAACATGTTTAGGCTCAAAAGGGGTTAACTAGGGGATATTTTTTTGGTGTGGGGATGAAAAAGAGAAAAAAAATAATGCTTTTGAATATAAAGAAATGAGTTAGTCCTAATGTCTCCATCATTTACTTACTTGGGTTTAAGTTGGTTAAGGATCGGGAATGTATCGTCTTGGCAAGTTCTAGAGCCATAAGAATCAAGCGGGCTATTTACACAAGAAATGAAAAATGAGCATTTAACTAAAAATGTATATATGTATGCTCGGTAAAGGCTAAAAACTCACTTATTGTGGGAACTGGGTTTATAGTGTGAAAATGCATATATAATCAATTTTTAAAAGGATTTGTCATGCCTTTATAATTTTCTTATTTGGTTCTTTTATCACGACGCTATCGGGTGTAAATTTGTAAAAACATAATTTTTTAGAACATGTTATTCTCATATTAAACCAAGATAAGTAAAAAGAATAAAAATTTTGAAAAGATTTGGGGTGATTAGCGGTTCCAATGTGAGTTTTGTGTAACGCTTGTTTTTAGGACTCACAAAATTCAAGGTTTTAGTATCCCCTCAACACTTAAATTACACACTATCCTCAATGTGTTCAAAAATAAGTTTTTTTGTTGATTAAAATGTGTAAGAGCGGGATAAAAACGAGTTTTTATGTTACTGGGCAGTGGGCCACGGGCCCGTGTTGTCCGGCCACGACTCCGTGGTCAGATTGCCAGTAATAGAAAGTCATAGAAGGTTGACCACGGGGCATTCCTGGTGGGCATGACCCGTGGTCAGGTACCTGTTAGAAAATTTTTCTGTAAAACCTTGGGCTCGGGGGCGTGTTGGCTGGGCATGACCCCGTGCTGCACATGCTGTAATGCTGGAATTTTGTCGGGAGGCTCCTGTTTATGTGCACGGGGTGCTGTTTTTACGTCCCTTTGGCGGTTTCCATCTTCCTTTTGCTTGTTAGGTTATTCCACAAGTCTCAAATACCATAACATTTATTTAAACCATCCCATATTTAAAACGAAAGGTACAAATTATAAAGGTCCTAAGATTAGATAGATAGCTCCTAAAAGTACAAAAGGTACAATTTACAAACGTCCTAAGATTAGATAGATAGCTCCTAAATGCAAGAAAATTAAAACCACAAGGAAGCTCTACCCTAGATATTACATATGACAAAACAACAAAAACCCGAAAATAGATTTCCGGGGAGTAGGGGCTTTAGAGCTTCTTCCTGGAGGGTGCACCCCTCAGATGTCATTGAGCATTTCCTTAATCACCCTAGGGAGAAAGATGAAGGGCTCATCATCCACATCCTCATGTGGGAGAGATGCGACGGTCACCAGAACCTCATGTAAAATGTTTAGAGGAGGCTCCGAGGGAAGGTCATCCCAAACGGTTGGGATAATGATTTCTTGCGCTAGTTTCCAATCTTCTTGTGGGAAGATTGGTTCCATTGGAGGCATAGTAAGAATATACAACCTTTGGTGCAATAGGTTGATTTCTTGGAAGCTATTCTCTAGCCCTACCGTCAAGTAATTGATACGGTTTATGAGGATCTCCTCCACCGTTGTCATCTCTTCAACAGCTTCTCTCAAGGCATACATATAGCGAAAGAGAGTAGTTTCGATTGAAGGTCTTCTTCCCCTTCGATTGTTTCTTGAGTTGGTTGATGATGTTCCACTGTTTTGGCCCGCCATACTAAGAAAACAAGAACTAAATTTCAAGAATAGGAAATGAAAACCTCGGCACGGCCTCGTGCCTCTGGACACGGCCCCGTGCTGCCTCCTCGTCTTGTATCGAGTCTTGTACTGTACTAGTTAGATCAGGGCATGAAAAACGAGAAAGTGGATAGTGGAGGTGATTCCGCTTGAAATGACACTAGATCACTTTCAAGCGAAATCTGTTATGTTCTAATTCCGCTCGAATGGTAGGTGTTGATTTCGCTTGAATGTTATAGTTGTAATTCCGCTTGAACTGAACATGTATGTTTAAGCGGAATCAGAACCCTATATATAGGGGTGTCCAAGCGAAATCACTAGAGTTATCTTCCAGTTTGCAACGAAGTGCTGCCGAAGTGTCATCACACTGTAAACGTCATTCTATCAATCAAATTTGACAGTTTAAAGTGAATACTTGCTGAATTGACCTCAGTTTGTCTGTTTCCGCCGTTCAAACTGAGTAAAACTCTTCTGATCAACTCGTTCGGGTCTGAAAACGATCCTACAAGTGGTATCAGAGCTCAGGAGGAAGAGTTCATACCAATTCAGCTGTTTTTTCTGACTTCTACACCTTCTTTTTCAAATTGAACATCATTTCACGGTTAAAATTGGTTCAATTTTTCACAGTGTGCTCGGAATCATGTATTAACAAAGCCTTAAAAATTTCAAGATAAAATTCAATCTAAAACTGACATTTTTAGCTATTCCGCTTGAAAATGTTCAATGGAATGATGACATCAGCGTGATTTCGCTTGAGATTGTACTTTGATTTCGCTTGAAATCGTATTCCTCTTGAAAGATTTTTATTAATTCCGCTTCAAAATTTTGATCCCGCTTCAAAATATTTGTGTTTCCGCTCGAACCGGGATTTCGCTTGAAACTTCAATTTGATTCCGCTCGAACTTGGTATTTCGCTTGAACATTGATTAACTGATTCCGCTTGAATCAGTGTTTAGCTATTCCGCTTGAACAGTTACTGCTTGAAGTTTGGTTATTTCGCTTGAAAGACAGTCTTGAAAATTTCTTGTAATCCAAATCATGGAAGAGGAATTTTATAACGCGTTCGCTACCCCGGTTACCCCGATCAGTCTTGCACAGAACATGATGTTGGAAAACGAAACGGGTAGTATGCAAAAACCGCCCAAACTCATGAACATAGAGGAGTATAAGGGTTGGGAAGGTCGTTTTGAAAACTTGGTACAAGCAAATTATCTTGATGCTTGGGAATGTGTTGAGACAAAGTATGTGAGACCGACAAATGACGATGAAGAGGTGATTGCTATTAAAGATCTGAGTGCTGAAAACAGAAAGAAATACAAAGATGTGAAAATGATGCTAAGTCTACTACAACAAGCTGTGAAGGAAGATATTTTGGTCTTATTGCAACATAACGGAAGTTCTTATTCAATTTGGAAAGCATTGAGATCAAAGTTTGTTGGTAGTCAGGAAATGATCAAGAACAAGAAATCGCTTTTAAAGAAAGAGTTTGATTTGTTTCGAGGGTTGAAAAATGAGAGCACAAAGCAGATTATTGAAAGATACTGCAATCTTTTAGCCAACATGAGGAGGTTAAGCATTGAAAACGATAATGAAGAGTTGATTGAAAAACTTGTTGATGCATTGCCACACGAGACTTGGGGCACATATCTCATGATGCTAAGGAACAAGAAAGGGTTCAGTAATCTGACACTTAGCAAATTTATTGAAAAAATTGAGGCTCAGGAGATGGAACAGAGAAAGATCTCCAGGATGAAAGACTTCGATGGTGAATAAGACATCGGGCTATACTACAAAACAGGGTTAAAGGATAAAACCACAAATTTTTCTCCAAAAGTGGAAACTGCTTTCAATGCCAAGAATTCATCCGGAAGTTCCTCAACTGGATCAAGCAGCAAAACAAGTTTCTCATCATATCCTTCATTTGATCCAAACTTGACGGTGACAAAGAGTGGTAGAAAGCTACAATGCAACATTGTTCTGAATCTGGAAAATGATCAAGACTACACTGAAGAAGTTGCAAAGAGCTACATGTCTCTGTTACGGGCTGTTTTAGAATCATATGGTAGTTTTGTTGCAGGTCGAATCGGGAATCCAATGCTGACTAAAGAGGATTACGATCAGATCGATGCTGAAGAGATGGAATTAATGGATATAAAATGGTGTTTCGCTAGTGTGTTGAGGAGAGCTGAGAAATTTAAACAGATCACCGGACGAGATGATTTCCGTGATGCGTGTGTTTCTACTTTAGGGTTTGATAAATCTAAAGTTACTTGTTTTCGTTGCAGGCAAAAAGGACACTTCAAGAGAGAGTGCAAGAATCGCGAAGCAAGGGGAGCCCAAAATCCTTTCAACGACGACAATGATTACTATCGGAAAGCGATATACCATCAAGTTTCTCAATCATCAAGTCAACAAGAACCACAAGTTGCTCATGGGAGGAAAGTGATTGAAGATTCTTCAAAGGGAGCATGCATGATGGATCATGATGAGAAAAAGTCTTCAACAGATTTTAACTGGGATAAATATATTTCAGCTGATGGTAAAGCATTGGTAATAGATCAAGATGATGAGAAGATGCCTGAAGGTTTTACCTGGGAAAACTTCAAATGGGATGACTATTGCCCAGACAAAGAAGTATTAAAAGCTCACTCAGCATTTGTTGCTCGAATAGAAGAAGATAGTGATGATGATGTAAATGAGTATTATGCAAAACAAATGAGAGATCATTTGAAGATGATGGCAGAAAGTGATAGCGAAGTTGACAAAGCCAAGAAGAAAAAGAAAAAGGTCAAAACACCAGTTAGCAGTGATGATAAAGATGTTCCTGTGATACGACAAAAGGTGAAAGAAGTTCCAAAGTTTAAAATTGATGAAGAAGCTATTGCGAAAAAGTGTCCGGTGATTTGTGAAAATTGTGAAGCTATAAAGAAACAAAACAGTTCGTTGATTCACAATATGAACAGATTAAAGGAATCTTATGATGTGTTGAACAAAGCCATGAACATGTATAAAGATACAAGTGAAGAACAGGCTACAGCAATGAAGACACTTCAGGGAGCGTTCATGATTAAACAGAAAGTAGTGAACAATTATATCGAGAAGTGTGCTGCTCTTGAACAGAAATTAGAATTACAAAGGATTGAAACTGAAAGAGTTAATCGTTTGTTGAAAAGTTATTCATGTACTTCTTATGTCATTGACAGGATCTATCCTACTGTTGAAGGCATGAAGGCATTTGAAGAGGATGAAGTAACTGAAGAAAAAGGTGCTGGAAAAGTTTCTGAAGAAAAGACTCCAGAAAAGAAGAAGAGTGATACAAAGAAAAAGACTGACAAGGAGAATTCTGGTAAGAAACAAGGTGTCAGCTATAACAAGTGTCCACCCCCGCTGGAAAATGGATATTTGCCCAGAAATCCAAATTCTGAAAGAGTCCAAAAAGCTACAAACTTACAGTCGGAGTCGGAGTCCTCGGTCAATTTGCAAGAAAACATTGATGTCGTTTTTACATCGTCTGACACTGATCAACAATCTCAATTGATGAAGAAAGTAGTGGATCATGTGTTAAATAACGATGAGACAGAGGAGTCAAAGACGGAGTCTAGTTCAGAGTCAAAGTCTGAGTCCAGCACTCCGGGTCAAAATGAAAAACAGGGCAAAAGAGTTTATGCTAAAGAATTCCTGTTATCAAAATCTAATTTGAGTGATGAAACATTTAAAGTGGCATATACTTTGAATGATTCGGACAAATTATATTCTGATGAGGAATTTCCAATAAGAGGTGTCAAATCTGAACTGATTAACAAGGTTTTCAAACTCACAGAAATTAATATTTCTGAAATAAAAGATTTACATCTTAATGAAAAACCTAAAAAATACACCTCAAGAGTTCAACAAAGATTAAACAAGAAAAAAGGTTACAATTCTGGTTCTGGTTTTCAAAAGAAACCAAACCATAACGGTAATTTCAAAAAGAAAGGTTTAGGTTTTACTCCAACAGAAAAATAGAAAAATGAAAAATATGTTCGTGATTTTTAAATCAAAGATGACATTTGTTTCAGGTACATTTTCTAAGGAAGAAGAAAAGAAAGAATTTTGGAGACAATCAAACAGAGAGTTCCTTGCAAAGAAGCAAGAAGAAATGAAGAATGCTGATCAGAGAAAGAAAACTCGAACCTGTTTCAAATGTGGTAGAATTGGACATCTTGCGGTGAACTGTTTGCAAGCAATTCAAACCAAACAGGGAGTCTCTAAACTCAAAGAGAAAATGGTTGAGTTTGAACCACCAACTGACAGAACCAAATTATTCAAAAATTCTAAATTTGAAATTGGTGAATGTTCGAACAAGTTTTACAAGAAGAGAGCTAAATCTGACAACCAGAAATGGGTTGTTAAGAAGTCCGCTGAGAGTTCTAGCAATGATTCTGATAGATCAAAATCAGAGGAGCTATCTTCTGGCGATGAATCTGATTCCACAAAATCAGATGAGCCACAGGTTGAGGTTAATGGTGAAATATCAGTTCCGACTGTGGATGATGAGAATTTTCCACCACTTCGGGCTGAAAATTTTAAGAAGAAAATTGGTAAAGTTGAAATTTCTAACCAATTTTATTCTGATAAGTAGGTTTTTGATGTTGAAAAGGCTTTTAACCCCAAGGTAAAACATATTTTTAGTAAGATGATTGATCGAAAAGTCAAAGGGGTTAAATAATTCTATGAGAAGAAGAAGGGAGGTAAGAAACCAAGGGTTGATGACTCTGTTACACCCAAGGTTGGTCAAGCTTGGGTGGATATTTTCTTTGAATGAAAAACCTGACTTGCCGGAGTTCCCAGGTTGGTAAGAGTGGAACATGAATCGGCATCATTCTTTATATTTGTTTGTGTTTACATGCAAGTGGTAAAGAGGTTTGATTGTGCATACTTGCAAACGGTAAATCAAGAACATTAATTTGTACTTGCATTTTCCTACAAGTGGTTGAAAGACAATATGATGAACCACATCCCCGAATCTACTAATGATATCCCTACAAGTGGTAAAATCAACTAAACTTATTTTCCGGAAAAATCATTTTGATTAAAACAAACTTTAGCGTTTTGAAATCTAAATGAGAGAATAGTTTGTTGATAGGGGGAGTTCTGATTGTTTATGCCAAGTGGATGGCGATTTGAGGCGATTTGATATCAGTTGTCAATTTTCTGTATAGTTGGTTTTTCAAATTTCTTTATGTGTTTGCATTTTAGGGGGAGTAGAAAATTTTCAGAAAATCCAAAAACATTAAAAATTTGAAAAAGCCAAAAACATGATAAAATGAAAAATCGAGTTTTGTTGAGAAAAAGAGAAAATGATAGTACATCAGTGGACTATCACAACATGCTAAAGAATTGGAAAGTTAAAATGTGATAAACAATCTCACTGCGGTATGTGTCAGTAGGTTTTTACACATTTAGTAGATTGTGACGAGATATAAACCTAAATTCAAACTTGCTTATATCGTTGGGAACATCTTCTTGGATATATGGGTAACCCCCGAAATCTTGTTTGAAAGGTCCCTCTTTCTGAGATACTAGGTCTTTATACTCAGTGATATCTGGGGTATTATCCCGGGACTTCTGCTGAATGGAAATTCTGACCTAGTCCCCGCATAATACTTTCTACAAATGCTTGAAATACAGCACCGCCCTCAGCATAAAAAATGATGAGACATGGAAAAATGCTAATCATGTGCTGTTGAAGAAAAGATCCTCTAAAGGGGACACACCAAAAGTCGAGCCGTCATCTCTCTGCTGAATGGAAGTTCTGACCTGAGCTCTCACGGTTTCGCATTTAACCTCTCACAGATATCAGCTGTGGTATACTCACCTGTAAGACTGAATATTGGGATCTGGATACGGGAGTATATTCAAGTAGTAGGACACGCGATTAAGTTTAAGTGCTTAAAACATTAATATCGTATCTCGAAGCAATTGAACTTTGTGTGAAAAATTTTAGTGGACCAATATACTGACAATCTAAGTGAATTTTTTAGAACTTAAAATGAAAAGAAGCTTAATGGTGTTGGTGATTTGTCTAATAAACTGATATGATCCTCTTACACAAACTCACAAAAAATATTGTCTGTATAGATTTCATTTCTGCATACTTTTATTCCTACATGTGGTGTTAGTTTTGAAATTCAAAAATCCCAAAAAGATTTTTGTGTATTTTAGCTAAATTTTGGAAAATACAAAAAGATTTTCGACAACTGGTGTTGGAAAGCTGATTTTCAAAATTCCAAGTGCTAAACATGATGACAATTTGTGAAGGGGAGTTTGTGTAAAAGATTTAAAGTCTATCTTTCAAGTGATCATCAAAAGCTTTGAAAATGATACTTCTGCAAGTGGTTCATTAGAGACTAAGTGATAGATCAGTTTGTGATGTAATTTACAAGTGGTGTTTAAATGTTTGAAATTTATATTAGAAAACTTATGTTTGAGGTAGAGATTGTGTAGAAAACCTGAGCTGGAGGAGAGCCATGTCACGACCCCGACCCACCCTGGACGGAATCGGGAGCCATGAGCAGCCCAGTGGTACCGGTGATTATTTTGAAAAATATTGCAGCGGAAATTTCATCAGGACCGTGAGTTAGGAAAAATATCAGAGTTTAGAAACACCGGATTTTATTTAAATAGATGGAATAATTTCATGTTTTACAAAGGTAGCTTTTAATAAAACGATATTTCTTAAGTTGATTTAATTAATAAAAACAAGCCACTACTTGAAGTCCTTCAGTGCTGGATCCAATCCTTACTCCAATCTACTGTAAACACCTGAAACGCATTTTAAAAAGGTTTTGTCAGCGGGAAATACTGAGTGAGTTCATTCAGGTTTTATAAAATGACCCTTAGTTATAAAATTACAGCATAAGAGCGATTACAATGGTTTATATCTTATTTTTTATCTGGCGCTGTGTCACAATGATGACATGTCACAATGGTGACGATGGTCATACCATTATTAGATCAATGAACCCAAATAGTGATGATTATCCCTAGTAGGTCAATGAACCTAACTGGGAGAAAATTAGTAATGTGCACAATACCCCACTTAGCCAGTGACTCAAGATATCCATGACTTAGTCCCTGTAATTATAACTTTTGGAAAATAATTTGGAGTATTGTAAAACAGTTGCTAAAAAGAGAATGACTCACATTATAAGCATGCAGTATTGAATTAACAAACTTCATGATTCAGATTCTTCTGAGAACTAGCATCTACTTTGATTTGTAAGTGTATGGGGCAACGTTTAGCCTACGGATAAGCCTGACAACCTAATTTAAGTGATAATGTACCCGAAACCAAGTAATTAACTAATACAGCAGTTACGTCAATTCACGAGATTAAACCCTCACAACGATTAACATAGTGCAATATTCGGACATCACTCAAACATTCAAGTCGAAATCGCGATGAATAACAAAGTATAAACTCAATTTGAGCGGCACTTAAACAATCGTTGGATAGTTTCAATCGATCGGACGTTGAATCGTAATAGCGATCGAGTTATTACCCGGTATCGTAGCAGAATTTCGTGATTGTGTGTGTTTTTATAGTATTCAGACGATATCTCGGTGTACGAATTGAATTTTGCCGTCGAACCAACGCAGGAAATCAAGTGCCAAACTCCTCTATTTATACTGGAAAAATGGCGCGCTCGCGTGTCACGAGAGGCTCTCGCGTGGCGCGAGAGGTCACTTTTAGCATAGGGTCGCCACGTGTCTCAGTAGCTTGGGTGAGTCGACGGTTCGTTAAAATTCGATTTCTATCGAAAATTGTTTGGATAATACTAACTAGGAAAGACCCCCCCTGAGTTTTAGGGGCCCTGATTCTGATTCCGATTGTTCTGAAATTTTTTAGGGATTGTGCAGGATTACTTGGGTTTCTCAATTAGGGTTTCCTTACTGGAGAATTAATATAATAAGTATTAATTTTAGTGAGAGTTGTTACATCCTCCCCACGTTAAGAAAAATCTCGTCCTCGAGATTTGGACTATGATATATTCTTGGGGTTATGTTACTTCTTTTAATTAATAGAAACAATATAGGATGGATTCAAGAGATATTTTGTCACACCCCCAAATTCCACCTGCGGATAACACCCTCTTCGAGGGCGTGACTGACCAGGATCCAGCCACCAATTATACTGACTAAATAGATTGATAACGAAAAGTAATACTTGCCAACCATAAGATTAGCAAATACCAAGTTCAGAGTTAAGGTTTCAAGTTTAAATATTAATAAGTAGCGGAAGCATAAATAAGCCGTTTTAAGTAATGTTCATAAGGTAAACATGATAGATGCCCAACACACGGGCAGACGACCACTACACATCCCAAGCAGCTGCTCCAGTCACTGGCCACCTGCAAGCATGCAGTAAGGGGTCAACAACAATGCTGAGTGAGTTCACTAGTTGTCCAGTTTTAATTACCAAAAACTCGTTTCACCAGTTAATTTATCCGTTTATACATGCCATGGGGAGCTACCCCAAAAGTTAGCGACTAAACTGTTTTTCCAATACCGAACACTAGGTAACCGTTTGCGTTTCCGCAGGATGCCCCGATGTCAATGTTCTATCATCATTGACGGATGCCTGAGTACATTAGTTCACGACCGATCCCATACCATGGCACGGTGTGAGGCTGGTAAGACCTAAATAGCGCTATCAACTAATAACCCGTTCGCCTGGCACCGGCGACTAATCGGTATTATGTAGTAGGGACTTGAGTGATAGAGTTGCGTTTAGTGCCGTTGGTTGCATTCCGTATAAACAGTAATTAACTAAAAAGGTTTCCCAATACAAGGGAAGATAAAGTAAGTTTGTTCCCAATAACTAGGGAAGGAATGTAGACGGTATCCCCTTTACAAGGGGATAGGGTTGTTTTAGTCTCGTGTCCCAAACCACCGGGACGCATGCTTTTAAGTTGTGAACTCACCTTGGGTTGCTCGGTATGATACGTTACTTGGTTAAGTATGTTGGTCACCACGTCCTAGCATGGTTACCAATTATAGGTCAAGTCGGGTACAAGTAAACACATATCGAACACTTATGGCATTACACAAAGCAGTCACGTATAACATGCAACATACAAACAGTGGGGTATTGGGCCTAAACAGTAACAGTCACACAAGCAATCCAGTTAACAGTAAGCCCAACAGTCAAAAGCCCAATAACCCTAAGACAGTCCAGTCGAGACAAGAGTGACTCGCAACCAAGGTTGCGACTCGCAACCGAGGTCTCGGTTCGTCACGTTTTGGTTACGAGCCGCAACCAGAGATTACGACTCGCAACCAGCGGTTCCGACTCGCAACCGGACTCGATACGCGTTGATTACGACTCGCAACCGGGAGGTCTCGACAACTCCTGCTGTGGTCTCGAGTCGCAACCAAGGGTTCCGACTCGCAACCGTGATTACGTGCACATGAAGACCTTCTAGAACCTGCAAACTGTACTAACCAATAGAATTGCATTATCATGTAAATTGTGTACTATATCCACTAACATGTCTGTTTGTCTATAATGTGCACAAAACAGATCAAAAACCATAATATTTGAATGTTCATAACATCTTCATACATGTTCTTCATTTATTCAAACAATGTTCAAACAATATTCAAAACCACATTCATCATTTATAACCCAAAATCATGCATAAAGTCCCCGACCCGAGCCCTTAATATCAATCGGACAATAAACAAAGAAGACCATTCAACCTAAACAATATAACATATCCTCTTATTAGTAACATGAATCACATAGCTAGCACTTAGTCCGAAACATATAACCGATCTAACCAAACATCATAACAACCGGAAAAACACTCTATTTTGTCTAGCAAGAACAACAACAACAACAATAATCAAGCATCATTTAGTAACAAGCAAATATAAACAACATCATCATCACTAACCGGTTCAAGAGTGACACAAAGGTGTTCAAGTTGGTGATGGATTGAAGCCTTCGAGTGATGATTCCAAGCTAATCCAAAGGGTGCTCTTGTTGGTCGGATCCGAGAAGGAGAAGGAAAGGAGAGGAAGGTGATTCTTTGAGGGTTTTAGGGTTTTAGTGAGAGAGATGAGAGGAGAGTGTGAGAGTGTTGTGAGATTTGTAAAAATGGTTAAGGGAGGGGTGGGTTGGTTTATATAGGATTTCGAGTGGGTTAGGGTTGCTTCCGGGTGGGCTAAGGGGTGACAAGGCCCAGCCGGCCCATTGCTACTGTTCACTCGAGACCGTGGTCTCGAGTCGGGTTCTTAGAGGTCTCGGCCCACACATATATAACACACACTCATACCTATATATGTATATACATATCATACATACACACAAAGCAAGGATCACATAGAACATCAAAACAATACACAACTTTTTCATTTAATAGTATACGTACACACATGTTACATCGAAAGATTGTCCGGGAAATTCCGAAGTGTCACATTATCCCCAAGTTTTAGGAACTTTCGTCCCGGAAGTTAAGGCAGCCACTGTCAAGCTAGTGTAAGTGGAAGCGTTTCACCGGGGTGTCACATCATCCCCCCGTTAGTTTGGAATTTCGTCCCGAAATTCGTTCGTAGCTTCAGTGCTGGGGTTTTCGTTAGGAAATAGCCGGGGATATTTGTGCTTCATCTGGTCTTCCCGCTCCCAGGTAAACTCTGGGCCGCGTCGCGAGTTCCAACGGACTCGTACAAGAGGTATCTGGCTACGTTTGAGGGTTTTGATCACTCGATCCGTGATCTCGATCGGTTCCTCAGTAAAGTGTAGCTGTTCGTCAATCGTTAGTTCCTTAAAAGGAATCACAAGTGTTTCATCCGACAAACACTTCTTCAGGTTAGATACGTGGAAAACGTTGTGTACCGCACTCAGTTCTTCAGGCAGGTTCAATCTATAAGCAACCTTACCGATCTTCTCGGTAATTTCGAATGGTCCGATATAACGCGGATTAAGCTTGCCCCGTTTACCAAAGCGAACCACACCCTTCCAGGGTGAGACTTTAAGTAGAACCCGGTCACCGACCTGGAATTCCAATGGTTTCCTACGCTTATCAGCGTAGCTCTTCTGACGGTCACGGGCTGCCGCCATGCGTTGTCTGATCTGGGCAATCTTTTCCGTTGTATCTACCACCATCTCTGGGCCCGTGATTTGACTATCACCGATTTCTGCCCAGCAGAGAGGTGACCGGCATTTACGACCGTACAATGCCTCAAAAGGTGCTGCCTGAATACTAGTGTGGTAGCTGTTGTTGTAAGAGAACTCTACTAGCGGTAGATGCTTCTCCCAATTCTTGCCAAAATCGATCACACACGCTCTAAGCATGTCTTCTAGAGTTTGGATGGTACGTTCGGACTGTCCATCCGTTTGCGGGTGATAAGCAGTGCTCATGTCCAGACGTGAGCCAAAGCATTTGTGCATAGCTTGCCACAATTCCGAAGTAAATCGAGCGTCTCGGTCGGAAATAATTGAGGTTGGCACTCCGTGCCTCGAAACTACTTCCTTTAAGTAAATCTCTGCCAAGGTAGAAAACTTGTCTGTTTCCTTAATAGCCAGAAAGTGCGCGGACTTGGTCAATCGATCTACTATTACCCAAATAGCATTATTTCCGCGTTGAGACCTAGGTAGCCCTGTAACAAAATCCATGGAAATTTGCTCCCATTTCCATTTCGGGATTTCTGGTTGTTGGAGTAGACCTGCTGGCTTCTGGTATTCTGTCTTGACTCTCGCGCAAGTCAAACATTTGCTGACGTATGTTGCTACGTGGGCCTTCATACCGGGCCACCAATACGTAGTCTTCAAGTCGTGGTACATCTTGTCCGAACCAGGATGTACTGAGTAGCGGGACTTGTGGGCTTCATCCATCACGAGTTCACGTAAACCTCCAAAGAGTGGAACCCAAATGCGTCCTATTACATAGTAAGCACCATCTTCCTTCTGTTCTAGTTGCTGCCTCGACCCTCGCAGAGACTCAGCCCTGATGTTTTCCGGCTTCAATGCTTCGACTTGAGCATTTCGGATCTGGGTAGGGAGGTTAGACTTGATGGTAAGTTGCAATGCTCGCACGCGCTTCGGTATAGTGTCCTTTCGGCTGAGGGCGTCTGCCACGACATTGGCCTTGCCCGGATGGTATTTGATGGCGCATTCGTAGTCATTCAAGAGTTCAACCCATCGACGTTGTCTCATGTTCAATTCCTTTTGCCTAAAGATATGCTCGAGACTCCTGTGATCGGTGTAAATAGTGCACTTGGTACCGTACAGGTAATGTCTCCATATCTTAAGAGCAAAGATCACTGCTCCCAGTTCCAAGTCATGCGTCGTGTAGTTCTTTTCGTGCGTCTTGAGTTGTCGAGAGGCGTAAGCAATGACTTTCTCGCGTTGCATCAACACGCAACCGAGCCCATGGATAGACGCATCGCAGTAAACCACAAAGTCGTCAGTACCTTCCGGTAACGAGAGAATAGGAGCGCTACAGAGGTTATCCTTAAGCATCTGAAAAGCAGATTCCTATGCTTCATTCCACTTGTAGGCGACGCCTTTCTGAGTGAGAGTTGTGAGGGGTTGTGCAATCTTTGAGAATCCCTGAATGAATCTGCGGTAGTAGCCTGCCAAACCCAAGAATTGGCGAACTTCAGTGGGGGTCTTAGGTGTAGGCCAGTTCTTTATTGATTCGATCTTAGCTGGGTCCACATGAATTCCGTTCTTGTTAACTACATGGCCGAGGAAATGGACTTCTCGAAGCCAGAAGTCACATTTAGAGAATTTGGCGTACAGCTGCTCGTTGCGAAGGAGTTCCAGAATAAGGCGTAGGTGTTGTTCATGTTCTTCTTGACTTTTCGAATAAATCAGGATGTCGTCGATAAACACAATCACAAATTTGTCGAGGTAAGGCTTACATACGCGGTTCATAAGATCCATGAACACCGCAGGTGCGTTAGTCATTCCAAAAGGCATAACGAGGAACTCGTAATGACCGTAACGGGTCCTGAACGCAGTCTTGGAGATGTCTTCATTACGAACTCTCAGCTGATGATAGCCTGATCGCAGGTCAATCTTAGAATAGTAACTCGATCCATGCAGTTGATCAAATAAATCGTCGATGCGCGGGAGAGGGTAACGATTCTTGATGGTAACCTTGTTCAACTCACGATAGTCGATGCACATTCGGAATGTGCCATCCTTCTTCTTGACAAAGAGTACTGGTGCTCCCCAGGGTGATGAACTAGGACGGATAAATCCTTTATCCAATAGTTCCTGTAGTTGCGTAGCGAGTTCTTTCAGTTCTGCAGGGGCTAAACGGTACGGTGCACGAGCTATGGGTGCTGCTCCGGGAGCTAGCTCGATTTGGAATTCGACCTGACGGTGGGGAGGGAGTCCAGGTAGTTCCTCAGGAAATACCTCGGGATAGTCGCGTACTACAGGAAAATCTTCAATCCTCTTTTCCTTTTCGTGAGTATTGGTGACGAGTGCTAGGATAGCGGTGTGCCCTTTTTGCAGACACTTCTGGGCCTTTAGAAGCGAGATAATACCTGTGACTTCTCCACCTTTGTTGCCTTGAACGATGAGGGGTTGGCCAGAACGGCGAGGTATACGAACTGCTTTCTCTTGACAGAGGATCTCAGCGCGATGTTTGGATAACCAATCCATACCAATGACGACGTCGAAGCTTCCAAGTTTAACAGGGAAAAGATCGATACTAAATGTGTGGCCAGACAATTCAAGGGTGCAGTCGTGGATCATGTGCGTGGCCTCGATGTTCTTACCATTAGCTATCTCGACGATATGCTTAGAACTTAATAATGCGGGCGTGTGCTTAAGTTTCTTACTAATGCGAAGGGATACATAACTGGCATCGGCACCGGAATCAAATAACACAGAAACATAACGATCATCAAGTAGGAACTTACCCGCCACGACGTTGGGGTCGTTCCTTGCTTCTCCAGCTCCAATCACGAAAGCTCTGCCCCTCGCACCATTCCCAGCGTTGTTGTTTTGCTCATTGTTCCCAGCTCCCTGATTGTTGTTGCGGGTCTGATTCAGTTCAGGGCAATCCTTTCGCATGTGCCCTGTTGCCCCACATTTAAAACATGCTCGGTTGTTTCCCTGCTGCTGTTGCTGTTGGGGTTGTTGCTGATTCTGCCTTACTGGGAACTGACTTCTACAATCCTTGGCTTCGTGCCCCACCTTGTGGCATCTCTGACACTGACCCTTGTTACATGCCCCATTGTGGTGCCTATTACACTTGTTGCACTTAGGGTAGCTTCCCCGGTAGCCACCCTGTTGCTGAGTGCCTTTGTTGTTGTCAGTTTTCTTTTGCTGGGCTGGGGCCTGAGTAGAGTTAGCATCTTTGCCCTGATTTCCATCCCACTTTCGTTTACCATCACTAGAAGTTCCCTCCGCAGCACTGATCCTTTTGGGCAACCTGCCCTCCTCCACAGCCTGGTTGGTGAGTTTGTGGGCAAGACGAACCACAGGCTGTATGGTAGGGAGGTTGGCCGAGGTTACGTGGCTCCTGATCTCTGGGACTAAGCCCTTGATGTACAATTCGATCCTTCGGTACATGGGTCGGGACAAGTTTGGACAAAGAGCAGCGTAGTCGTTGGACAGCTTGGTGTAGGTCTCAATCTCTGACCCAACCATCTTGAGTTCATAGTACTCGTCCTCGAGTTTGTGGATGTCATCCCTGTGACAGTACTCCTCCTTGATCATATCCTTGAAATCTTCCCATGCAGTAGCGTTAGCAGTCTCCAAACCAAGCATTTGAATTTGCGCCTTCCACCATGAAAGTGCGCTTCCCTCAAGAGTACCAGTAGCAAACTTCACCCAATTAGCAGGGGGACACTCGCAGACAGCGAAGACAGCTTCGACCTTCTCGATCCAGTGTAGAAGACCTATGGCACCCTCAGTGCCACTGAATGGAAGAGGCTTGCAATCCATGAAGGTCTTGAAGGTACAGACACGTGGTTGCACAGGTGCAGGCTGACCTGTTGTGAGGAGTGAAGCGAAATAGGTTTAGAGGCGAAAAGACGATGTGGCGGTAGGATCTAAACATCCTAAAACATCGAGTTTACCTATAGGGTGAGCCGCGAAAGCTGCAGCCACGGTGTTGAGCAGGTTAGTGAACTGAGCCTGGGTCATGTTGACGTTTCCTCGTCCGCGTCCACTCATTGTCTTCATAACCAGAAAACATAGTATGAGTGTGGTGTCGTAACATAGCGAGAAAGAGATAGAAAAGAGAAGGCGTATCTATCTAATCAGGCAAACTAGTACGTATAGTAAAGCAGAAAGCATAAGACAATTAAGTAAGTAACTATAGGTCCGAGCTATGAGGTCAGATAAGTCGAGCCTTGCACTTGGAGTGTAGTGTCGTCACGAGTCACGGGTTATAGTCTGGTTTTTCTCAAAAAGATTTTCCCCTTTTTAAAACCAAGTTCACTATAACCAATGGCTCTGATACCAATCTGTCACACCCCCAAATTCCACCTGCGGATAACACCCGCTTCGAGGGCGTGACTGACCAGGATCCAGCCACCAATTATACTGACTAAATAGATTGATAACGAAAAGTAATACTTGCCAACCATAAGATTAGCAAATACCAAGTTCAGAGTTAAGGTTTCAAGTTTAAATATTAATAAGTAGCGGAAGCATAAATAAGCCGTTTTAAGTAATGTTCATAAGGTAAACATGATAGATGCCCAACACACGGGCAGACGACCACTACACATCCCAAGCAGCTGCTCCAGTCACTGGCCACCTGCAAGCATGCAGTAAGGGGTCAACAACAATGCTGAGTGAGTTCACTAGTTGTCCAGTTTTAATTACCAAAAACTCGTTTCACCAGTTAATTTATCCGTTTATACATGCCATGGGGAGCTACCCCAAAAGTTAGCGACTAAACTGTTTTTCCAATACCGAACACTAGGTAACCGTTTGCGTTTCCGCAGGATGCCCCGATGTCAATGTTCTATCATCATTGACGGATGCCTGAGTACATTAGTTCACGACCGATCCCATACCATGGCACGGTGTGAGGCTGGTAAGACCTAAATAGCGCTATCAACTAATAACCCGTTCGCCTGGCACCGGCGACTAATCGGTATTATGTAGTAGGGACTTGAGTGATAGAGTTGCGTTTAGTGCCGTTGGTTGCATTCCGTATAAACAGTAATTAACTAAAAAGGTTTCCCAATACAAGGGAAGATAAAGTAAGTTTGTTCCCAATAACTAGGGAAGGAATGTAGACGGTATCCCCTTTACAAGGGGATAGGGTTGTTTTAGTCTCGTGTCCCAAACCACCGGGACGCATGCTTTTAAGTTGTGAACTCACCTTGGGTTGCTCGGTATGATACGTTACTTGGTTAAGTATGTTGGTCACCACGTCCTAGCATGGTTACCAATTATAGGTCAAGTCGGGTACAAGTAAACACATATCGAACACTTATGGCATTACACAAAGCAGTCACGTATAACATGCAACATACAAACAGTGGGGTATTGGGCCTAAACAGTAACAGTCACACAAGCAATCCAGTTAACAGTAAGCCCAACAGTCAAAAGCCCAATAACCCTAAGACAGTCCAGTCGAGACAAGAGTGACTCGCAACCAAGGTTGCGACTCGCAACCGAGGTCTCGGTTCGTCACGTTTTGGTTACGAGCCGCAACCAGAGATTACGACTCGCAACCAGCGGTTCCGACTCGCAACCGGACTCGATACGCGTTGATTACGACTCGCAACCGGGAGGTCTCGACAACTCCTGCTGTGGTCTCGAGTCGCAACCAAGGGTTCCGACTCGCAACCGTGATTACGTGCACATGAAGACCTTCTAGAACCTGCAAACTGTACTAACCAATAGAATTGCATTATCATGTAAATTGTGTACTATATCCACTAACATGTCTGTTTGTCTATAATGTGCACAAAACAGATCAAAAACCATAATATTTGAATGTTCATAACATCTTCATACATGTTCTTCATTTATTCAAACAATGTTCAAACAATATTCAAAACCACATTCATCATTTATAACCCAAAATCATGCATAAAGTCCCCGACCCGAGCCCTTAATATCAATCGGACAATAAACAAAGAAGACCATTCAACCTAAACAATATAACATATCCTCTTATTAGTAACATGAATCACATAGCTAGCACTTAGTCCGAAACATATAACCGATCTAACCAAACATCATAACAACCGGAAAAACACTCTATTTTGTCTAGCAAGAACAACAACAACAACAATAATCAAGCATCATTTAGTAACAAGCAAATATAAACAACATCATCATCACTAACCGGTTCAAGAGTGACACAAAGGTGTTCAAGTTGGTGATGGATTGAAGCCTTCGAGTGATGATTCCAAGCTAATCCAAAGGGTGCTCTTGTTGGTCGGATCCGAGAAGGAGAAGGAAAGGAGAGGAAGGTGATTCTTTGAGGGTTTTAGGGTTTTAGTGAGAGAGATGAGAGGAGAGTGTGAGAGTGTTGTGAGATTTGTAAAAATGGTTAAGGGAGGGGTGGGTTGGTTTATATAGGATTTCGAGTGGGTTAGGGTTGCTTCCGGGTGGGCTAAGGGGTGACAAGGCCCAGCCGGCCCATTGCTACTGTTCACTCGAGACCGTGGTCTCGAGTCGGGTTCTTAGAGGTCTCGGCCCACACATATATAACACACACTCATACCTATATATGTATATACATATCATACATACACACAAAGCAAGGATCACATAGAACATCAAAACAATACACAACTTTTTCATTTAATATTATACGTACACACATGTTACATCGAAAGATTGTCCGGGAAATTCCGAAGTGTCACATATTTGATAGTCATGAATTTTTTGAAATAAAACGACTTGGAGAAACAGTAGGATTTAATATCAGAAAAGAACTTACTTTGATCAATTGAGGGAGATTTTGAATTGATAAATCTCTATTTGTGAATGGAAGTATGAAAAATGATTTGTAAATGATTATCCCGATAATCAATATTGTTTACTTAAATGGTAAGGATATACTAGACAATAGAATTTAGTGTATTGTAATCTGAGTACATAATGGTACCAAGAATATTAAAATGATGAATCAAACGAATGACGTATGAATAGGGTGTATTATTAGCACATGCTACAAATTTATACGGATACTGGAAGGTATTGTTATGATTGAAAGAACTCAATAATTATGGTCACCGAATAAATTCACCGTTTTCGAAATTAACTGAGAGTTTCAAGGAAGCGAATCTGGATATTTCAAAAGATGAAATGTTTAGACGAATGAGATGAAATGATATAGTTTCCAAGGTGATTAGGTTCAAGCCAAAAGATATATGATCAATAGATATTTTAAAGTGAATGTGAAGGTCTTTTGGAATCAATAAAATTCTTTGTCAAAAGAAAGCTTTCTGTTGATTGGCAACTGAGGAAGACTTAGAATTGACAGGTTCAAAGAAAATAAAAGCATGAAAACGATTTTGTCAAATATTGAATTATGATATGAGAAAATCAATGTGCTGAGATGAGTGAGTTGTAAGGATATACGAAAAGACACTAGAGTTAGTGTATTATTATTTTAATATATAATTGCAAAAACTTTATTTTCCTTGAATAATATATATTTATATACACTTATGCCCAGTTCATATTATTCGACTCAATTATAGTAATCTATGTAAAAGGAAACATAGTTCCAAATGTGTACTAGTATTTATATAATGTGAAATTATTACCGTTTTTGAATACAATATATAACAACTGTTTTGTATAGATTACTATAGTAGATTACTTTTACTATTAACACTATAAAATAATGTTTATTTAATAAATATATATTATATTAAAAGTAATATATTCTATTTTTTATATATTAAGATTATATTTTAAATCTTAGTCATGTCAATATATATTAAATATTTTAATCAAAATGTTCGATCACAGCGGGATATTTTAATTTATCAAATACTTTTTTTTCTTTTATGTTATCATAAAGTAAAATAATAATTTAATATAGATAGTTTTAAAATATCAAAACCCGTGGTAATTTTGATAAATAAGGATATATGTTTATTATATAAATATCCTAGAACTTACGATTATTATTTTCTTTAAGATCAAGAATGTTTAACTATAAGATTTTATAACAAGTTATTTTAGATCATAAAAGTAAAATAATAAATGTTTATTTTAATACCAAAAATATCATTTGATATTTTAATATATTAAAATATATATAATAGTTCTATAAGTATTTAATAGTTGTGAAATATTAATCAAGATGAACAATCATTTTTATTCGTTCATCTAATTCTTGTATTGTTTTATGAAAATATGTCTTCTTTTTACAGTACTATATATATATATATATATTTATATATATTATCTAGTCATTATCATGGTTGGATATTGGTTAGTGCTGCCTTGTTTAAGCATGGTTGATCAGTCCATGCCTAACTAAGGCTAGGCTATCCAATACCTGTTCCTGATAATAACTCTAGTACTTAAAATAATACTACTGCTACTGTTATTAATATTGCTATTAATAAAACTATTATTGACTACCAAAAATAAATAATAAATAACTAAACATAACTTTAAACGAGAGTATACCTCAAATATAATGTGACAACTCGAGTTTCCAAGATTCCATTTTCACATTTATTGCACGTTCATTGTTTGTTTAGTTGTTTACTTGCACAATTAGTCTGCTGTGAAACTGTAACGTTTGGATACAATAAAGTGTATTGTGATTGTGCATGATTATGTGTTGTTTATGAATGATTTGACAAATACTTAAAGATGGTGGTGAAACTGTAAATTGTATACCTTGTGCATGCAATATGTGATAGATAATTCTTTAGGGTGCTTTGTGCTAATAGTGAAACTTAAATCATCCTTAACCCTAATCCCTTTTCACTAATCACCACCAAAGAAACAAAACACATACTTTCATTCTCTGATCCTCTCTGGCAATCATCACCTTTATCATTGGCACAAGTTCTTCATCACTCTTGATTTCCTCTTTCTGTTTAGAATTCAATCCAAGGTAATTGTTAATGATTGTTTGTTGTCACTGAATTCTTGATTATGTGATTCATGTAAACCCTAGTTCCACATGTAATGATTCTGTGTTATTGAATTCTGATTATTGTGAATTGATGTTGATTGTTGTGTAATCATTGCCTGATGTAAGATACAAGAATTGTAGAATGATTGATTGATAATTGGATTACTGCAATATAGATGCAATGAAATTAGGGTTTTGATCGTATGAATGTAAAAATGTAACTGTTGTTTTGATTCTGTGAATTGGCTTTGGAAATCACGTATGTTGAAACTCGTTGTTAACAGTCAGGGCTTTGTGAAGTCACAAAGGTCAGAGTTTTGTGTTTGTCTGAGTTTTGTAACAACATGCTTAGTCCGAACTTTATACCTAACAGGAGTCTGAGTTTTGTGATAAACATAGTCAGAGTTTTATCCTAGGGAAGAAAGTCCAAGTTTTATCCTAGGGTAGGGAAGAAAGTCCAAGTTTTATCCTAGGGAAGAAAGTCCAAGTTTTATCCTAGGGAAGAAAGTCCAAGTTTTATCCTAGGGAAGAAAGTCCAAGTTTTATCCTAGGGAAGAATGGGAGTCAGGGTTTTAAAACCCTTGTCCGAATATTAAGCTCTCCACCCCTAGTCCGAGTTTTTAAGCAAGGAACCACCCCCTTAGTCCGACTTTTGAAGGGGAAGCCCCCCTTGTTCTTGTCCGAGTTTTATGGCCCCAAACCCCTCCCCTTTTGTCCGAATTTTGTAAATGAAACCCTAGGAGGTCCGAATTTTAAAGGGGGAACATTTGTCAGAGTTTTGTTAAGGCTTCATGGGTCCGAATTTTAAAGGAGGGAACCCTGAGTCCGAATTTCTGGTCCTGGAACATTGTCTGACCTTTTATTGTGTTGTTATGTCCAACCTTTGTGAATTAAACATGATGTTACCTTGATTGCATGATAATAGTCCGAACTTTACAAGTGCTGTCTATATCAAAGCTTGCTGTATGATGCTATATATGATTTTATGCTACTGAATGCAACTGTATGTTCCTGTATGTGTGAACAATCTCTTCATATCATTCTGTACACAATGAACACACATAACACAATTTCTTGAATATCAAGGACTTGTAAACCCTACTTGAATGTAACACTTACATCAAATCATGTGCAATGTATCCTAGGTCGTGTGTAACGGATTTAGACATTTAATTAACCCTAGAAGCAATAACATACCGAGCAAACCAAGGTGAGTTCACACTCTTACTAAGGAATGGGATTCCCGGGGGATAGGGAATGGGTTGAATGATGGAATTGAACAATTACGCGTACATACACGGTTACTAGACTATCTACCATGGTCCTCGGGTTAAGCAGGACACTTACGTAAAACCTACGTAAACAGGAAATATGCTACTGTCTTCCGGAGTCAGGAAGGACACTTACGTAAAACCTACGTAAACAATAACATGCTACTGTCTTCCGAAGTCAGGAAGGACACTTACGTAAAACCTACGTAAACCCCACGCGTACCACTGTCCTCGGGTACAGAAGGACACTTACGTAAAACCTACGTAAAGCTTGTACGTACTACTGTTCTCGGTTGTGAAGAACACTTATGGTTACGAACAGTCTTGTGGATATACAACATGGGAAGCCCCCACCAATAGAACGTACTATCGGCCCAGTAGATTCACATGTTACAAACGAACTTACTATTACGCATTTACTTTCTGTGAACTCGCTAAACTAGTTGTTGATCCTCTGTTACATGCCTTGCAGGTCGTTAGATACATGGAGCTTGCACAGGGAGGAGCTGGTCGTTGTGGGCTTGGATCGTGATTGTTTCATTAAACACTTATGACATTTCACACTTTATTATGTTGGGTTTTACTTATACGCTTCCGCTAAACAGTGATAACATATTTATGTTTTGGAACACCTTTCTTATGGATTGGTTGGTTAAATTGCAATTACTTTTACTTTATACATTGTTCTATATGATTGGTGGCTTGATCCTAGTAAGTCACGCTCCCAAGCGGTGATACTCCGCAGGTGGATTTTGGGGGTGTGACAGATTGGTATCAGAGCCATTGGTTATAGAGAACTTGGTTTTAATATGGGAAAAACGTTTTTATTAAAACCAGACTATAACCAGAACAGTGCTCTCAACGATCCACAACGACGCTTCGCTCCACGTGCAAGACTCAACCTCCTAGGTAATAAGGTTTATGTTTATTGCCTACATGCTAGAATTACATAGAACTTTGCTCATGGTATGCTTAAATTATGTTGCTCACTATTTGTTATTGCTTGAGAACACTTGTGTGCTTACACTCTTCTGTCATCGCACTATTCGCGAACCTCTCTCACCTACGTTACATTTGCTATGAAGATCATGCCGGACATATCAACTTGACTCAAGCCCAGTTGACGGCTCTCATTAACGAACGGATTGCTGCGGCACTTGCAGCCATACAAGCAGGAGGTATACCCTGCAGTCGTAACTAGGATCTTTAGATCCTACACTCCTAAACCAACTCTTGTGTTTAACCTTGTCCTATTCCTATACGCAATAGGTCAACACGCTCAGCCACCTGTTTACACCTTCAAAAATCTCAAGGATTGCCAACCTAGTACCTTCAGTGGAACTGAGGGAGTTGAAGGCCTCCTCCACTGGTTCGAGAGCTCGAAACTGACTTCGAGGTGTGTGATTGCCCTGAGTCTCGTAGAGTAAAGTTTGCTACTGGAACACTCGAAGGTGCTGCATTAACCTGGTGGGAAGCACAGGTTCAGATGTTAGGGCTGGCAGCTGCTAATGCCACCCCCTGGAACGAGTTCAAGGACCTGATTAAGGAAGAGTTTTGCAGTCGTGAAGACATCCACGAACTAGAGGTGGAGTTTCTCAATTTACAGATGGCGGGGTCTGAAATTGAAGCTTATACGAAGAGATCAAATGAATTAGCCACATTTTGTCCCACTATGGTAAACCCTCCCACCAAACGTATCGAGCTGTATCTCAAGGGTCTGGTGCCAGAAATTCAGAGTCATGTGACCGCCGCTAATCTTGGCACTATCCAGCAAGTCACCCGGCTTGCTCATCGTCTCACAGACCAGGCAGTAGAACAAAACAAACTACCGAAACGTGTTAAATCTGATACTACATGTGCTTCTAGTGATAACAAACGCAAGTGGGATGAAAACCTGAGCAAGGGATTAATTTTGGTCCAGCCTATGGCGCAGCAACAAAAGATAGATGACTACCAAAGCCCCAGACAACAGTTCTCTAGTAGTCGTGGGCAGAGTGGATATCGAGGAAATCATCCAAAGTGTAACAGATGCAATAGACACCACAGCGGTTAGTGCAACAAGGGCCGTTGCCAGAGGTGTCTCAAGATTGGCCATGAAGCTAAGGATTGTCGAAGCTCACGTTCGGTAACTCAAGAACAGCAACGGCCGCCTCAATCTTCACAGAATCAGCAGCAACAACAAAGTTTTAAAGGATGTTTTCAGTGTGATGCTAAAGATCACTACAAGAGACATTGTCCGCATATAAACCAGGACCAGACTCAGAACCATGATCATGGAAACAGGGACGACAATGGGGATAGCGTTGGGGGAAGCAATGGAAACAATGACGCCGGGGCCGCATGTATGTCATTGGTCAGGGTGACGCAAGGAACGATCCTAACGTATTAATGGGTAAGCTTCTTCTCGACGACTTATATGTTACTGCCTTGTTTGATTTGGGTGTGGATACCAGTTATATGAAAGTTAGTCAAATGTTAAAAAGTGCACCAACTCTTTTGAACACCCAAACATGTCATAGTGTTAGCGAATGGTAAAAGTCTAGAGGCCATTCATAGTTCAGGATTGTAATCTTATCCTCGCTGGTCAGACGTTTCCTATCAACCTCATTCCTACAGTTCTAGGCAGCAGCTATAGCTCACGCACTGTATCGCTTAGCTCCATCAGAATTGGAAGAACTATCGACGCAGCTACAAGAACTCTTGGATAGAGGATTTATCCGACCTATCTTTTCGCCTTGGGGAGCTCCAGTACTATTTGTGAAGAAGAAGGATGGCACTTTTAGGATGTGCAATGACTACCGCGAACTGAACAAGGTCACAGTGAAGAACCGTTATCCTTTTTCCTCGTATTGACGACTTATTCGACCAGTTGCAAGGGTCGAGTTACTACTCCAAGATTGATCTAAGGTCAGGGTATCATCAGCTGAGAGTCCGCGAGGAGGACGTCTCCAAGACAGCATTCAGAACTCGCTACGGTCACTACGAGTTTCTAGTCATGCCATTTGGGCTTACGAACGCGCCTGCAGTTTTCATGGATCTTATGAACAGGGTGTGCAAACCCTATCTAGACAAGTTCGTAATCGTTTTCATTGACGACATCCTGATCTACTCCAAGAGTTAGGAGGAACACGAGCAGCACATACGCCTTATCTTGGAACTTCTTCGAAAGGAACAACTGTATGCCAAGTTTTCAAAATGCGACTTCTGGCTTCGTGAAGTCCACTTCTTAGGCCATGTGGTGAACAGGGATGGGATTCATGTTGATCCATCCAAGGTAGATTCGATCAGGAACTGGCCTGCACCGCGTACACCAACTGAAATACGCCAATTCTTGGGTCTGGCGGGTTACTACAGACGATTCATCAAAGGCTTCTCAAAGATCGCACAGCCGCTTACAATGCTGACACAGAAGGGTGTCACCTACCGTTGGGGAGATTCCCAGGAAACCGCTTTTCAGTATCTGAAGGATAGACTATGCAGCGCACCTATTCTCTCATTGCCAGAGGGCACAGATGATTTTGTGGTCTATTGTGATGCATCGATACAGGGTCTTGGTTGTGTATTGATGCAACGGGATAAAGTTATTGCCTACGCTTCGCGACAACTCAAAGTTCATGAACGGAACTACACGACGCATGATTTAGAGCTGGGAGCTGTTGTTTTCGCGCTCAAGATATGGCGACACTACCTGTACGGTACCAAGTGCACTATCTACACCGATCACAGGAGTCTCGAGCATATCTTCAAGCAGAAGGAATTGAACATGTGTCAACGACGATGGGTCGAGCTGCTTAACGATTATGAATACGCCATCAAGTACCATCCAGGCAAGGCCAATGTCGTGGCTGACGCTCTCAGTCGAAAAGACACTTTACCTAGGCGTGTACGAGCTTTGCAGCTCACTATTCAGTCTGATCTTCCTGCACAAATACGAGATGCTCAGGTGGAAGCATTGAAACCAGAAAACGTCAAGGCTGAAGCCTTACGCAGCTCAAGGCAACGATTAGAACAGAAGGAAGACGACGCCTACTATGTAACAGGACGTATTTGGGTCCCACTGTATGGCGGTTTACGAGAACTTGCGATGGATGAAGCTCATAAGTCTTGCTACTCGGTACATCCAGGTTCAGATAAAATGTACCACGATATTAGAACTACATATTGGTGGCCTAGCATGAAGGCCCGCATAGCAACTTACGTTGGCAAGTGTTTGACTTGTGCGAGAGTCAAGACAGAGTACCAGAAACCCTCAGGCCTACTCCAGCAACCAAAGATACCGCAGCGGAAATGGGGAGAAATTTCCATGGATTTTGTTACTGGTCTGCCTAGATCCCAGCACGGGAATGATACTGTTTGAGTGATCGTAGAGCGACTCACCAAGTCTGCTCATTTCTTGGCTATCAAAGAAACGGATAAGTTCTCTACGTTAGAAGACATCTACTTGAAAGAAGTTGTTTCGAGGCACGAAGTGCCAGCCTCTATTACTTCGGATCGGGATGCACGATTCACTTCAGAACTATGGCAAGCAATGCACAAAGCTTTTGGCTCTCGATTAGACATGAGCACAGCTTATCACCCTCAGACGGATGGGCAGTCTGAACGCACGATTCAAACTCTAGAAGACATGCTTCGGGCATGTGTTATCGATTTCGGCAACAGCTGGGAAAAACATCTCCCGTTAGTGGAGTTCTCGTACAACAACAGTTACCACACCAGCATACAAGCCGCTCCATTCGAGGCATTGTACGGACGTAAATGCCGGTTACCCCTCTGTTGGGAAGAGGTGGGGGATAGTCAGATTACAGGTCCAGAAATGGTAGTTGACGCTACTGAACGAATAGCACAGATACGACAACGCATGGCGGCAGCTCGTGATCGCCAGAAAAGCTACGCTGATAAACACAGAAAACCACTTGAGTTCCAAGTTGGGGATCGAGTGCTACTCAAAGTCTCACCCTGGAAGGGTGTGGTTAGATTTGGTAAACGAGGCAAGCTCAATCCACGGTATGTTGGACCGTTTGAGATCACTGAAAGGATAGGCAAAGTAGCCTACAGGCTAAACCTACCAGCTGAACTCGGTGCAGTTCACAACGTATTCCACGTGTCGAATCTGAAGAGGTGTCTGTCAGATGAGACCCTCATAGTTCCTTTTAAGGAACTCACTATCGACGAGCGGTTGCAGTTCGTCGAGGAACCAGTTGAAATCACGGACCAGGATGTCAAGGTCCTCAAGAACACTAGAATACCTCTTGTACGAGTTCGTTGGAACTCCCGTCGTGGCCCAGAGTATACCTGGGAACGTGAAGATCAAATGAAACTCAAGTATCCCCAGTTATTCGGAAACCGTGCAACCACTACTGAGGCTGAAGCTACTACTACAGAATTTCGGGACGAAATTCCAAATCAACGGGGGAATGATGTGACACCCCAGGAAAACCAGTAAACGATATAACTTACCTAGCTTCCTCAGTAACCGCATGCTAAATTTCGGGACGAAATTTCTTTCAAGTTGGGGATAATGTGACAACTCGAGTTTCCAAGATTCCATTTTCACATTTATTGCACGCTCATTGTTTGTTTAGTTGTTTACTTGCACAATTAGTCTGCTGTGAAACTGTAACGTTTGGATACAATAAAGTGTATTATGATTGTGCATGATTATGTGTTGTTTATGAATGATTTGACAAATACTTAAAGATGGAGGTGAAACTGTAAATTGTATACCTTGTGCATGCAATATGTGATAGATAATTCTTTAGGGTGCTTTGTGCTAATAGTGAAACTTAAATCATCCTTAACCCTAATCCCTTTTCACTAATCACCACCAAAGAAACAAAACACATACTTTCATTCTCTGATCCTCTCTGGCAATCATCACCTTCATCATTGGCACAAGTTCTTCATCACTCTTGATTTCCTCTTTCTGTTTAGAATTCAATCCAAGGTAATTGTTAATGATTGTTTGTTGTCACTGAATTCTTGATTATGTGATTCATGTAAACCCTAGTTCCACATGTAATGATTCTGTGTTATTGAATTCTGATTATTGTGATTTGATGTTGATTGTTGTGTAATCATTGCCTGATGTAAGATACAAGAATTGTAGAATGATTGATTGATAATTGGATTACTGCAATACAGATGCAATGAAATTAGGGTTTTGATCGTATGAATGTAAAAATGTAACTGTTGTTTTGATTCTGTGAATTGGCTTTGGAAATCACGTATGTTGAAACTCGTTGTTAACAGTCAGGGCTTTGTGAAGTCACAAAGGTCAGAGTTTTGTGTTTGTCTGAGTTTTGTAACAACATGCTTAGTCCGAACTTTATACCTAACAGGAGTCTGAGTTTTGTGATAAACATAGTCAGAGTTTTATCCTAGGGAAGAAAGTCCAAGTTTTATCCTAGGGAAGAAAGTCCAAGTTTTATCCTAGGGAAGAAAGTCCAAGTTTTATCCTAGGGAAGAAAGTCCAAGTTTTATCCTAGGGAAGAATGGGAGTCAGGGTTTTAAAACCCTTGTCCGAATATTAAGCTCTCCACCCCTAGTCCGAGTTTTTAAGCAAGGAACCACCCCCTTAGTCCGACTTTTGAAGGGGAAGCCCCCCTTGTTCCTGTCCGAGTTTTATGGCCCCAAACCCCTCCCCTTTTGTTCGAATTTTGTAAATGAAACCCTAGGAGGTCCGAATTTTAAAGGGGGAACATTTGTCAGAGTTTTGTTGAGGCTTCATGGGTCCGAATTTTAAAGGAGGGAACCCTGAGTCCGAATTTCTGGTCCTGGAACATTGTCTGACCTTTTATTGTGTTGTTATGTCCAACCTTTGTGAATTAAACATGATGTTACCTTGATTGCATGCTAATAGTCTGAACTTTACAAGTGCTGTGTGTATCAAAGCTTGCTGTATGATGCTATATATGATTTTATGCTACTGAATGCAACTGTATGTTCCTGTATGTGTGAACAATCTCTTCATATCATTCTGTACCCAATGAACACACATAACGCAATTGCTTGAATATCGAGGACTTGTAAACCCTACTTGAATGTAACACTTACATCGAATCATGTGCAATGTATCCTAGGTCGTGTGTAACGGACTTAGACATTTAATTAACCCTAGAAGCAATAACATACCGAGCAAACCAAGGTGAGTTCACACTCTTACTAAGGCATGGGATTCCCGGGGGATAGGGAATGGGTTGAATGATGGAATTGAACAATTACGCGTACATACATGGTTACTAGACTATCTACCATGGTCCTTGGGTTAAGCAGGACACTTACGTAAAACCTACGTAAACAGGAAATATGCTACTGTCTTCCGGAGTCAGGAAGGACACTTACGTAAAACCTACGTAAACAATAACATGCTACTGTCTTCCGGAGTCAGGAAGGACACTTACGTAAAACCTACGTAAACCCCACGCGTACCACTGTCCTCGGGTACAGAAGGACACTTACGTAAAACCTACGTAAAGCATGTACGTACTACTGTTCTCGGTTGTGAAGAACACTTATGGTTACGAACAGTCTAGTGGATATACAACATGGGAAGCCCCCACCAATAGAACGTACTATCGTCCCAGTAGAGCCACATGTTACAAACGAACTTACTATTACACATTTACTTTCTGTGAACTCGCTCAACTAGTTGTTGATCCTCTGTTACATGCCTTGCAGGTCGTTAGATACATGGAGCTTGCACAGGGAGGAGCTGGTCGTTGTGGGCTTGGATCGTGATTGTTTCATTAAACACTTATGACATTTCACACTTTATTATGTTGGGTTTTACTTATACGCTTCCGCTAAACAGTGATAACATATTTATGTTTTGGAACACCTTTCTTATGGATTGGTTGGTTAAATTGCAATTACTTTTACTTTATACATTGTTCTATATGATTGGTGGCTTGATCCTGGTAAGTCACGCTCCCAAGCGGTGATACTCCGCAGGTGGATTTTGGGGGTGTGACATATAATTTTATACATATATATAAAAATATAAATTCTTCACCTTAATGGTTTAACAAGAAATTTTTTTTTAAATATAGGAATACTATATTGTAAATTAGGTAATTACTTATGTAAGTTTCCATATATAATCAATTAAATTTATACTTAAATATTATAGGATTTTTAACTGATGATAAAAGACCAAATGAATATCATAAAATTTTCGATTTAATGATGAAAGAAACTTTAGAGATATACGGAATATGATATGAATTTGTATACTCTTATCTTAACACATAATTGTATTAAGATTTTTTTTTATAAAATAAATCAACAAAACGGTTTTGATATTAATAAATAAATAATTAAATCCGAGGTTAGCGCCAGCTTTAGATTTTGTGAAAATGTCACCACAAGGTGATCGTGATAAAGAAATACTTTAGTGAAGTCGAAGGCCAAGAAAGCATGTTATAGTTCAAAAGAATTAAAGTGCTTGTTGGGATTTATTTTGAATATGATAGCTGCAATCTATCATATGGGACCGTTAATTGAATACATAATGCGAGCAAGTTAACTGGGATTGAATAAAACGAGTTTTAGTAAGGTAGTTTGGACATGATCATAACAAAAATCATGTATACCTTTCAAAAGAAAATCGAGTTTTTCAAAAATTCATTGATTCGATATTAAAGAGTCATCGCTTTGTAAAAACGCGGTTTACAATGCAAAGATCAAGTATAGCGAAATGATATTTGAATTTTTTGATAAAACAATAAATTGGAATGATGCCCTCTTATGGTCTTGAATGAACCACATGCGTAATAAACATTGCATGTGTAACGTGTGGATTTACCAAGAAATGAAATAGATCAATATTTGCTGTTATGAAAGAAATTCTCATGGTATGATGATCATTTAAGGGAAGTGGAAATGCGAAAGTCAATTCATTATAGGCAGAAGTCAGAATTTTAACGAAAGGAATATAAGAATTTTTTTCTGGAATTTCGTGTGATAACCGTTGTTAAGTGACATTACCAAGGAATGTCGAATGAAATGAAAATGAAATAAGGGATTTGCAAAGGTATATGACTTCTTTTATGGTGCTAATAATTATGACTCTGGTTAGACTGTGCACATATGGTTGTGAAATATTGTTTCAACGTGCCTCAGCGATCTTCATATCGTTTGTAGGATCTCATGGCAAAGTGCTTCTTTTGATTAGTAGTTATTCCACTGCTGGGATTCGCATTGGTGTCGTCATGCCCAATTATATTTTCCAAAGATCTTGCCTTGGAAAATCGTGTGTGATATACTTCGATGTCTGTAGTTGCATAATTTAAGTTTCATGTGGTTTCTTGTGCATTCGCACAACTTTACATGCTTCTTATTTGCGTTCATAATTATGGCGTTAATAATTTATGGTAACGCATTGGTAATTCTTATATTTTTGATGGTATCCCAACTTAATGGGTTTCCATTATTATTATTGTCGCTCGAGTTACGAGGTAGAAGATCAAACGAAATAATGTTTGATATCGATATATGTAAAGATTCTTGATAAAGGAATCTAGATCTATTATTGTCACATATGCTTGTGCTTTATTCCAAATTGTCAATCCTTATAGTTTTTGGATTTCCTTATAGATATACATATCTATATAATCACATATTTCACATGCTGTAATATACATACCTTTAGTAAGGTTAATGTATTTAACAGACTCATATTTCCAAGAACCAGTCAGATATCAGGTCATGATACTATCTAGGGAAATCTTGTCACTTGTTTGACATATTATATACCTGCTTACCCGGTTCTCGCCGGAGAGGTAACCTCAGTATATCCGGACAAGCTGGAGAGTCTGCTACACCATACCTAGTCTTGCTGGAGAAATTTTCTATTTCCCATAAATAGTATCTTTTCAAGATTTTAAAAGTGCCTCTTTTATTATGACTTTTATCCAGAATCAAGGAAATTTGTATTACCATACACATCTTTATTTTAGACCATGTAATATTAAATAAGCAAGGATTAATAGTAATTAAGTGTTATTGTTTATTTATCATATCTTGCAATATTCTAATTACCCTTCTTATGGTACACCAATACTCATTACATTATACTTATACAAGTAATTTATCTTGAAGCTTATATTAAGGCAAAATTCTTAAGTTCAAGTCTAAATATCATCCGGAGTGTTTATTAGATAATATTAAGTTCCTAATTCTCCGTTTAAACTTAGGTATTAGTACAACACGTAATTGCTTAAACAAGTGGCTTAGATTAAACTAAGGCATCTTTTCTTATGTTCAAGTCTGAATGCTATCAGATGTGTTACCAGTTAATAGCAATCTCCTAACTCTTTTATTTAAGCTTAAGTATTATTATCACAACACTTATAGACTTAAAGCAGTGGCTCTGATACCACCTTTTACTGTCACGACCCCGACCCACCCTGGACGGAATCGGGAGCCGTGAGCAGCCCAGTAGTACCGGTGATTTTTTTGAAAAATATTGCAGCGGAAATTTCATCAGGACCGTGAGTTAGGAAAAATATCAGAGTTTAGAAACACCGGATTTTATTTAAATAGATGGAATAATTTCATGTTTTACAAAGGTAGCTTTTAATAAAACGATATTTCTTAAGTTGATTTAATTAATAAAAATAAGCCACTTCTTGAAGTCCTTCAGTGCCGGATCTAATCCTTACTCCAATCTACTGTAAACACCTGAAACGCGTTTTAAAAAGGTTTTGTCAGCGGGAAATACTGAGTGAGTTCATTCAGGTTTTATAAAATGACCCTTAGTTATAAAATTACAGCATAAGAGCGATTACAATGGTTTATATCTTATTTTTTATCTGGCGCTGTGTCACAATGGTGACATGTCACAATGGTGACGATGGTCATACCACTATTAGATCAATGAACCCAAATAGTGATGATTATCCCTAGTAGGTCAATGAACCTAACTGGGAGAAAATTAGTAATGTGCACAATACCCCACTTAGCCAGTGACTCAAGATATCCACGACTTAGTCCCTGTAATTATAACTTTTGGAAAATAATTTGGAGTATTGTAAAACAGTTGCTAAAAAGAGAATGACTCACATTATAAGCATGCAGTATTGAATTAACAAACTTCATGATTCAGATTCTTCTGAGAACTAGCATCTACTTTGATTTGTAAGTGTATGGGGTGGTGTTTAGCCTACGGATAAGCCTGATAACCTAATTTAAGTGATAATGTACCCGAAACCAGGTAATTAACTAGTACAGCAGTTACGTTAATTCACGAGATTAAACCCTCACAACGATTAACATAGTGCAATACTTAACAATTCAACGAATTCACAACGAATGACAGAGTATAGTCCGAATTCGGACAACACTCAAACATTCAAGTCGAAATCGCGATGAATAACAAAGTATAAACTCAATTTGAGTGGCACTTAAACAATCGTTGGATAGTTTCAATCGATCGGACGTTGAATCGTAATAGCGATCGAGTTATTACCCGGTATCGTAGCAGAATTTCGTGATTGTGTGTCTTTTTATAGTATTCAGACGATATCTCGGTGTACGAATTGAATTTTACCGTCGAACCAACGCAGGAAATCAAGTGCCAAACTCCTCTATTTATACTGGAAAAACGGCGCGCTCGCGTGTCACGAGAGGCTCTCGCGTGGCGCGAGAGGTCACTTTTTGCATATGGTCGCGACGTGTCTCAGTAGCTTGGGTGAGTCGACGGTTCGTTAAAATTCGATTTCTATCGAAAACTGTTTGGATAATACTAACTAGGAAACCCCCCCCCCTGAGTTTTAGGGGCCCTGATTCTGATTCCGATTGTTCTGAAATTTTTTAGGGATTGTGCAGGATTACTTGGGTTTCTCAATTAGGGTTTCCTTACTGGAGAATTAATATAATAAGTATTAATTTTAGTGAGAGTTGTTACAAGCCAGGTCACGATCTTGGAATGGATTCTGAAGAGCTAGGTTAATCAATCCTGAAAAACTTGTGATTGAAGAAAGCCAGGTTTTTCAATTCCTAGAGACTCTGTGGAAAAAAGTTTGAGTCAGGCAACGATCTTGAATCTTGTTAAAGCCAGACTGCGATCCCAGCTGATTGAGAGGGGGAGTCTGAATGACAAAGAGCAAGGTTCTGATCATGTGTCTGTTGCTGCTGATGAATGCAAAGACTCAACATTCGAGGAGGACTGTATGTTGGTGCTAATGTCTAGAGAAGAAGTCAACATCTGAGGGAAGGAGTTTGTTGGAGATGAAAGAGAATAGATAGAGAATGAGGATACTTACAGTGTCAAATACTTCAAATAGAAGCCCCAAGGCTGATAAAGATTGAAGATTCGAAGACTCGACACTAAAGACTCCGTCAACATCCGAGGGGGAGTTTGTTGGTGCATCCGTCTGTCGTCTTCGTCTTGTATCGAGTCTTATACTGTACTAGTTAGATCAGGGCATGAAAAACGAGAAAGTGGATATTGGAGGTGATTCCGCTTGAAATGACACTAGGTCACTTTCAAGCGAAATCTGTTATGTTCTAATTCCGCTCGAATGGTAGGTGTTGATTTCGCTTGAATGTTATAATTGTAATTCCGCTTGAACTGAACATGTATGTTCTTGCGGAATCAGAACCCTATATATAGGGGTGTCCAAGTGAAATCACTAGAGTTAGTCTTCCGGTTTGCAACGAAGTGCTGCCGAAGTGTCATCACGCTGTAAACGTGGTTCTATAAATCAAATTTGACAGTTTAAAGTGAATACTTACTGAATTGACCTCAGTTTGTCTGTTTCCGCCGTTCAAACTGAGTAAAACTCTTCTGATCAACTCGTTCGGGTCTGAAAACGATCCTACAAGGTTATAGAATTTTTATTCTAAACACAAGGACAATCAGAGAAAGTTTATATGTATCTTTTGATGGTTCATCACAAACAGAAGTTTCTGATGAATATATGAAGGAAATAAACCTTTTTGATAAACAAGAAAAACTTGAACATCTTTTTGAAATGATAACAGAAGATTTCCTAGAACATGATAAATCTATCACAAACAAATCTTTAGATAATTCATGTACTAACCCTGCAAAACAAATGGAAATTGTATCAGAAACCTTGAATCAGAACAATGAAAATATTTCTGACAATCAAAATTCTGACACATTCAATACAAATGAGGCAAATGTTCAGGGGGAAACTTCAAATCCATCAGAACCAACAGCTTTTCACGACAAGTTGAGATGAATAAAAGGACATGTTCATTCTGACATCATTGGAAATCCAAAAGATGGTGTAAGAACAAGATCTGCAACAGCACATGAGTGTGCATTTGCTGGGTTCTTAAGCAAGATAGAACCCAAGACTGTCAAAGAAGCTCTTAATGACTCGGACTGGATTCAAGTTATGCAAGAAGAGCTTGATCAGTTTGAAAAGAGTAAGGTATGGGATCTAGTGCCTAAGCCAAATGACAAATATGTCATAGGCTCAAGGGTCACACTTTGTTAGTCCAAATATATGTTGATGGCATTATATTTGGATCAACAAATGAAAAGTTCTGCAAAAAGTTTCAAAAATTAATGACCAGCCACTTTGAAATGAGCATGATGGGTGACTTAACCTTTTTCTTAGGTTTACAAGTTAAGCAAAGAAATGATGGTATATTTTTAAGTCCATCTAAGTATGTGAAAACAATTTTGAATAAATACTCACTGGAAAATTGCTCAGTCTCAAAAACTCCCATGGAAACAGGGAAAAAACTTGATTCTGATAAAGAAGGAACATGTGTAGATATTAAAACCTATAGGGGAATGATAGGATCATTGTTATACTTAACTGTAAGCAGACCAGATATTATGTTTGTTACATGCTTTCTAGCATGATATCAATGCATTCCTAAAGAATCTCACCTAAAAGCAGTCAAAAGGGTTTTTAAATATCTAAAAGGCACATCAGAACTTGGTCTCTGGTATCCTAAGGATACAAATCTTGAACTAATTGCATACACAAATGCAGATTATGCAGGGTGCAAGATTGACAGAAAGAGCACATCTGGTGCATGTCAAATCTTGGGAGAAAAGTTGGTATGTTGGGCAAGCAAGAAACAAAACTGTGTTGCAACATCAATAGCTGAATCAGAATATGTAGCTGTAGCAAGTTGCTATTCACAAGTACTGTGGATGCAAACTCAGCTGAAGGATTATGGAGTAAATCTGACAAAGATACCCATTCTATGTGACTTAAAAAGTGCAATTGCAATTAAAGAAAATCCAGTTCATCACTCGAGAATCAAGCACATAGATGTCAGATTTTACTTAACAAAGGATCATGTTGGAAAGGTAACATAGAAATGTACTTTTTTCCAATAGAAAACCAAATTGCTGACATTTTTACAAAACCTATTGATGAAAAGAGACACAATTTTCTAATCAGCAAACTTGGCATGGTTAATATAAAAGATGAAGATGCTTCAGAAAACAATATGTCACAAACTGAAAACCAAACTGATGATAATCAAGGTACAAACAAAATTCTGATGTTCAAAGAATGAAACAACAGATTTCTGATGAAGAATTCAATCAATCTGATGAAATATCAAAAAATCTGATAAATTACCACATATCTGAAAAATCATCAGAAAATCTGATGAATCATCAGAAAATCTGATGAATCATCAGAAATTCTGATAAAATATCAGGAAATTGTTAAAACATCAAAAAATCTGATGAATCACCAGAAATCTGATGAATCATCAGAAAATCTGTTAATACATCAGAAACTTCGTTAAAACATAGAAAACACCCTTGATTATTAGATATTCTCATGTAAATCACAATCTTTATTCATATCTCATATTTATATAATCACATAACTGTAGATAGTATGTTTTTGAATTTTTTTTCTTTGTTTAAATTAAAAAAAAATCAAAAAAGGGGGTAAGTAACTTGCATAAAGATAAATTCAAAGCCACAACAGGGAATTCAACCGTCACAGGAAAAATTTTTGCAGAAAATTGAATTTTTTCTTCTACTTCCAATGCATGCAACGTCATCTTTCATAAGAAAATAGAGAGACACGGGGGCATAAAAATCATTAGGGGCTATGAAAGTAGCTGCCTAGTTATTCAATGCTTACTCACAAATGGGGGCTTTGAAGACTGCCATATACCCACTGCAACAGATATCATCTCAAATGAAGAGAAAGAAAAGGAAATAGAAAATCTTGGGTTGTTAATACCATTTATGGCATAACTATCACTTTTATCTATAAATACTAACAACTCTTGAATATTTTCTTCATCAAAACAATATTCACTTCAAAAAACTTTCTCATAAACTTCATTTTAAAAAAATGGCTTCGGCAAAAGAAATGAAATCAGAACACTTTCCTCTCCCTCTTCACAAACATCACAACCTTAGACTTAGGTCTAATTTGGAAGGTCCTGCATGGGAAGATTGCAGGTATGTGCACAACATGATCAATCAAAGTCCTTTGGGCTATGTTGTATCTACATATGCCACTATCTACCCAGCACTCCTTCAAAATGCTGAAACCGTCTTTAGTGGCACCAACATGTGGATAGAAAGCAAGGTGATGGGGTTCAGAATCATCCTAAAGGAGGAAACTCTCAGGGATGTTCTACAGCTGTCTGATCATACAAGTAACACCTCCTTCAGTAAGGAAATTATTGAATAAATTCTGAGGAACATGGGTTATCAAACACCCAACATCTCAAGGCAGATCAGCAAGTCTGGTTTCATACCACCATTCCAGTACTTGGTGACACAGCTAAGTGCCTGCTTCTCACAGAAGAGAGGGCACTTCAATGAGCTGTCTTACAGGATGATGGAGGTGATGCATGCAGTTGAACAAGAGAAACCGTACAACTTTTCTAAGTTTCTCATGAAAGACTTAGAATCAAACATGCACACCCATCAACCTTTTCCGATCTACCCTCGCTTTGTGACCAAGGTGATAACCAGACAACTGGACTTTTGAGGGGTAACAAGCTGGTACCCAAGGGCCTAGGTGGCTTTACAAGAGAACACTTATGTTCCCTCCCTTGTTCCATCAAATAATCACAGTGTTCATACAACCTACCTTTGGTTGTATGTTAAGGGGATGTACAATGAGTAGTTTTTTTTATTTAGTTGTATTTTTTTGTTTGAAATAGTAAAGTCTTGCTTTATAGTTTTCTCAAAAACATCACAACAGATCTAGGGGGAATTAATATGGCATATCTAATAAAATCAAGAAAAATCTGATGAAGTTTAAAGAAAACTGATGGATCTGATGAAACATCAGAAATTCTGAAAAATATCAGAAAATCTGATGACTCATCAGAAAATCTGATGATACATCAGAAAATCTGATAAATCATCAGAAAATCTGTTAATACATCAGAAAAGTCTCAAGATAACAAGAAAGACTGATAAATCAACTATAAATGAGAAGAAATATCACGCAACATTGCTTTAAACCAGATTCAGAGAAACTTGTGACAACATAAAATTTTTATAAAAAGTTTCTGTCAAAATTAAAATTTTTCTGGGTAATCTGTCTTCAAAAGGAATGGAACAAACTGTAATTAGAAAATCTTTTGCACAACAACACTCCCTGAAGATTAGAACAAAGATGTGAAGTTTAGAAATGGTATGAATCAAATGAATTCTGATGAAGTATGGAGAAAATCCAACTCTCAAAGGTTGTATTCAATGATTTTCTGATATACATCATCAAAAGGACAATTTGGGAACATACACAGTTTCAAAAAGGTTTTTATTGGACCTTTTTACAACAAAAGGGTCCCACATGAAGAAAAGGTACAAGTTGGACATTAGTGTTTATCTGCAAAAAACTTGGAATCTCCGATTTTCGATAAAAGATTTATATAAAATCAGAGATAAACCAAAGCTTTTTAAACGGTTGTTTCCTAAACGGAGTAAAACATCATTAAGGTGTCATAAACCACCTTAAATACAAACAACCCACGAAAAACACTCAAAGATCTCTGTCTCAAAACACTATAAATACATCCTTCAAAAATAGAGAATTCCACCTTCATCCTTCCTCTTCAAAATCAAAACCCTAAAAACCCTTTTTCGAAGCAAAAACCTCAAATTCTCCATGGATACAATCAACATCAACATGCCACCAGTTGAACACTCTGTTCAAATCAACACTAAAGCTGAATTCCTACCTTTAAAGAGCAACAATGAAGCCATGAACAATAACATAGACAAATATGATACAAAGTGCCAAATTTTGATCGAATTTCTGAGCAGATGTCCTATAGCTCAAGCTCTTACAAAGACTAGAGAGGTACCAGAAAAACTTATACAATAAGTGGTGAAGACACTCTAACTCTCAAATCCAAACGAGCTCACAGCACATGTATGGGGAGATATCTTCATCAGAATCACACCAGAGAAGATAAGAGAATGTCTGGAATTACCCATCAGCCAAAGTTATGATGAGGCATTGGAAAAGGAAGACATGTTTGCATAGCTTGATGCTGTGATGGGATATAAGGTAAAGATTTCAAAGGTCGGTGAATTCAAATGAAATCAGTTGCCTGCCTTCTGGCAAGTATTAATGGAAATTCTAAACAAGTGTTTATCATCAAAGATTGGGGGTACAGATCAGATAAATAAAAATGTTCTGACAATTATGTTTAGCCTCATCGCTGGGTTGAACATTGATTTTGGAACAAAGATATTTAATCTGTTCAGAAGATCAATTCTGACCAACACTGGAAGGATAGATTCACATCTACCTTTTCCCAGATTTCTGTCAGTCATAATTTCTGATGCATTTTCTGAAAGGAATATGGAAATTCCTACATCAGAAAATATGTGGAGTATAGAAATCATGAGACCTTGGTTTGCTGTGGGGTCTTGGAAATCAGATTTTGATGTTCCTGTTCTGTCAGAAAGTGTGATGAATCTGATACCAGAGGATTCACCTTAAAGAGCAGAGTATCAAAAGATGCTAAGCAGGAAGCCAGAGAATGCAAAAGTTTTTGATAGTGCGTCCCCAATGGAGCATGGTGCACAAGAATCAAGTGCACCAAAAATAGAGCAGGAGGCTGAATTAGAACCTCATTAAGCTGATGAAGATGTGTACATGAGTCCTGTGGCAGAAGAACATCATGCAGAAATCTCACATATGGGAGAAACATGTGCACAACACTCTAAACTTAATATTGTTCATGATTCTGAAAGTGATTCTGATGAATCAATTCATGGAAATTATGAAATTTCACATATAGGTATTGTTTCTGAAAAACAAGATGTGAGTAAATCCAAAGACCCATCCTCTGAATCAGATTCTAAGGAGGAGAATATGGTGGCAACAGGTGGAGATTAGTCTACTGATTAAGGAAACCTGGATGAGAAAAATAAGAGTTTCTCAACAACTCATGGAGAATCTGAAAAGGTTCAAGGATATGTAGAAAACCAGGATTTGAATGATGTTGGTGCATTTCATCTGTTGACTTCGTTTTGGATCGAGTCATAGTATTAGAATGTTAGATCAGGGCACGTTGTACGAGAAAATAGGAGATTGTATAGGTTTTTAGGAGTAGGTTCGCTCTTTTGGACATTAGTGGTTCGCTTATGTGTCAAGTGGAGAGGTTCGCTTATGTGTCAAGAGACGGTCCGCTTATACGGACATGGTCTCTTGGAGCGGACCTGTTACACTGTATATAGTTCTAAGAGCGGTTCATTTGTAACGTTTTGCCGAAACTCGTACCGAGGTGCTGCCGGATCGAGATTAGCCTGTAATCTGTTATATATCAATAGAAAAGGTGTTTAAAGTGATATTCTAGCTGTTCCTGAATCAAATACTTGTTTTCCGCACCTTTATTTGATAGAATTACCTCTGAACGACTCGTTCGGGTCACGAAACGATCCTACAAGTGGTATCAGAGCTTCAGGAGGAGGAGTTCTACAGAGAATAGCTGAGATTCTTCAAAATTTCTGTCTTCTACACCTTCTTTTTCTGTTTCAGACACTTTCAACAGTCAGAATTAGCTCAAAATCTCAGGGATTGTGCGCAATAGTACAGAGACAAACCCTTGAAAGTTTGGTGTCAAAACTCGAAGGAAAAATGGGTCAAACAGGTCTTCGAAAGTGATTCGCTTTTCTGAACAAGTCTTAGGTTCGCTTCTGGTTACACTTTAGGTCCGCTCATAGTGACAATTACAACCAGGTTCGCTCGAAAGTTTCAGTCTGGTCCGCTCTTAGGTACAAACTTCAGGAGGTCCGCTCAAAAATACTGGTCAGGTTCGCTCGAAGTGACATTGTGATTCAGCTTCGCTCCAAAGTTTCATCTGGTCCGCTCATTTGTCACTTTGCACTCTGGTTCGCTCATTCATACACTGTTTGGTCCGCTCGTCTGAACAAAGATTGGTCCGCTCATTAGTCATCTTATAGATCCGCTCCAGTGAACATTCCGGTTCGCTTTTGTGTACTGTTCAAGATACTCGGTTCGCTTTTAAGGCTGTGATAAAGTTTCATAAAATTTTTGAAAATGGACGAGGAATTCTTCAACGCATTTGCTACCCCGGTTACCCCGATCACTTTGGCACAAAATACAATGCTCGAAAACGAAACAGGCACAATGCAAAAACCACCGAGACTCATGAATATTGAAGAGTATAAGGGTTGGGAAGGTAGGTTCGAGAATTGGGTGCAAGCAAATTATCTTGACGCTTGGGAATGTGTAGAAACTAAGTATGTTCGACCATTGAACGATGATGAAGAACCCGTTCCAATCAAAGATTTATCTGCTGATGCTCGAAAAAAATACAAAGATGAGAAAATGATGCTTAGTCTTCTTCAACAAGCAGTGAAAGAGGACATCATGGTTCTTCTACAGCATAATGGAACTTCGTACTCAATATGGAAAGCTTTACGATCGAAGTTCAGGGGAAGTGAGGAGATGGTAAAGAGTAAGAAGTCACTTCTGAAGAAAGAATTTGATTTGTTCCGAGGGTTGAAGAATGAGAGTACGAGAGAGATTATTGAACATTATTGTAATCTGCTTGCTAATATGAAACGGTTAAGTATCGAGAAGAGTACTGATGAACTGATAGAGAAGCTTGCTGATGCGTTGCCTTATGAGACGTGGGGCACATACTTGATGATGCTTAGAAACAAGAAAGGTTTCAGTAACCTGACGCTCAGTAAGTTCATCGAAAAGATAGAGGCTCAGGAGATGGAACAGAGAAAAGTGATCAGGATGAAAGATTTTGATGGTGAACAGGACATCAGGCTGTATTATAAGGCAGGGGTGAATGAGAAGAAGTCTTCAAATTTATCTCCAAAGGTTGAGACTGCCTACAGCGCCAAGAACTCATCTGGAAGTCCATCATCGGGGTCCAACAGCAAAACCAGCTTTATGTCGTTTTCATCATATGATCCAAACATCTCTGCAACTAAAAATGGGAGAAAGTTACAATGCAACATAGTGTTAAATCTTGAGAATGATCAAGATTATTCTGAAGAAATTGCTAAAAATCAAATGTCTTTATTAGGAATGGTTTTGGAATCTTATACTTGTTTTGTTGCAGGTCGTATCGGCAATCCAATGTTAACCAAAGAAGACTACGACCAGATAGATTCTGAAGAGATGGAACTGATGGACATAAAATGGTGTCTGGCTAGTGTTTTACGGAGAGCTAAGAAATTCAAACAAATCACGGGGAGAGATGATCTTCGTGATGCGAATGTCTCTACTTTAGGTTTCGATAAATCTAAAGTCACTTGTTTTCGGTGCAGGGAAAAAGGACACTTCAAGAGAGAGTGCACAAACCGAGAAGCAAGTGGAGTTCAAAATCCGTTCAACAACAACAATGATTATTATCGAAAAGCCATCTATCACCAAGTTGGTCAATCATCTCAACAATCTAAACATCAAGCTCAAACTGCACATGGAAGAGATGTGATTGAAGATTCAGGAAAGAGAGCTTGTGTGGTTAATCAAGATGGAAAACAGTCGTTTAACTGGGATAAATATATTCCAGATAATGGAAAAGCTTGTTTGATTGATCAAGAAGATGAAAAGCTAGCAGAGGGTTTTAGCTGGGCAAATTTCACTTGGGATGATTACATTCCTGATCAAACTACAGCTTACACTGCTTTTACAGCAAAGATTGTAGATGATAGTGATGATGATACAGAGTATTGGGCTAGAAAATATAGAGAAGATATGAAGTTGGTTGCTGAAAGTGATAGTGAAGATGAAAAAGTCAAGAAGAAGAAAAAGTAGATCAAAACGCCAGTGAGTAGTGATGATGAAGAGGTGCCGGTGGTGAAAAGGCAAAAGGTGACAGAAGTGCCTAAGTTTAAAGTTGAAGAACTAGTTGATGCAAAAGAAGTTCCTGTAAAGTGTGAAAATTGCGAAGCTGTGAAGAAGCAGAATAGCACTTTGATTTACAACTTGAACAGTCTGAAGGAGTCGTATGATGTGCTGAACAAGACAATGAATCGGTACAATCAAACTAGTGAAGAGCAAGCTGTTGCTATGAAGACACTTCAGGGAGCGTTTATGACAAAACAAAAAGTTGTAAACAATTACATTGAAAAGTGTGCTGCTTTAGAACAGAAGCTTGAGCTGCAACGAATTGAAACTGAAAGAGTAAATCGTTTGTTGAAAAGTTACTCATGTACTTCCTATGTCATTGACAGGATTTATCCGACAATTGAAAGCATGAAGGTATGGGAAGATGATGAGTTAACTGAAGAAAAAATTGCTGGAGTTGATGCTGGTGAAAGGATTGCTGACAAGAAGAAGAGTGACAAGAAAAAGGACACTGAAAAGACCTCATCTGGTAAGAAAGGTGTCAGTTACAATAAGTGTCCACCCCCGCTGGAAAATGGATATTTGCCAAGATATCCAAACGATGAAAGAGTCAACAAGGCCACAAATTTACAGTGGGAGTCAGAGTCGTCAGTAAATCTTCCAGAAAATATTGATGTTGTATTTACATCATCTGACACTGATCAACAGTCTCAATTGATGAAGAAAGTCGTGGATCATGTGTTAGAGAGTGATGATGTTGAAGAGTCAAAGTCTGGGTCATGCACACAGAGTCAAACAGAAAAACAGGGCAAATTTGTTTATGATAGAAAGTTTCTGTTATCAAAATCTAATTTGGATGATGGATTGTTTAAAGTAGCTTACACTTTGAATGATTCTGACAAATTATATTCTGATGAAGAATTTCCAATAAGAGGTGTTAAAACTGAATTGATAAATAAGGTTTTCGTACTCACAGAAATTAATATTTCTGAAATAAAACGCTTATGTCTTAATGAAAAACCAAGATATTACACCTCAAGAGTTCAACAGAAATTAAACAAGAAAAAGAATTACGGTTCTGGTTCAGATTTCCAAAAGAGATCAAACCATAATGGTAATTTCAAAAAGAAAGGATTAGGTTTTACTCCTACAGAAAAATAGAAAAATGAAAAATATGTTCGTGATTTTAAATCCAAAATGTCATTTGTTTCAGGTACATCAACTAATGAAGAAGAAAAGACAAGTTTCTGGAGAGAATCAAATAGTGAGTTCCTTGCGAAGAAGCAAGACGAACAGAAACGAGATACAAGAACCTGTTTCCGATGCAACACTGTGGGACATATTGCAAAAGATTGTTCGAATGCGATACAATCAAAACAGGGAGTATTTCGTAAAATCAAAGAGAAAGTGTTTGCATTCGAATCACCACTTGATAGAACAAAATTGTTTAAAGATTCTATTTTTGAAATAGGTGAGAGTTCGAACAAGTTTTACAAGAAAAGAGCCAAATCTGACAACCAGAAATGGATTGTTAAAAGGGTTGATGAAAGCTCTAGCGATGATTCTGATAGATCGAAATCAGAGGAGCTATCGTCTGGCGATGAAACTGATTCCATAAAATCAGTTGAGCCACATGTTGATTCAAATTGTGAAGCTGTTTCAAAAGATGAGAACTCAGTTCCGATTGTTAATGATGAGGAGTTTCCATTACTTCGGGCTGAGAATTATAAAAAGAAAATTGGTAAAGTTGAAATTTCTAACCAATTTTATCATGATGAACAGGAATTTGATGCTGAGAAGGTCTTTAACCCCAAGGTAAAACACATCTCTGGCAAGATGATTGATCGAAAAGTCAAAGGGGTTAAGGAATTTTATGAGAAGAAAACAACGAAAGAAAAGGTTGAACCATCCCTGGTTTGTGACTGGGATGGTACATATTATGAACAGTAAGTCTCAGGACTTGCCGGAGCTCCCAGGTTGGTAAGCGTGGAGCATGAATCAGCATCTTTCTTAATCGGTAACGTCAATCATACAAACGGTAAAGAGGTTTGTTTATGTTTGTTGATTATAATTACACGTGGTTAGATGATATTTTACAATTGGTACAGAGGTTTCTGAACTGCCCATGGTAAATCAAGGACATTAATTTGTACTTGTATTTTTCCCACTTCTAGTTGGAAGACAGGATGATGAACCATAACCCCGAACTTTTGTTTGATAAATCTACAAGTGGTAAAATCAATCAAACTTATTTTCCGGAAAAACCATTTTGATTAAAACAAACTTAAGTGTTTTGAAATCTAAATGGGAAAATAGTTTGTTGATAGGGGGGTTCTGATTGTTTATGCCTAGTGAATGGCGATTTGAGGTGATTTGATATCGGTTGTCATGTTTCTATACAGTTTGTTTTCAGATTTTCGTTAATATGTTTGCATTTTAGGGGGAGTAAGAAAATTTCAGAAAATCCAAAAACATTAGAAAATTTGAAAAAGTCAAAAACATGATAAAATCAAAAATGAGTTTTTGTTGCATAAAAGAGGAAATGATAGTACATCAGTGGACTATTACAACATGCTAAAGAATTGGAAAGTCAAAATGTGATAAACGATCTTACTGCGGATGTGTCAGTAGATTTTCGCACATTTAGTAAATTGAAACGAGATATAAACCTACATCAAACTTGCTTGATTTGTGGGTAACTATTCTTGGATATATGGGTAACCCCCGAAATCTTGTTTGAAAGGTCCCGTATTCTGAGATACTAGGTCTTTATACTCAGTGATATCTGGGGTATTATCCCGGGACTTCTGCTGTATGGAAGTACTGACCTAGTCCCCGGATAATACTTTCTGCAAATGCTTGAAAAAGCGCCGCCCTCAGCAATTCGATGAAACAATAAAATTGATAGTCATTGCTGTTGTAAAAAAGATCCTCTAAAGGGGACTCACCAAAAGCCGAGCCGTCATCTCTCTGCTGAACGGAAGTTCTGACCTGAGCTCTCACGGTTTCGCATCTACCCCTTTACAGATATCATCTGTGGTATACTCACCTATAAGACTGAATATTTGGGATCTGGATACAGGAGTATATTCAAGTGGAGTGATACACAATTAAGTTTAAGTCTCTAAAACATTAATATCGTATCTCGAATCAATTGAAGTCTGTGTGAAAATTTAAGTGGACAAACATACTGACAATCTAGGTAAATTGTTTAGAACTGAGAATGTTTAAAGCTTAACGGTGTTGGTGATTTGTCTCAAAAACTGATATGATCCTCTTGCACGAGCTCACAAAAATATTGTTTGTAAATAGTTTATTTCTGCATTTTTATTTTCTTTCAGAAAAATCCAAAAAGATTTTTGATATGTTTTAGCATAATTTTTGAAAATACAAAAAGATTTTTGACAACTGGTATTGAAAAACTGATTTTCAAAATTCAAAGTGCTAAACATGATTAGCAACATTTGAGGGGGAGTGTGTGTGTGAAATTAAAATGTTTTCATAATCTAACTTTTTCAAATGGTTCATCATAGAGAAAGAGGTTTAAGAGAGAGTCTGAGTTGGTGTATGTTTATATGCTTAAAAGTTTGTCATAAAACTTATGTTTGTGGTAGAGTTGATGCAGGAAAGTCAACATCTAAGAGAGAGTATGTAGCACTTGAGGGGGAGTACAAGTTGGACTTGATACACTCAAAAGATGTCAAAGCTTAGTGAAGTAGAGTCTGTTGATGAAAAGAGAAAGAGATGAAGTTAGAGAGAAAAGCCCAGTGGCTGATCAAGACAGAAGATTGAAGACAGTGTGATATGACTCGATGACACTCCGTTCGATGGCACTCCGTCAACATCTGAGGGGGAGTCTATTGGTGCATTTCATCTGTTGACTTCGTTTTGGATCGAGTCATAGTATTAGAATGTTAGATCAGGGCACGTTGTACGAGAAAATAGGAGATTGTATAGGTTTTTAGGAGTAGGTTCGCTCTTTTGGACATTAGTGGTTCGCTTATGTGTCAAGTGGAGAGGTTCGCTTATGTGTCAAGAGACGGTCCGCTTATACGGACATGGTCTCTTGGAGCGGACCTGTTACACTATATATAGTTCTAAGAGCGGTTCATTTGTAACGTTTTGCCGAAACTCGTACCGAGGTGCTGCCGGATCGAGATTAGCCTGTAATCTGTTATATATCAATAGAAAAGGTGTTTAAAGTGATATTCTAGTTGTTCCTGAATCAAATACTTGTTTTCCGCACCTTTATTGATAGAATTACATCTGAACGACTCGTTCGGGTCGCGAAACGATCCTACAAATGAGTTTCAATTTTCTAGTAAGGGTATAGAGAATTGGGAATATTCCGAACCTCTTAACCTTTGAATAACAGCAAGTGTGTTTTCTGCTGGTGTTAGAGGTGGAACATCTGTTGTTCCTCCTATCACCCAAGAACATCAAACTATGTCAACAGAGCAACTACATAAGGAACTTGATGACATGACAGCTGTTTGTACTGGCAAGACATCAAGAGAAGAAAAGCTTGATCTAAAACTAGAAGAGACCAGAAATCAAAAGTCAGAACTTAAAGCCTTATCAGAATCTGTTGAAGCTGTAAAGAAACAAACAGAAAAGAACACTGCAGCTCTCAACAAACTACAACAGCCATCAGAAACCAAAGAAAAGTCATCAGAATTTGAGAAAGCTCTCAAAGAATTGCAAGAAATCAAGACAAAGATGGCATAAGTTGCAAGTGTAAAGGAAAGCTCAAGTTCTGGAAAAATCCTTGAAGAAATTCAGTTCCTTAAAGCCAACAACAGCAGCATGGCTGAGGCTCTTGAGAAACTGATGGTGGAGTTGTCTGCACAGAAAAATCAAGATAAACTGGAGTTTCAGAAAATGAAGAAACAAGAAGAAACAAATGCTCAAACTCTCTAGTTAATGTTCAAATATTAGTAAAGAGGTTACAGTACAATGTTGCCAGATTGGCTAATGTTGATTTACATGAACTGAAAACTCCAATTCCACAAGATGAACTAGCAAGAGAATCTGAAACTCCTCAACAACAATTCAAGCAACCAGAAGTCACTCAACAAAAACCACCCAGTCAATCAGAAGCATCAGCACCACAAAAAATAGAAGCAACCCATGGGGCCTCCTCATAGTATGCCAAAATTACTCATGGTCCTCCAACAAGTATACCAAAGCCATATACATCAAAGGTGCCAATGCAAGGAGCAGTTCCAGTTGAATCATCTTCACTGGCTCTCACAGGTGAAACAGAATTCAGCAAAGAGCTTAATGCAAAAGAGAAGAGAAGAAGGGAAGATGAAGTAACATCCTCAAAAAGACCAAGAACAATGATTGGAGAAGATCCAGATGGAAAACTCAAAGAATTCACAATGCTGAACGGTGATCTTCATACAATTATGTACCCTGAAGAACACTTGAAGCATTACTACTAGAATAATCAAGAAGATAAACTAGAAAGCCACTCTCTCCAGTAAGCAGAAATATTCTCCAACTCAGAAATGAAGGAAACTGGGAAATTTTGCACAAACCTGTTACAAATCCAATAGTTTCCATTGAGAGAATTGGTACTATGAATATTCAAGGAGGTGTCTTAGGTACATATGGACAGAACAAATACACCTTGATAAGGGAAGATAGAACTCAAACAATTGTTACTGATGGAGACCTGGCTGATGATATTCACCCACTAGGCTTAGTGAAGTTGAAGCAGCTCATTGATAAAGACAAAAGCAGCTCAGTTGTGATCAAAAGAGCTTTTGACAGCATCAAGAATGCAGGAGAGAAGATATATCAAAGGGTTGCACTGACATACTGTTACTTGTGCATCAACTTTGAGTATAACAACAAAGTACTAACACCTCCTCCTAACAAAACCATTCCAGCTGAAATTCCTCTCTCCAAAGTAAATTGGAGCTATCTTTGACAAACCAGAAATGTGTGTGGTATTCAAAGATGCTCATGATGAGAAAGCTCTATTCCGATTAAGTGAAATAAACAGGTATTCAAATCAAACTCAAGAAGAGGGGGAAGAACAATGAACAACTGAGGAAGATAATTGAGGAAAATATTGAAAAATTGAAGGAAGCAAGAGGTTGGTATAAAGAACTCTACAAAATTACTCACAAGACAATTGATTACAAGAAAAGGTTGAAGCCAGGAGACAAGTTCAGAAGTGGGGTGAAGATCAATTGATGCTTTCATGAACTTAAATTTTGTTTTGAAAAACAAATATTTTATTTCTGTTTGTTTTGAACTTGGTTGGTTTGATTTTGTTTCATGTTTCTGAATTTAGTTGTTTAAATTCTCTTTTTAATGATTGGTTGAAGTTTGTTTATGTTTGATATAGATAGTTGTTTTTCTTACAATACTTAGGGGGAAACTGTTAGGAAACTTTATTTGTAAGTATTAAAGAAAATCAAATTCAGCTTGATCTATGAATAAGATAAAGTCCTGAAGATCAACAACAACAAGAAAATCGGATAGGACAACTGAAAAGAACAACATCTACTTCAAAGAATCAGAAGATGATCAAAGAACTAAAGAAGATTATCAGAAAATGCCATTCTGATAGATCTGATGATATTTCTGATTAAATATCATCAGTTTCTGGCAATTCTGATCATCAGACTTTCTGATGATTTGTTCACCAGAATTTCTGATGAAGTGGTTATCAGAAATTCTGATAAAACCCAACTTGTCTGAAAATCAGTTCTACCCTGCCACAAATAACTGAAGCAACTTGACATTATTGGATATCATGATGACAAAGGCAACTTGATTATTGGATTCAATGAATATGTTAAGAAGTTACTTTTTGTAGGACATATACATTTATAAACAAATGTTTATTCATGTATCCAAGCCCTCTATAAATAGAAGGCTCACCAAGCAAAGAACAATGAGTTAAGCCAAGCATTCAACACATACAACAAAAACTTCATTGTCCTTTCACCTCAGAATTCACAAGTATTCATTTGTAATAGATAATAATGTTACAATCACCATGTAAACCATTTTGTTTCAAAGTGATATAAAATTGAAAATTCTGTATATCTTGTTTCTTGAATGTCTGATTTCTATTTCTGCACACTATTTTCATATTTGTTGAAATCACTTGCCATATTACGTGAAAAGATGTTTTTAAGTCTAAACTGGGACCTACACCTTTATGTTCTGTCATTATCACACAAATTGCTCTTAATTTGTCATATTACCAAAGAATTAAATTGCACGTCACTAATGCACCCTACTTTCTGCCTCCTACAGGATATTAGGACAGGTGTGATTATTGGACGTGGTATTGAGCGCCAAGGATTGTATTACGTGGATGAAGTGGCTCAATAGGGTATTGTGGTGTTGGCACATGGGACCAAAAACCGAGAAGCCTAGCTATGGCATAGACGTTTGGGACACCCATCCACTGGTTATTCGCACCTTTTGTTTCCAAAACTCTTCCCTTCAAATGGAAAAATAGATTGTGAAACTTGTTTTCGTGCTAAAAGCCATCGACAACCATTTAAACGTAGCAATACGAAAATGGCTTCACCTTTTTCACTAATCCATTATGATGTATAGGGTCCTGCTCCTGTGAAGGGGGGGGGGGGGTCTTCGGTACTTTCTACTATTCGTGGATGATTGCATTCGCATGACATGGGTATATTTTTTTTTAAAAAGAAAGCCGAAGTTTATGAGAAATTTATCACATTTTATGCTATGATTCACACTCAATTCCAACCTCAAATACAAATCCTTTGATCCGACAATGGGGGGGGGGGAATTTGACAATACATCCATGAAACAATTCTTTATAACCAAAGGATTAATTCATCACACCTCTTGTTCTCAAACCCCCGAACAAAACGGTGTGTCCGAACGAAAATGTTGGTGCATACATCTGTTGACTTCGTCTTGTATCGAGTCTTAATTTACATTGTATAGATTAGGGCACATTTTACGAAAAAATAGGATGTCTTAGTGTGTTAGAAGTCAGATTTCGCTCCTAGGTCTAATTTCGCTCCTAGGTCTAATTTCGCTCCTAATGTCATTTGGGTGATTTCGGGTGAAATCACATGTGGCTGATTTCACTCCTAATGGACTATTAGGTTTCGTGCGAAATCACAAGCACTATATATAGGGCACTTTAGAGCGAAATCAGCTATCCAGTCCTTGTATTCCATGCCGAAGTACTGCCGGTGTGAGGTTTGAATGTAATCAACGTCAAATAAATACAATCAGTGATTTAAGTGAAGTACAAGTTGTTTCTACCTTTGTTTCTTGTTTTCCGCACCTGAAACGAAGTAAAACTCCTCTGAACGACTCATTTGGATCAGTCGAACGATCCTACAATTGGTATCAGAGCCAGTTGGTGGAGTTCTGCAGTTTACAGCCATATTTTATTGAAATTTCTAGCTTCTACACCTTCTTTCATCATTTCAGGAAGATTTAACGGTCAAAACTAGATCAAAATTTCACAGATTGTTTAAAATTGGATATAGACAATGTTGGACCGTTCTATGACCCGAAAAGTCAGTCGAAGTAGTTCATCTTTACATACGAAGGCGGAATCAACGTAAGTAAAGTAACAACAGCTAATCCTTTCAATTCCTTGTGTTTATATTGCTTTCTGATAAAATTTCAGCAGAGTTTCAGCACCGTAGCACACACATACATCCTTACAAATGATGAACCGCTCCAGCCTATTTATAGAGATCTTGGGTCGCTTATATGACATGCCAAATAAGCGATCCAGGATACTTGTCCTATAAGCGATCCAGGCTAATGACTAATAAGCGGTCCAAGACTAAAACAATGACATAAAAGCGATCCTAAGTCTATCTTACTCAATATTTACACTTTGACCCTCTATAGACCAATCCTGACTTTAGACTTCTTATAGACGCAGTCAACAGACATTCCGTGCATCAACAGACTCCCCCTTGGATGTTGACGTAGTCTTTTAGCATCTTCAGATCCATAGTCTTCAGTCTTTGTCTTTTCACCAACTCTGTCTATCTTCATCAGCATTCTTCACAGGTTCTAGAACTGACTCCATACTTCCCATTAGCTGTTGACCCAGACTCCCCCTCTCACTAACTCCCCCTCTCATTATGCTGGAATCTTGAGATATCTGGTTCAAGCTTTTGCAATTTGCCTCCGTTGGGAAATATCGTCCAAACCTGTTACTCAACCAATAACATTACAATCTATCTTTTCAAACAATAAACACAACTTCAATCAGCTTTAGAAATCCACTCAAGTTTACAAGTTCAACTTAATGACCCTGCATACTTGATTAAATTTACCAAGTTCAACTTAATGACCCTGGTTAATCTTTTTGACGAATCAAACTGATTTATTAAAGCTTTTTCCAATTTTCTTTCTGAAAATAACAAGTATCAACTTAATGAACTTGTTTGTGACTTTGAACAACAAACATTTTTCACCAATGTAAACTCTCCTCATTCTTCAGCTTAGAATCTCCTGCATCTGCTTCATCTTTCCAGAATCCGACAATCAACTTTCCACTCTGGTTTGTCTAAAATAAAACAGAAATAAAATCTTTTTGGATTTTAAGATGATCTAAACTAAGAAATGAAATAACAGAAAACTTAAATTGCAGAAAATAAACTATTTACAGGTTTGTTTTTGGCGAGCGTGTCAGGGAATCATATCAGCTTTTCAGACAGATTACAAGTACCGTTAAGCTACATTACATACTCAGTTTTAAACAATTCACCTCGATTGTCAATATACTGATCCATCTTAAATTTTCATACAAACTTCAATCTATTCAGGATACTGTTTAAGTGTTTTAAGAACTTAGATCAATCCATGTGTCCCACCTCTTGAATATACTCCCGTATCCAGAATCCCAATATTCAGTCCTACAGGCAAAAATACTACAATGATGTCTGTACATAAATTAGGGTATGCGAGAACTGAGGGATCTCAGGTCAGAACTTCCGTTCAGCAGAGAGATATCAGCTTCGACTTTGCAGTGTGTTCCCTTTAGAGAATCTTTTCAGCTACAACAACTGATTATCAATTTTATTGTCTAATCAGCTGAGGGCTTTATGCTATATTTCAAGCATTTTGGTGAAAGTATTAGCCAGGGACTAGGTAAGAACCACCGTTCAGCAGAAGTCCCGGAATAATACCCCAGACATCATAGAGTATAAACACCTAGTATATCAGAATACGAGACCTTTCAAACGAGATTTCAGGGGTTACCTATATATCCAAGTAGTGTTCCCCACGAATTTCACAAGTTTGAATTTTTAGGTTTATATCCCGAATAAATCTACTAAATGTACGAAAACCTATCGACACATCATTAGTGAGACTGTTTAACTCATTTTATCTTTCCAAATCTTTAGCATACTGTAATTGTCTAGCTGATGTACTATCATTTTCCCTATATACACAAGCTCTTTTTCAATTTTATCATGTTTTTGGATTTTAGCATTTTTTACTGTTTTTGTATTTTTCTGAAAATAAAATATGTACAACTATCTATCTCCCCCTAAGTACCAAAACACGTAAAAAATCGACAAACCATCGCAGATTCATACCATCCGACACCGAAAGCAATTTCATACCATTAAGTTTTAACAAATATTGAAACCTATTTTTATCAAAAGCTTTGGTATGCAAATCAGCTTTTTGTTCGTCAGTGTGGATTTTCTCAATTCGTATCAACTTTTTCTCGAAGCAATCGCGAATAAAGTGATGACGAATCTCGATATGTTTAGTTTTAGCGTGATGTACTGGATTTTTAGTTATATTAATTGCGGCCTCATTATCAACAAACAGAGGTGTGTTAAGAAACTGCAAACCGTAGTCGCGCATCTGTTGCTGTATCCACAGGATCTGAGAGCAGCATCTGCTAGCAGAAACATACTCCGCTTCACATGTAGATAGCGCCACAGATGTTTGTTTCTTACACTGCCAGGTAACCAATCTCGAACCAAAGAACTGGCATCCTGCAGTTGTTGATTTCGCGTTAATTTTGCAGCATCCGAAATCTGAATCGGAAAACCCTTCGAGTGTAAAATCGCCTTTCCGAGGATACCACAACCCCAATGTGGGTGTGCCTTTCAAGTAACGTAAAATCCTCTTCACAATAATCATGTGCGATTCTCTCGGGTTAGACTGAAATCTTGCTGCGAGGCACGTTGGGTACATGATGTCAGGACGTGAAGCAGTTAGGTACATCAAAGAACCTATCATGGATTGATAAAGTGTCTCATCAACCCTGTCTCCGGTAAGATCTGGGTGAATTCCATGATTAGTCGCAAGTGGGGTAGCAGCTGGAGTAGAACTTGACATTCCAAATTTCTCCAGAATATCATACACGTACTTCGTTTGATGAATGAAAATCCCTTCAGGAAGTTGTTCAACTTGTAATCCCAGAAAGAATTTCATCTCCCCCATTGAAGACATTTCAAATTTCTGCTTCATCACCTGTTCGAAATCTTTGCATAATTTCTCATTCGTCGACCCAAAAATTATATCATCTACATAAATCTGTACTATCAGAAGATGACCATCAACGACTTTAGTGAAGAGAGTGGCATCCACTTTTCCACGTATGAACTGGTTAGCGAGTAGGTGTTGAGACAAAGTCTCGTACCAGGCTCTCGGCGCCTGATGTAGACCATACAACGCTTTGTCCAGCAGATAAACTTTGTTCTTGTGGATTGGGTCAGTAAAGCCCGGCGGCTGACCAACATAAACCTCCTCTTTAACCTTCCCATAAAGAAACGCTGATTTAACATCTAACTGAAATACTTTGAAATTCTTCCAAGACGCAAATGCTAGGAAAATTCTGATAGCCTCTAGTCGTGCGACAGGAGCATAGACTTTGGTAAAATCAATCCCCTCCTATTGACTAAAGCCCTGAACAACGAGTCGAGCTTTGTTCCTTACAACCACTCCTCTGTCGTCCCTCTTACATTTGAAAACCCATTTTGTATTGATTTTTCTTTGACCATCCGGTAAATCAACCAACTTCCACACACCTAACTTCTCAAACTGACTTAATTCTTCTTGCATCGCTATGACCCAAGAGTCTTCAGTAAGCGCCTCTTTGTAAGTTCGCGGTTCGACCTGCGAGATAAAACAACTTAATGAAAATTCAGTTTGTAAAGGTGCTACTGTAGAATAAAAACATGTTAAGCCCTGGTCAATTTGACGTCTCGTCCGAACGCCCGATTGCAATTCTCCTATTATCAACTCCTCTGGATGATAAGAAAGAGTTCGCGGCATCACTTCGCTTGGAACATCTACATTTCCTTCCAGATTAGTAACATTCTGCTCTGCATCTTATTCACCAACTTGATTTGTTTGTCCTAACAACTGGATCTGCTCCCCCTCAAGATCTGAATCACCATGGTAAAAAACTGGCATATGTTCAGCTTCTTGATCATCATTCACCTCCGACTGATTACCAGGAGCAACTTCATCATCATGTTCACCAGCGTTACTAGGACCTGCTTCAGCATCATATGAAGTCTCCCGAGGTCTGCTAGAATACTCTGCTGGAAACCTGAGCGACGATTTATACTCTCGTAAAATATCCAGCTCATCAAAGAAATCTTCCTCTTCCTCTGATTCTTCTCTCATGTCAAACGATTCCCAAAGTTTGTAATAATGAAAACGCCATGAATCACCAGGATTCTGAGGTGGCATAGTATAACCCTGACATTCAACATTTGCTGCTTCAATAATACGCTTTTCACTTGGAACAAAGACACGGCGTGTAGGACCTGAATATCCAACAAATATTCCTTCAAAGTTCTTTGGACCAAGCTTGCCATTCGGCTCTATTGTGACACCCCTGGAAAACCAGTGAACGATGTAACTTACCTAGCTTCCTCAGTGAGTGCGTACCAAATTTCGGGACGAAATTTCTTTTAAGTTGGGGATAATGTGACAACTCGAGTTTCTGACTTTCACTTTCGCATTAAATGCGCGTTGACTTTGACTGTTTAGTTGTTTGGATTGTGGACTTGAAATTGTACGAGTTGTGTTTTAATGTAGCGTATTGTCATTTTTGCCTATATGGGATTACTTGTTGTGGTAGAAAATAATATTAGAATTATTATTTAAAACATTTAATCTAGACCACGAAACATGACCCACAGTTCGAAGGATCTCGAAACATATCCTTCGATTCGAAGGATCAACTTTCGGTCCGAAGGATCTCGAAACATATCCTTCGACCAAGGACCCTATCCTTCGACATCTTTCGGCCCAGCCTTTCTAATGGGCTTGGCCCATTTCTGTAATACGTTTAAATACGTGATGCATGTAACCGGCAGTTAGTTTCTAAAAACCCTAATACCCTTCTCTCTCTCTCGAAGTCTTGGAGTCGGCTGGAAGTTCTTGTGCACCCGAAACCCCACTAGTTTCAATCCCCTAATCCGGTTAGTGTTTCACTATCATCGTTTGATGACATGATGTTGTGTGTGATATGATAATCTAAGATTTTGATAGCATGATTTAGTATGTAATAATCGATGGTGTTTAGTATTGATCATGTGTTAATGTTCTAGCCATTCGGGTATGTGATTGTGGTTATTGTTCGGCTTTCATGCTTTGTTTGCGTATTAGAATTGCATGATTATCAGAATGATTATGAATCAGAAATTTAGATGGTATGTTTGATCAAGGATGTTTCGGTTGTGATGTATCTGACTTGTATAAATACCGAGTTGTTATGTTTGATTGTTAGACTTGATTTGGAGTTAGGGTTCTTGAGAAAAACACTTAAAGTATACATGGTTGATTGATTATTGTATTATCATATTTCTTAGAATAGTGTTGATTGATTGACAATCAGTTTGGAAAACTTGGAAACTTTGAGAAAACGTAACTGATATTCCGTAACTGATATTTATCGAAAGATGGTAGTTAGTCGAAACATAGTAGTGACCGAAAGATACTTGTCCTTCGAACCATAGGAGCATTGACCGAAGGATAGCATTGACCGAAACATAATTAGGTTGACCGAAAGATGACAGTTGGTCGAAAGATGACTTTGGTTCGAAACATAACATTCGGTCCGAAGGATAACTGTGATAACTGTGTATCGAAAGATCACTAATGTACCGAAAGATAAGGGTGGATCGAAAGATATATAATTATGAACATATTTTGAATGTTGGAATGTATGTTTGATTTATTTAGCATGCCATGCTTAGTGATGAATGTTAGCATTGGTATTCGTGTACACTAGCTGATGATTTGATGTGAAACAATACGTGTTGTGCCGATATGCAAACTGACTGTTATGTGAACATTAAATTGCATGCGTATCATTGCGAACATGAACTGATTTGTTATACGTGCATACAATAGGACGTGATTAATTACTTGTGAGTGCATAACCTAGCATACCGAGCAAACCAAGGTGAGTTCACACAGCCAAGGCATGGGTTCCCAGGGTGGGAATGGGTTGGAGGATTACTTGTGCATACTTTGATATTATAACGAACGATTAAACTGTTGATGCTTACGAACTGCCTTCGCACACACCCTGGTTGGTAAAGACTATGGTCGCGAACGAACTACTCAACTGCCTTCGCACACACCCTGGTCGGTAAAGACTATGGTCGCGAACGAACTGATAAATTGCCTTCGCACACACCCTGGTCGGTAAAGACTACGGTCGCGAACTAATGAACCTAACCTTCGCACACATGCCTGTGAGGCCGCGATGGAACTGATACGATATGAGACTTAATTGAACGAACGCATTGTTACCCAAACTAAACTATTAACTGTGAACTCGCTCAACTAGTTTGTTGATCATTCTGTTACATGCCTTGCAGATCGTTAGGTACTTGGAGCTTGCACTGGAGAAGCGGGTCGTTGTGGACAAGGATCGTGGCTTTTCTCTTGAACTATTATGATACTTAAAACTGTTAACTACTACTGGTTTATTTACTATGCTTCCGCTACATTTTGAAACGATGATTTGTTTGATCACCTTTTGTATTGAATGGATGGTTTTCAGTTATTTTACTTAATATTAAATGCATGTTCAATATGATTGGTGGCTTGATCCTGGTCAGTCACGCTCCCAAGCGGTGATACTCCGCGTGTGGATTTTGGGGGTGTGACAGATTGGTATCAGAGCCATTGGTTATAGAGAACTTGGTTTTAATATGGAAAAAAAAAACGTTTTTATTAAAACCAGACTATAACCAGAACAGTGCTCTCAACGATCCACAACGACGCTTCGCCCCACGTGCAAGACTCAATTTCCTAGGTAATAAGGTTTATGTTTATTGCCTACATGCTAGAATTTGCATAGAACTTTGCTCGTAGTATGCTTACATTACTTTGCTCACAACTTGTCATTGCATGAGAATACTTATGTGCTTACACTCTTCTGTCATCGCACTATTCGCGAACCTTTCTCACTTATGTTGCCTTTGATGTGAAGATCAATGGCCGCACGAATTACCATGACTCAAGCCCAGCTAGAGGCTCTCGTTGCTGCGGCAGTTGCAGCCGCCCAAGCAGGTAGTATACCCTGCAGTATAGACACTAGGATCTTTAGATCCTACATTAATTTTCGTACTTAACTTTGCCCTATTCGTACACAATAGGTCAACCCGCTCAGCAACAACCTGGGTGCACATTCAAGAATTTCATGGAATGTCGTCCTAGCTCGTTCAGTGGCACGGAGGGGGCAGTTGGACTCCTCCACTGGTTTGAAAAGCTCGAGTCGGTTTTCGAAATGTGTGAATGCCCTGAGGCTCGCAGGGTGAAGTTCGCCACTGGCACACTTGAAGGGATTGCGCTCACTTGGTGGAACGCACAAGTGCAGATCTTAGGGTTGGCAGCTGCTAACGCCACACCCTGGAATGACTTCAAAGAACTGATCAAGAGGGAATACTGCACTAGAGAAGACATTCACAAGTTGGAGGACGAGTTGTATAACTTGAAAATGGTTGGTTCGGAAATCGAAGCTTACACCAAGAGATCGAATGAGTTGGCTGTGTTATGTCCAACTATGGTGGACCCTCCATACAAGCGTATTGAGTTGTACCTCAAAGGTTTGGCACCAGAAATACAGAGCCACGTTACCTCGGCTAATCTCAACAACATCCAGGAAATACAGCGTCTCGCTCATCGCATCACCGATCAGGCAGTGGATCAGAACAAACTGCCAAAGCGTATCAGTGCTACTGCTGCCACTACAGCTGCTACTTCTGCTACACCCAGCGACAACAAGAGAAAATGGGATGGGGATTCCAGCAGGGGATCGGTGTCTGTTCAGTCCCAAACTCAGCAACGTCGCACCAACGATCACCAGAGTCCGAGTCAGCAATCATCGGGAAGTCAGGGACAACGTGGTTATCAGGGAAATCATCCGTGGTGCAACAGGTGCAACAAACACCACAGTGGAAGGTGTCGGAAAGATCGCTGTCAAAGATGCCACAAGATGGGCCATGAGGCCAAAGATTGTAGAAGCGCGCGACCAGTAAACCAGAACCAGCAACTCCCACCGCCAGCTCCACAGAATCAGCAGCAGCAGCCACAGCGTGGAAATCGGGGATGTTTCCAGTGTGGGGCTGAAGGTCATTACAAACGCGATTGCCCTCAGTTGAACCAGAATCGCAACAACAACAACAATAACCAGGGCAACGGAAATAACAACAATCAGGGTAATGGTAACAACAACAACGGGGGAAACAACAACAACAACGGCAATGAAGCTCGTGGTCGTGCTTTTGTGTTGGGTCGAGGAGATGCAGTGAATGATCCCAATGTGGTTATGGGTAAGTTTCTTCTCGACGATATTTATGTTACTGTCTTATTTGATTCGGGTGCTGATACAAGTTATATGTCATTGAAAATGAGTAAATTATTAAAACGTACACCAACACCCCTAGACACCAAACACGTCGTAGAACTAGCCAATGGTAGAAGTGTAGAAGCCGCGCAGGTAGTCAAGGGTTGTAGTATTGTTCTAGCGGGTCAGACTTTCTCGATTGATCTCATACCCATAGTTTTGGGTAGTTTCGACGTCGTCATCGGTATGGATTGGCTATCCCAACATCATGCGGAGATCTTGTGCAAAGAAAAAGTTATTCGTATTCCTCGCTCCAGTCAGGAACCTCTCGAAGTACAAGGTGACAAGAGTGGTGCTGTGGTTGGCATCATCTCTTACTTAAAGGCGCAGAAATGTTTACGAAAGGGACATACTGCCATTCTGGCACTTGTCACTGACGCATCAGCAAAGGAAAAGAAGCTGGAGGATATACCAGTTGTGCGTGATTTTCCCCAAGTGTTTCCTGAAGATTTACCTGGTTTACCTCCTCATCGCCAAGTCGAGTTTCAGATTGAATTAGCTCCTGGAGCAGCACCAATAGCCCGCGCACCGTATCGATTAGCTCCAACCGAACTGGAAGAACTGTCGAAGCAGCTACAAGAGCTCTTGGAAAAGGGCTTTATTCGTCCAAGCTCTTCGCCTTGGGGAGCTCCAGTGTTATTTGTAAAGAAGAAAGACGGTACGTTCAGGATGTGCATCGACTACCGTGAACTCAATAAGGTGACGGTGAAGAACCGTTATCCTCTTCCGCGCATAGATGACCTATTCGATCAGTTGCAAGGGTCGTGTTACTATTCCAAGATTGACTTAAGGTCAGGGTATCATCAGCTGAGAGTCCGGGATGAGGACGTCTCCAAAACCGCTTTCAGAACTCGCTACGGTCATTACGAGTTTCTTGTCATGCCATTCGGGCTTACGAACGCGCCTGCAGTCTTCATGGATCTTATGAACAGGGTGTGCAAACCCTATCTCGACAAGTTCGTTATCGTTTTCATAGACGACATTCTGATCTACTCCAAGAGTCAGGAGGAACACGAACAGCACTTACGTCTTATCTTGGAACTTCTTCGAAAAGAGCAACTGTACGCAAAGTTTTCAAAATGCGACTTCTGGCTTCGTGAAGTCCACTTCTTAGGCCATGTGGTGAACAAGGATGGGATTCATGTTGATCCATCCAAGGTTGATTCGATCAGAAACTGGCCAGCACCACGTACACCGACAGAAATACGCCAATTCTTGGGTTTGGCGGGTTACTACAGGCGATTTATTAAAGATTTCTCCAAGATCGCGCAACCACTTACTATGCTAACACAGAAAGGTGTCGTTTACAGATGGGGTAATACGCAAGAGACCGCTTTTCAGTATCTAAAGGATAGGCTCTGCAGCGCACCTATTCTTTCATTGCCAGAGGGCACAGATGACTTCGTAGTATATTGTGATGCATCCATCCAGGGTCTTGGATGTGTGTTGATGCAACGTGATAAAGTGATCGCCTACGCTTCTCGACAACTCAAGGTTCATGAACGAAACTACACGACGCACGATTTAGAGCTGGGAGCTGTTGTTTTTGCGCTTAAGATATGGCGACACTACCTGTACGGTACCAAGTGCACGATTTACACCGATCACAGGAGTCTCGAGCATATTCTTAAGCAAAAGGATTTGAATATGCGTCAACGGAGATGGGTTGAACTTCTAAACGACTATGAATGCGCCATCAAGTATCATCCAGGCAAGGCCAATGTTGTGGCTGATGCCCTTAGTCGGAAAGACACTCTACCTAAGCGCGTGCGAGCGCTACAGCTTACTATTCAGTCTAGTCTTCCCTCTCAGATACGAGCTGCTCAGATGGAAGCACTGAAACCCGAAAACGTCAAAGATGAAGCCTTACGCGGCTCAAGGCAACGCATGGAACAAAAGGAAGACGGCGCCTACTATGTAACGGGGCGTATTTGGGTCCCACTTTATGGCGGTTTACGCGAACTTGTAATGGATGAAGCTCACAAGTCTCGCTATTCGGTACATCCAGGGTCGGATAAAATGTACCACGACATCAGCACTACTTATTGGTGGCCTAGTATGAAGGCTCACATCGCTACGTACGTTGGAAAATGCTTAACCTGTGCGAGAGTCAAGGTTGAATACCAGAAACCAGCAGGCCTACTTCAACAGCCCAAGATACCGCAGTGGAAATGGGAAGAAATTTCCATGGATTTCGTTACGGGCTTACCAAGATCCCAGCGTGGGAATGACACTATTTGGGTAATCGTTGATCGACTCACAAAGTCTGCTCACTTCTTGGCTATCAAAGAAACGGATAAGTTTTCTACCCTAGCAGACATCTACTTGAAAGAAGTTGTTTCGAGGCACGGAGTGCCAACCTCTATCATTTCGGATCGCGATGCACGATTCACGTCAGAGCTTTGGCAAGCGATGCACAAATCCTTCGGCTCACGATTAGACATGAGCACAGCATATCACCCTCAGACGGATGGGCAGTCTGAGCGCACGATCCAAACTCTAGAAGACATGCTTCGAGCGTGTGTCATCGATTTCGGCAACGGCTGGGAAAAACACCTCCCTTTAGTGGAGTTTTCATACAATAACAGTTACCATACCAGCATTCAAGCCGCTCCATTCGAGGCATTGTACGGACGTAAATGCCGGTCACCTCTCTGTTGGGCAGAGGTGGGGGATAGTCAAATTACGGGTCCAGACATTGTAGTGGACGCCACAGAAAAGATAGCACAGATACGGCAACGCATGGCGGCAGCACGCGACCGTCAGAAAGCCTACGCGGACAAGCGTAGAAAACCATTGGAATTTGAGGTCGGGGACCGGGTTTTATTGAAAGTTTCACCCTGGAAGGGTGTGGTTCGATTTGGTAAAAGAGGCAAACTGAATCCGCGGTACGTCGGACCATTCGAAATCTTAGAAAAGATTGGTAAAGTAGCCTACAGATTAAAACTACCAGCTGAACTCGGTGCAGTTCACAATGTATTTCACGTGTCGAATCTGAAGAAATGCCTATCAGATGAGACCCTTATAGTTCCTTTTAAGGAACTCACTATCGACGAGCGGTTGCAGTTCGTCGAGGAACCAGTTGAAATCACGGACCGGGATGTTAAGGTCCTCAAACACAAGAGAATCCCTCTTGTTCGAGTTCGTTGGAACTCCCAGCGTGGTCCAGAGTATACCTGGGAACGCGAAGATCAGATGAAAGAAAAGTATCCCCAGTTATTCGAAACCAATGCATCCACTTCTGAGGCTGAAGCTACTACTACTGAATTTCGGGACGAAATTCCAAATCAACGGGGGGATGATGTGACACCCCTGGAAAACCAGTGAACGATGTAACTTACCTAGCTTCCTCAGTGAGTGCGTACCAAATTTCGGGACGAAATTTCTTTTAAGTTGGGGATAATGTGACAACTCGAGTTTCTGACTTTCACTTTCGCATTAAATGCGCGTTGACTTTGACTGTTTAGTTGTTTGGATTGTGGACTTGAAATTGTACGAGTTGTGTTTTAATGTAGCGTATTGTCATTTTTGCCTATATGGGATTACTTGTTGTGGTAGAAAATAATATTAGAATTATTATTTAAAACATTTAATCTAGACCACGAAACATGACCCACAGTTCGAAGGATCTCGAAACATATCCTTCGATTCGAAGGATCAACTTTCGGTCCGAAGGATCTCGAAACATATCCTTCGACCAAGGACCCTATCCTTCGACATCTTTCGGCCCAGCCTTTCTAATGGGCTTGGCCCATTTCTGTAATACGTTTAAATACGTGATGCATGTAACCGGCAGTTAGTTTCTAAAAACCCTAATACCCTTCTCTCTCTCTCGAAGTCTTGGAGTCGGCTGGAAGTTCTTGTGCACCCGAAACCCCACTAGTTTCAATCCCCTAATCCGGTTAGTGTTTCACTATCATCGTTTGATGACATGATGTTGTGTGTGATATGATAATCTAAGATTTTGATAGCATGATTTAGTATGTAATAATCGATGGTGTTTAGTATTGATCATGTGTTAATGTTCTAGCCATTCGGGTATGTGATTGTGGTTATTGTTCGGCTTTCATGCTTTGTTTGCGTATTAGAATTGCATGATTATCAGAATGATTATGAATCAGAAATTTAGATGGTATGTTTGATCAAGGATGTTTCGGTTGTGATGTATCTGACTTGTATAAATACCGAGTTGTTATGTTTGATTGTTAGACTTGATTTGGAGTTAGGGTTCTTGAGAAAAACACTTAAAGTATACATGGTTGATTGATTATTGTATTATCATATTTCTTAGAATAGTGTTGATTGATTGACAATCAGTTTGGAAAACTTGGAAACTTTGAGAAAACGTAACTGATATTCCGTAACTGATATTTATCGAAAGATGGTAGTTAGTCGAAACATAGTAGTGACCGAAAGATACTTGTCCTTCGAACCATAGGAGCATTGACCGAAGGATAGCATTGACCAAAACATAATTAGGTTGACCGAAAGATGACAGTTGGTCGAAAGATGACTTTGGTTCGAAACATAACATTCGGTCCGAAGGATAACTGTGATAACTGTGTATCGAAAGATCACTAATGTACCGAAAGATAAGGGTGGATCGAAAGATATATAATTATGAACATATTTTGAATGTTGGAATGTATGTTTGATTTATTTAGCATGCCATGCTTAGTGATGAATGTTAGCATTGGTATTCGTGTACACTAGCTGATGATTTGATGTGAAACAATACGTGTTGTGCCGATATGCAAACTGACTGTTATGTGAACATTAAATTGCATGCGTATCATTGCGAACATGAACTGATTTGTTATACGTGCATACAATAGGACGTGATTAATTACTTGTGAGTGCATAACCTAGCATACCGAGCAAACCAAGGTGAGTTCACACAGCCAAGGCATGGGTTCCCAGGGTGGGAATGGGTTGGAGGATTACTTGTGCATACTTTGATATTATAACGAACGATTAAACTGTTGATGCTTACGAACTGCCTTCGCACACACCCTGGTTGGTAAAGACTATGGTCGCGAACGAACTACTCAACTGCCTTCGCACACACCCTGGTCGGTAAAGACTATGGTCGCGAACGAACTGATAAATTGCCTTCGCACACACCCTGGTCGGTAAAAACTACGGTCGCGAACTAATGAACCTAACCTTCGCACACATGCCTGTGAGGCCGCGATGGAACTGATACGATATGAGACTTAATTGAACGAACGCATTGTTACCCAAACTAAACTATTAACTGTGAACTCGCTCAACTAGTTTGTTGATCATTCTGTTACATGCCTTGCAGATCGTTAGGTACTTGGAGCTTGCACTGGAGAAGCGGGTCGTTGTGGACAAGGATCGTGGCTTTTCTCTTGAACTATTATGATACTTAAAACTGTTAACTACTACTGGTTTATTTACTATGCTTCCGCTACATTTTGAAACGATGATTTGTTTGATCACCTTTTGTATTGAATGGATGGTTTTCAGTTATTTTACTTAATATTAAATGCATGTTCAATATGATTGGTGGCTTGATCCTGGTCAGTCACGCTCCCAAGCGGTGATACTCCGCGTGTGGATTTTGGGGGTGTGACATCTATTACCGTACAGGGTGACCCAAACGGTTCTAGATACTTCAAATTCGGCTTGCGTTTATTGATTAGCTCAAAACACGTCTTGTTGAACTTCTTCACATTAAGAACTCTATTGAGAGTATAGCATGCAGCAGAAACAGCTTCAGCCCAGAAATTAATAGGTAACTTGGAATCTGCAAGCATCGTTCTGGCTGTCTCGATTAGCGTCCGGTTCTTGCTGAGGAGTGTACGGAGCACTAAACTCATGCAGTATACCTCTTTCATCACAGTATTCCTCCATCTTACTGTTTTTGAACTCAGTACCATTATCACTTCGAATTCTACAAATCGGTCTCTGGTACAGATTCTTAATTTTCTTAAACAATACTATCAAAGGTTTCGTCTTTCGTTTTCAAAAACATGACCCACGAAAATCTGGAGTAGTCATCAGTCACGACCAAACAGTAGGAATCTCCTGTTATACTCTTAACATTCACTGGACCAAACAAATCCATGTGAAGTCTTTCCAAAGGTCTCAAAACTGAATTGACTTGTTTTGTAGGGTGTGACTTTTTCTTCTGTTTGCCTCTGACACAACTTATGCACTCCCCTTCCAGATGAAAACCTTTAATATTCACTCCAGTGACCAAGTCGTTATGCACTAAGTGATTCATTTTCCTTAGGTGAATATGCCCCATCTTTCTGTGCCATAACCTTGACTCTTTTTCCGTTGCTCTGGACACAAAACAATGAGCCTGACCCGTGGTTGTAGTAGCAACGCTCATGTCCAACACATACAGATCGTAGACTCTTGGTGCCCTCATGATTATCCACTCTTCAGGTATCACAAATCCCGGTTTCAAGATCAAACATTCTTTGTCGGTGAAATGAGTAGTATACATCCTGTCACAGATCTGGGAGATACTCAGCAGGTTGTTCTCCAGCTCAGCGATGTAGTTAACTCTCTCAAACGTCATAATGCCATTAGATAATGTGCCTTCACCTATGATCCTTCCTCCTTGATTACCCGCAAAACCCACATAACCACCATTAATGTCATTCACATCATACAGCAATGCGGTCTTCCCTGTCATATGCCTTGACGCTCCACTATCCATTATCCACCTGGATACAAGTTTTGGAAGATCCTGCACATAACAGATCATCATTTAAACAACTTCAAGAAAGATGCCGATTCATGCTTCGCAATCCAGGAAGCTCCGGCAATTCAAATTGTTTAGTCAAACATGGTGTCCACCCAGGCCTTATCAGCCTTAGGTGTAACTGTGACTTTGGCAATTTGAATTTTGAAATTCTTAGACTTAAGAGGTGGAAATTGTGCATCATAATCAACCGTAATTGATTCTTCAGCCATTTTCACCTCAGAAGTTGAAATTTTTTCTCAACTTTAGGTTCAATTTTAGGTTTCCACACCTGTTGAACTACTGCAACCCTCTTATAAAATGTATCATTTTGATTTACCAACTTCTTTACGGGTTCAGTTTTTACTTTCAAGTTGTCAATTTGAACATTTTTCTTCCCAACAACTTTCTTCTCAACATACATCGGTGTTTTACCCTTCACATCAACTTTCTTTTGTTGAACCTTCACAGCTTCAGTCTTAGGCTTCACATATGTACACTTTCGTGCAATATGACCAACCTGTTCACATCTAAAACATGTACGAGTATCAGCTACCCTACTCGTGCCTTCAGACTGAGCCTGTGAAGCTCTCTTCTCAAAAAATTCTTTGTTTGATTTTGTAAAAATTTCTTTTTCTTCATCAGCAAGCGAACTTGAACTATTCACAAACTTTTTCTTTTCGACAAACCTCTTGTTTGCAACATTTCTTTTATGAAATGGTTTTCCCCCTGATAACCACCCGACCAATTGTTTCTGTTGTTATTGTAAAAACGTGGTGGATAAACAGTTTTCTTGTTGTAAACCCTCTCTTTCTTTCGACTCAGATTGTTCACTGCTGACAACTCGACTTCGACCAGTTTGAAAACATTTGTCAATTTGTTCAGATTAACATTCTCTAATGGAAACTCAGAATCCGAAAACAACTTATCCGATCCCGACATCTTGTACATGACAAGATCAGATTCATCATATAAGTTGTTTTTGGACTTTTGCTTCGGAATGTATTTATCTAGAAAACACCCATCCTCCTCAGAAGTGTCACAATCCGACTTAAGCACTTTGTCTATCACACTTTTCACCACATCATTTTGGACACCCTCTTCATTGGAAGACGTGAACGTGACATCAATGTTCTCAGGAAGTGTAACATCACTTTCTTCCTCAATTTCCACCAAACTAGACTGCTTTTTCGTGTAGTTGTCTAAAATTGGTGGTGGAACTTTGTGAAACCCTACACCCGTTCCATCAGAAAACACATCCTCACCAGCTTTGTTTTTTCCTATAGGTTTGGGAACGATGTGCTGCAAAACAAAGCTAGCTGAGCTATAGCTGTTTAATTTCAACTGAATTCTTTCATTTTCAATCTCAATTTCTTTAACCTTAAGTTTTAATTTTGCAATCTCATCCAGTTGTTCATTAATTGATTTTTCTTTGAATTGCAACACAGCTCTTAGATGTTCGTTTTCTTTGAATGTTTTGCCGTTTCGATCATCACTGTCTTTCACAACACTTTTAAGTTTCTCAAATTTTTCGGAGATCTGACGGTTTTCCAGAATTAACTTTTCATAGTCAGTTGTAATTTTGTCACATTTAGTTGTTAATTCATTAAACCGTTCAGTTGAAACTTTTAACTCTGTGTCACGATCGAGAATCTGATCTTCAAAAGTTTTAACTTTTGATTTCAGATTTTTGAATTTCTCATCATTCAAATACGTGACAGTACTACAAAAATTGCATTGTTTGGTGCAATTTTTGCAGTCAACATTTCCATCGACTTTATTACCTGACCTGGATGTTGACTCACTTTGACTGACCTTCCCTTTTGACTCGGAGACAGAATTAGAATCTACCTCAAGTGCTTTCGCAGCTAGCACTTTGTCAGCCATTTTCTCTAAATTCTTAGTTGTCAACTTCCGAGTCACATCGATCAACCCCGTATCAACCATCTTCGATCTCTCAGTCTCTGCGTTTTCTTTCTTCTCTCTCTCTTCTTTTTCCTTTCTCTCTTTTTCTTTCTTCTCCTCAATCATCTTCGAAGTTGGTGTTCCCCACCACTTATGCTGCCAGTATTCATCCTCTTCTTTGTACTCCTGAATGATGGCTTCAATATCTAGCGTTTTGTCATCAATCGCCACATTGCCATACCGATCAAGATAGCACTCTCTGTCCGGATCCCAATGATTTGCTCTTCTTGCTTCCAAGTATACACCAGAAAGTCTGATAATCTTTGTTTCAGCAGTCATCTTCCTGTATTGGTACTTCTGTTCCTCTATACGATCATCCTTCCATGGAATCGGTTCATCATCATTTGCCATGAATGCGTAACCAACCGCATCTTCTTCCGATAACACTTCTTTACTCCAATCATACCCCTCGTCATCATAAATCACTGCCAAAGCCCTTAATTTATCTCTGTTATCATCAGACTGCTTCAATCTAGGTGGCTCGGATTTATTCTGATGGTAGATTGCCTTTTTGTAGTAGTCATCTCGAAATGGATTCTCTGACTCATCAACATATGCGTTTCTGCATTCCCGTTTGAAGTGACCCTTCTGCTTACACTTGAAGCATGTCACCTTAGATTTGTCGAACCCCAACTTTGTGGACGGACCACCAATCGTTTTTCTCCCAGTAATTTCCATGAAACGTTGCGCACGTCGAACAGCACTTGCCATTGCCCAACGAATGTCAATAAGCTCCATTTCTTCGGGGTCTATCTGATCGTAGTCTTCTTTTGTCAGATTTGTATTCCCGATCTTTCCAGCCACCAAACCTTCATAGGACTCTAGCACAGATGCCAGAAAAACCATTTGTTGCTTGGCCGACTCTTCATCAAAATTCTGTGCGTTCTTTAGATCTATCGCGATGTTACAAGAAAACTTCGCATCAGAACGATTTGCAGAAGACGTAGATCCACTGTGATAACCACTGTGGCTTCCGCTGCTTGAACTGCTTTGACTTTCTTTGTTTGTTGAAGAAACATTCTCAGCAGAAAATGCCGTTTTCGGAGAAGTAGCTTTCCGGATCAAGCTTTTTGGATAATACAGATCCAGATTCTGCTGATAGGATGAGTGATTAACTTTGTATGTTTTCTTCAACTCTAGCTCATGGCTTTCAAGTCTTTCAATCACCACATCTGGTTTCAAATCTTCAGGAGCAATAGTGTTCTTCAACATCAACGCATAATATCTCCAATCCATCTCGTCTGGTAATGAATCAAACAGTTTATCCACAAGTTCTTCCGGAGAATAATCAATATCATGTCGTGCCAGTTCCAGCTTCAGATGACCGAACCGTTCAATCATTTTGCACACCGATTCATTCTTAAGACAACTAAACATGTCAAACTCTTTTTTAAGCAGTTTCTTCTTATTTTTTATAATCTCAGTACTCCCTATACACTTTTTCTTGAGTTTATCCCATAAATCTTTAGCATTTGTATAATCTATTAGAGAGATAATATCCTCCCGAACCGATTGAAACAGCAAAGCAACACACTTTTGTTCAGCCACAAAATTATCAATTTCTTCAGCTGATCTCAATGCTTCGCCATTCTTCTTTCCATTAGCATAACCAGTTTTCATACTCTTCCAACTGGGAAAGGCGAATGCCATCAACCAATCTTCAAACTTTGTTGCCCACCTGCTGTAATCTTCTATAGCCATCAACTTAGGAGGTTTGTTAAATGTTCCAAATGCACTTTCGGACTCCCAAGCTTCTTTCTTTTTCTCTTTTGGTTGATTTTCGTTCGTATTGTTCGATGTCGAATCGTTGTTTCCTGAACTTCCTGTGAATGCGTACATGTCGCTAAATGGATTCAAGAACATATCATCCATTGTGAACGTACCTGCAAAATCAGACAACACTTAGAAAAATTTTTGATTTTGAAAAACAACAGAATCACAACAGCGATCCTGTCTAAACAATCTGACAGAAAAGCGGTCCAATATATGTTTGTATACGCGGACCAGACAGTAATGACTAAGTCCTCTCGAGCGATCCACAATATGTCAAATAAGCGACCGAGAGTATGTTCGTTCGAGCGATCCAGAGAATGATCGGTCGAGCGGTTCAAATACTGTCCGTTCGAGCGGTCTAAGATATGTCCGTTCGAGCGGTTCAGAGAATGATCGTTTGAGCGGTTCAAATGTGATCGTTCGAGCGGTTCAACAATGTTGTCTGTTCGAGCGATCCTGAGAGTTAAATTGTCCGAAAAAGCGATCCCAAGTGTGAATTTGGAGCGATCCAAGCAGGTTATGTCCAGATAAGCGATCCAATGTCCGAAAACGCGATCGACAGTTTTTAACCAGTTTTTACCATTTTTAGTCCGTATTTTCACCTGATTCTTTCTAGGGTTTGTTAAAAGTGTGTTTTACACGTTATACTCGAATTTCAGACAATTTCAACCGTTGGAGCCACTGAAAACCGAAAAAGTATGAGAGAAAGTGAGTAGAAAAGAGAAATTTCTGCAGATCTATGCTGTCGTAGTATGAACTCCTCGTCCTGAGCTCTGATACCACTTGTTGGACCGTTCTATGACCCGAAAAGTCAGTCGAAGTAGTTCATCTTTACATACGAAGGCGGAATCAACGTAAGTAAAGTAACAACAGCTAATCCTTTCAATTCCTTGTGTTTATATTGCTTTCTGATAAAATTTCAGCAGAGTTTCAGCACCGTAGCACACACATACATCCTTACAAATGATGAACCGCTCCAGCCTATTTATAGAGATCTTGGGTCGCTTATATGACATGCCAAATAAGCGATCCAGGATACTTGTCCTATAAGCGATCCAGGCTAATGACTAATAAGCGGTACAAGACTAAAACAATGACATAAAAGCGATCCTAAGTCTATCTTACTCAATATTTACACTTTGACCCTCTATAGACCAATCTTGACTTTAGACTTCTTATAGACGCAGTCAACAGACATTCCGTGCATCAACAGACAAACCCTTGAAAGTTTCACAGCTAAAATCGGACTAAAAATGGACAAAATTGACCTTCGAGCTGATTTCGCTCGAACTAGACTTTTCTGATTTCGCTCCAAAATTGTTGTTAATTCCGCTCCAAGCAACCAAGCCAGTGATTTCGCTCCAAATTATCTCCTAATTTCGCTCCAAGACCATCTGAAATCTAATTTCGCTCCAATTCTACTGGTGGTTTCACTCCAGAAGGCAAAACAAGTGATTCCGCTCCAAACTTGTTTGTAATTTCGCTCCAAATTCAGTATTGGGTGATTCCGCTCGAAAGTTGTTGTTTTTGTAAAACGTGATACGTCATCATGAGTGAAGAGTTTTACAACGCGTTCGCTTCATCTCCGACTACCCCGGCTTCCATTGCTCAAGTCATGAATTTGGAAAATGAGACAGGAACTACACAATAGCCCCTGAAACTGATGAGTATTGAAGAATACTATGGGTGGAAAGACAGATTTGAAAATTGGGTTCAGGCAAACCATCTAAGGTCTTGGGAATATATTCTGAAGAAATATGTGTTGCCACGAACAGATTTGCAGGTTATCAAAGAGCTATCAGAATTTACTGATCAAGAATGGAATATGTATAAAGCCGAGAAGATGATGATCAGTCTGCTTCAACAAGCCATTAAAGAAGACATCTTCATATTGCTTCAGCACGACAAAACTTCAAAATCGATTTGGGATGCACTCAAAGTCAAGTTTGAGGGTAGTGAGAACATGATTAAAAGCAAGAAGGCGTTGCTCAAGAAAGAGTTTGATCTGTTTAGTAGTTTACCAGGAGAAGATACGAAGAAGCTGATTGAGCGATACTGCCACTTAGTGCGATCCATGTCAATGCTGAGTATTACAAAAGATCGTGAAGAGTGGGTAGACAAGTTAGCTGATGCGTTACCGCAGAAAGAGTGGGGTACCTACTTGATGATTCTGAAGAATACCGGGGTTTATGATGGGTTAACGATTTCTCAGTTTATTGAAAAGATTGAAAGTCAAGATTTGGAACAGCAGAAGATCGCGAGGATGAACAGTCCAAGTGGTCAACAGGATGTAAAAATGTATTACAAAGGTAGTGTTCCAGTTCCAGAGGCTGAGAGAAGTCCGAAAATACAAACTGCATTTAGTGTTGGAGATTCAACAGAAAATGTTGATCAAAGTTCAAACAAAAGCAGCAGTGGATTCTCTTCATTTCCGAGTGTAAATCCGAAAGAGTCAACTACAAGTTTCCATTCTCAAAGCACGAAAACTGGAAATGGTTATGTAATCCAGTGCAACATCGCTTTGAATCTTCCAGAGGGTCAAAGTTTTTCTGAAGAAACTGCTAAAGATCACATGGCTTTACTTGGTTCTGTGCTTGTCTCGTATGAAGGTCTAGTTGCAGGTCGGATCGGAAATCCTATGCTCACAAAGGATGATTACAATCAGATAGACGCTGAAGAGATGGAACTGATGGATATCAAATGGTGTCTAGCTAGTGTTCTTAGACGAGCTGAAAAATTCAAGCTTATTACTGGGAGAAATGACTTTCTTGATGCACATGTTTCAACTTTAGGTTTTGATAAATCTAAAGTTACTTGTTTTCGATGCAGGGAGAAAGGTCATTTCAAGAGGGAGTGCAAGAACAGAGAAGCTAGTGGAGCTCAAAATCCGTTTGGAAAAGACGATTACTACCGGAAAGCTATATACCAACTAGTGGGTCAGCAACAACAGCAAGAACCGCAGGTGGCTCATGGTAGAAGAATCGAGGATTCAAAAAGAGCGTGTTTGGTGGATTTTAACTGGAACAATTACATATCTCCTGAAAGCAAAGCATGTTTAGTCGATCAAGATGATGAAAGGCTACCTGAAGGTTTTAGCTGGGATATGTTTGTTGATGAAAAAGGAGATTTTGAAGCTTTCATTGCAAAGATCGTGAAAGAACCTGATATGTTTACTGCATGGATGAAATCTATTGGTGAAACTGTAAAGTCTGTTGCATCTGATGAAAGTTCACAGAGTGAAGATGAAAGCTCAGAGAGCTCAGATGCAAATTCAGAAAAGGAAGTTGTTTTTTATCAAACACCATCTGTTTCTGGTTCTTCAGATAATGTGTCTGAAAAATCAATTGAGTTTGATCAATCACCAACAGATGACAACAGTAGTGATGATGAGCAAGAAAAACATATTAATGTTGCAAAATCGCATCTTTCTCCTGAAAGTTTTCATTTTTATTTTGCAGATCGTGTGGAGAAGCTGAAAAAGAAACAAGATGCAAAAGAACAAGAGAAAATGAAGACTGAAGGTGTTGCTGAAAAGTATGAGACTGTTCAAAAAGAAGAAGTTACTGAAGAGATTGTTGAAACTGAACAAAAACGTGAAAGCATAAATCAAGAAGAAGATTCTGATTTTAATGACAAAGTTCAATTCGCAAAAGAAGTGTTTCAAACAATCAAAAGAGTAGTTGAAGAAAATGAAAAAGTGATCGAAGTTGAAAAGATAGTTGAAGTTGTTAAGCCTGGTGAAAAGTGTTTTGAAGCTTGCAAAGAATGCAAAGTCAAAGATGAGATGATAGCTGAGTATGAAAAGAAGAAAGAGCAGTTGTTGTTCAACCTCAACTATGTGAAAGAATCCTATGATGTCTTGAACAGAACAGTGACTTAAAACAATGTTCAACCTCAACTATGTGAAAGAATCCTATGTTGTTCAACCTCAACTCTGCAACGTTTTTTTAACCCGAAACCCATTGTTTCAAAGTATTTTTCTCAAGTTTTGAACATTTTTTAACGTAAATAACTTAAAACAATGTTATAAAACCTTTGTTTATTAAGAGTTTTTGGGTTAAAACGATTTATTTGCTTAAAGCTTGAAGCTATCAAGCTTTAATGGAGGTTTGATTTCTTGGAGAAGAAGGGAAAGTAACAAAAGTGGAAAAGACTAGATTCTTTGATTGAAACCTTTTTAAGAATATAACTTTTGGGGTATATGTGAAAAATCAGAGCAGAAATCTGTCTTTGGAATGGGTCCAAACATGCTGCCTGAAGGCTGACTTTATAGAAAATGACAACACAGTGACCACGGCCCCGTGCCCGCTGAGCACGGCCCCGTGGTCAGAGATGGGTCAGAACGTTTTTTCTGTATTCTGAGCATGGAGTGTGTTGGCCTAACACGACCTCGTGGTAAAATTTTCAGGTGGACATGGGGTGTGCTGGCTGGGCACTGCCCAGTGGGCTAGAGTTTTATTAAGTAATGTCCATTAATTTTAAGGATTTTCTTGGATCGGGAGGTTACTTATTGGAGGGAACAACACCGAAGTGCTGAATGTACATTAGTTGTCTCCGATTTATGCAAGAACGCAAGAGGTTATCGGAAAGGGTAAAATCTAAACTAATGAACGGTGGGCTGAACCAACCTTTATTCCCCTTACCCGGGCTCTTGTTAAAGAAGGTGTATGTCGAATCGCTCAGGTCTATGAGCGCATCGGTGGTAACCGATGCGGAGTCCTTCATGGCACAATCGACACAGTGACGACCATCGTTATTGCTTTCACAAGAGGCTGAGGTACTTGTGATGGCCTCGATGTTGATTGTGTTCGAATGTAATCCCAACATTTCTCCTTGGCTTTTTTCTTGTGATGAACACCTCATATTCATTATATGTTCTATTTCTTTTAGTTTTTGGAGAATCCTTTCTTCTATTTGGCACATTTTGGTGAAGGTTATGTCGTTTGGAAGAGAGGGTTGAGGGCATTCGGATGGATAATAGTTATCGTTTTTACTTTCGCCCATCTTAAAGTGGTCATTACAGGAAAACGATGGGTCTACTAGGTAATGGGGTTCAAAATTTAGAATGTAACATTCTAAATCTTGATGAAACCCACCACATAGTTGGCACCATTCACTATAAGAGTGGCAAAAGTAAAAATAATTGATATCATCCATATTTTTTTTCTTTGTCAGATATTACCCACCGCTGGGATCTAACGGTCCTGTTTTCAGTAACTGATGAATGGACAAGTCCCCGTGTTTAGATGACAAGGCCTCATGGTCAGCCACTATCTGACCTAAAACAGTTTTGTTGCTGCTGTTATTGAGCACGGGGGCGTGTTAGATGGGCACGGCCCCGTGCTGCAGCCTGCAGATTGTGTAGAATTTGCTAAAAAAAAATATATCCTAGAAATTTAAAGGAAAAAGAGCTAAAATAATTAGGCCATCGATTTTAAACTTTCTTAAATCCTCATGTCCCCGGCAACGGCGCCAAAAATTTGGTGCGTGTCAAGCGTTTTATGATTTTATTAATATTTTAAGTCCGTTTTACACTTTGTCAAGTATTAAATTTATAAAACACGATATTATACTAACACCACACACACACTAGGGAGGTTCACCCATCGCGAGTGTAGTATAGGGTTGGTAAGATACTGAGGTCGTCGAAGGACACAAGAGCTTTTAATACCGATTTAGCGTCAACGTCTAATCGATACAAGTTTTTGATAAAAGTTTTGAAAGATAAAAATAAGCATAAAAAGACAAAAATAAAAAAATACAAATAGACAAGAAATAATCACTTGGCTCTAACTCCTCTTTTTTGTATCCTTTGATGATTTTTGCACTTTTGGACTTTTTAAGAGATTATCTTAGTTATAGTAGTAGGCCCCTCTTTTGAAGGTGACGTTACCCTCGACCTAGTGGTTTGAGTCAGCAGGGATACAATCCCAAGAGATCGGAATATTGAAAGATAATTAAGTAAGTTCTTAATGCGAAAAGTAGTAGGCCCTTCTTTTGAATGTGACGTTACTCTCGGCCAAGTGGTTTGTATCAGCAGGGAAACAATCCAAAGAGGCCGGTTTTATGTTTTAATAGTAGTTTACATATGAGGGGTTCAAGCTATTCACACCCCCGCCATCCAATACCATAAGGCACGGAAGGAGGTCCTAGTAAGCTTGAACCAAGTCCTCGCAGGATCTATACACTGAACGAGACAAGAACTTTACCAAACCACCCTTCTAACCCCCTTCCAAGTAGTTAACGCGCTTTATATAGACCGTAAAGACACGAATGAGCAAATCAATGACATCATGAAGAAATTGTTAGAAAAATTCACTTTCAACATAAGAAACTAGTTAGTAAAGTCATTAATACAGACCCAATTAAAAAGTAGCCGAAAGATTAAAAATCAAAAGTAATACATAAAAGATTTGTCTTCACCAAGTGATGTAAGAGATTAGCCATGCATGGCCTCTGTTTGACAAGAACTCTTATGATCAATCTTGGATCCCGAGACTACTACACACTCTAAAGATGAAAGATGGATGATGGTGGTGGGTGTTGGTGGTGTAGTGGTGATGGAATGATGGCAAAGTAAGAGAGAAGTGGTTTGTCAAAGGATGCCTTTGAAGGGAACCAAGCACCTCTATTTATAGTCAGATCAGAGCCCTACTGCCCTGTGCCCAATGGGCACGGCCCGTGGCCCCTTCATTCTCTTCCTTCATTAATTGCAGCTGTTAGTAGGGGGTCCCACACGACCCCGTGTCTTCTGGGCATGACCGCGTGGGCAGAGTACTTTTATACTATGAAGATTCTATTAATCTGAGCGTTTACCACGCCCATGCCTGTCGGACATGGCCCCGTCTTGGCTTGGACTCTGGTGTTTGTCTTTTCAGCAAAAGTTGTAGTTGACCACGACCCATTTCTGGGGGGACACGGCCCCGTGGTGGTCTTCTGTTTCTCTTGTTTCTGTTCTTCGGATGTTGCCGAGGAGCCGGGCATGTCACGTTATTCCTTCTGATCGTACACTGTTATGTTGAAAACTATGTTTCTGTGTGCACATCTGTCACACCCCGATTTCCACACATTTCACCGGTGGGCCCGGTGGGGGACTATCGTGACGTAGTTGGCAACAATATAGTCAAACAACACAATATGTAAATGCACAGCGGAAGCAAAAATAGATATATTTCAATTGAATGTTATTGTAATATCAAGTATCACAAATAGTTGAAAATAATCCACAAGGGATCCAAAAATAAATAGGAATATTGTTCAACAGGTTGACGTCCAAGCTTGCGAGACTTATTGTGGACTCTAGGAGGAAGCCAGCCTATTTCGTTTAGTACCTGCAGTTAACCTTTTTGGGAAAATACGTCAGTTTACACTGGTAAATACATTCAACCGACACTTTTGTAAAAGGTTTAATAAAATTGATTTGAATGCACAAGGCACAAACTTTTATAACTTGGGATAATTATTTTAATATAATACTTGTAAACGAATTACATGTTTCTTTGCGTTCAGTAGCCCGTTCCGTAGACCTGGTTAAAGACTAATAGACACACCACAGGTATAATGCCCACAAGTTTAATCCTTAAGTGGGATACCATTTTTCATATGCAGCTGTCAGGTGTATGCCTACACCCCGTGCTTAGGTCGTGGCCATCTCGTAAGATGATGCCAGGGATATCCGGGACATGGTCATTAACCCCCCAAAGGCTTTACGCAAACAAATCAAATTTCTAATGGGTCATATTGATAATACTTAACCACTAATCGATTAAGGTCAATAGCCCGAACAGGCGGTATTTTATATACCGTACCCAAAGCCCGTATAGGGAAATAAGTTAAAAGTATTTACCTTTGCAAGTATAGTTCATAAACAGCTAATTATGCGTAACGGGTAACCGTATGAGTCCTACACAGGTTTCCTTAGTTAATATGATCTAAAGAGGTTGTGGTATCAGTAGGATACCTTCCATTATGCCCATAACGAGTTTAATCCCAATATACGCCCCGTAGGGGTAATTTGGTCATTTTAAAGATTATAAAAGAGATTTCCGGGTTATACAGGAAATCTGAGTTTTCTGAATAAGTTATAAAGTTCAAAATACTTTATTTATTATTTAAAATCAGTAGCAATTGGATTTGGGTCAAAATACCATGTAGAACTAATTTTATGTCCGAAAAGGGCATATTCGGTATTTACCGAATCAAGGCCATAACCATAGGTTATGAGCAGGTTAAAAATAATTAAAAATCTTTAAAAATCTCAAAATATTATTTTACATCAGTGTGTAAAAGGTTTGGTGTCGAAATTCGGGTTTAGACAGGCTTTGTGCTAAATGCGCCGTTTAATTACTAAAGTTTTCTTAATTGCGCTATTTAGCATAAAGCCTATTCTAGACCTCGGATTGACATGAAATTTTAGGAACATGTTTAGAAATCAGTAACTAAGGTTACTGTCCTTTCACATATCCAAAATTCTTGTTTCAAGGTCAAAAGGGCATTATGGTCAACATTTAAGCATATAACGGAAATGTGCAAACGACTCGGACAAACAACGAACCAGCCACAGAGGGTCATACCACCAAGTAACCTGGTCCTAAGAGAGTCCTAAGGCATATCTAAATCATACCAAAGCGGGTCGGAACTGAAGTCAAAGGAAAAGTCAAAGTTTTGCGACTTTCGGTTCCGAACCGGGTCAAAACAGTAAATGGTCGGATCAAACAAGCTTAGACCAGTTATAATACTTATTATCAAGTTATATGAGTGATAAAATAGGTTACATGCCATCTACATTGTTAATTATGCGTTAAATCAAAAATTAGCATTCTGTTGACTTTTTCTAAGCAACTTTGACCCGACATTTGGACTAGTTAGAGCAGGAATCAGAGGGTGCCCTTTTAAGGGTTTAATGCCCACATAATTACCAACATATAACTACCTTTGATTCGACTAATCACTGGACCATTTATGATTAATCGTTAAGTCAACCGTTAATTACAACGGATTGACTTTTAAGCAATAACTAAGCAAAAACTTAACTAAGAAGGGTTAAGCACACTTACTGAAGTCCTATGCATGACCAGAGATGAGTAGTGAAGACAATTGAGCTCCAGAAATGATCAGAAGTGTTGAAATGAGGTGTGATTACAATGGTTGCACATAAGGCCTTTATATTGTAGTCTTAGATGCATTAGATCATGCCACACAACTCTACAAGTGTAACCAGATCATCAACAAGTGTCCCTGAGGTCTAGGGGTCGTCTAGGGGGCGCCCATGCTATTAATAATGGCTCCTAAGTCGGTTAAAACACCAAACAGTGCTTCTGTTCGAATTTTCTGTATCTGGGAGGCTGACGCAGCCCGTGTAAGACCTTAACCAGGATTACGCGGCCCGCCTGAAGCTCTCTGACAGAACCCATATCTTTCCACTGTCCACGTGGCCCGCGTAAGCCCTAGGTAACTCTTACGCGGCCCGCCTGAGACCTGCTGTAAGATTTTTCAAATCTTTTTCAATTATGGCAGTTGGCTCTTGGTTTTACGGAGGGGTAACTTTGCACTTTGGGCCTCTCTTATTTACGTATAAGGGCCTCGTGACTTTTACCCGCTTTGTTAAGTCCTCGGTTAGTTTATTACTACCCGAAAAGTCCTAACTTTCAATGTTGACGCTTTTAACCCCTCACGTACGAATTTGATCATAACTTTCTCATTTTATAACGGAACTTTATGAAATTTATATCGTGCATTATAGTGAGCGTAATTTACCGTTACAAAGTCTCGGGTTTGTTAAGGGGTCACTCAGAGGTATAACTTAAACATGTTGACACATTTAACCCCTGTAGTTTGTAATCTCTTACTTTCTTCCACATTTCGTTCCGTATGATCCATGATTCATTCGTTTGAAGGCACGGGCATCATTTAGGGTTACTGTAAAGTATATTTATCCCTTGTTGACATTCTGAACCCTTAAATTCACATACTTTCTATGTTTGTCAATTTTAGTCCCTCTGTAGTATTTCTTATCACGTGCGAACTTATGACACGTGTCAATACATTATAGGACGCAAATTTTCGAGGTGTTACATCCTCACCCCCTTAAAAGAAATCTCGACCTCGAGATTTACTGAAACAAATGAGGGTACTTTTCTTTCATCGTGGACTCTACCTCCCATGTGTACTCGGGACCTCTACGGGCATTCCATTTAACCTTTACAATCGATATATACTTTCTTCGAAGTTTCTTAACCTGTCGATCCTCGATTGACACAGGTTTTTCAACAAACTTCAAGCTTTCATCGATGTGCACATCTGTATGCGGTATAACTAGTGATTCGTCAGCGAAACACTTCTTTAGATTGCAGATGTGGAAAACATTATGAATACTACTGAGCTCTTAAGGTAAGTTTAACTTATAGGCAACCGATCCGACACGTTCGATTATCTCGAAGGGTCCAATGTATCTCGGGCTTAACTTGCCTTTCTTACTAAATCGCATCACTCCTTTCCAGGGTGATACTTTAAGTAATACCTTGTCACCTACCTCGAAGTGAAAAGGTTTACGCTTCAAATCTGCGTAGCTTTTCTGCCTATCTCGGGCAGCTTTCAAACGGTCACGAATTTGGACAATCTTGTCTGTCGTTTCAAATATTATTTCAGGTCCTGTCATCTGGACATCTCCAACTTCCGCCCCGCAAACGGGCATTCTGCACTTCCTACCATACAAGGCTTTGAAAGGAGCAGCTTTAATGCTCGTATGGTAGCTATTGTTATATGAGAACTCTATTAATGGCAGGTGGTTATCCCAACTGCCACCTAAGTCAATCACACATGCACGAAGCATGTCCTCCAAGGTTTGGATAGTACGCTCACTCTGGCCGTCCGTCTGAGGATGGTAAGCCGTACTGAAATTTAGCTGCGTGCCCAAAGATTGTTGGAAACTTTTCCAAAAATGTGACGTGTATCTGGTATCTCTATCAGAGATAATAGACACAGGCACGCCATGTAGAGATACAATCTTATCTACGTATAATTGGGCTAACATGTCGGAGCTATAAGTCTCCTTAATGGGCAGGAAATGTGCTGACTTAGTCAACCTATCAACTATTACCCATATCGTATCGTTTCCTTTCCTTGTCTTCGGCAACTTGGTGATAAAGTCCATCGTCACCATTTCCCACTTCCACTCGGGAAGTTTAGGCTGTTGCAGCAAGCCTGACGGCTTTTGATGTTCAGCTTTGACTTGCGCACACAGCCACATAGGTAGCTATGGACTTCTACAAGCCTATCCACCAAAAGTTTGCTTTCAAATCCTGGTACATCTTGTCAGCTCCAGGATGAATGGAGTATTTGGAGCTGTGGGCTTCCTGGAGGATAACTTCTCGTAGTCCTCCATAAACTGGAACCCATATTCGTCCATTTAACCTTAAAATTCCGTCCTTGCCACAGGATAACTTTTCTTCAGTTACCCCTAGCTTTTCATTAGGATAGTTAGCTTCCAGCACAGCTTCCTTCTGTGCAGCTAACAACCTTTCATTCAGACTATTCTTTATCTCAATGCTCTTGGCATTGATTCTAATAGGCTTCACCCTTTCCTTTCGGCTCAAGGCATCGGCGACTACATTCGCCTTGCCAGGATGGTATCTTATCTCACAATCATAGTCGTTCAAGGTCTCCATCCACCGTCGTTGCCTCATGTTCAAATCCTTTTGGTTGAACAGGTGTTGGAGGCTCTTGTGTTCAGAATAGATCACAAATTTGATGCCATACAAATAGTGCCTCTATAGCTTTAGTGCAAATACAACGGCACCCAACTCCAAGTCATGGGTGGTGTAATTCTTTTCATGCACTTTCAACTGACGTGAAGTGTAGGCAATAACCTTGCCTTTCTGCATAAGCACACAACCCATCCCGGTGTGTGATGCATCACAGTACACTACAAACTCTTCTATTCCATCTGACAATGTCAACACAGGTGCATTACTCAGCTTCTGCTTAAGTATATCAAAGGACTCTTGCTGCTTAGGACCCCAGTTGAACTTAATATTCTTTCTAGTCAAGGAAGTTAGGGGTGCAACAATCCTTGAAAAGTTCTCAATAAAGCGTCTGTAATAACCTGCCAATCCTAAGAAGCTGCGAATTTTTGTGGGGCGTCATCGGCTCTTGCCAATTCATGACAGCTTCCACTTTGGCGGGATCCACTTGAATACCATGCTCACTAACCATATGTCCAAGGAGTTAGACTTCTCGAAGCCAGAATTCACATTTAGAGAATTTGGCGTAAAGCTTCTCCTGTTGAAGTAGTGAAAGAATACAGCGAAGATGCTTTTCATGATCAGCTTGGCTCTTTGAATATATGAGAATGTCGTCTATGAAGACGATGACAAATATGTCTAAGTATGGTTTGTAGACACGGTTCATGAGATCCATGAATGCCGCTAGTGCATTAGTGAGCCCAAAAGGCATCACTAGGAACTCGTAATGACCATAACGAGTCCTAAATGCAGTCTTGTGAACGTCTTCATCTCTAACCTTCAGTTGGTGATAACCTGATCTCAGATCAATCTTAGAGAAGTAGCTTGCCCCTTGAAGTTGGTCGAACAGATCGTCGATCCTGGGTAATGGATGCCTATTCTTGATGGTAACCTTGTTAAGCTCACGGTAATCGATGCACAGACGCATCGATCCATCCTTCTTCTTGACAAATAAGATTGATGCTCCCCCAGGAGACGAACTAGGTCTAATGAAATCTTTGGCTAGCAATTCATCCAGTTGTGTCCTTAATTCCTTCATCTCGGTTGGTGCCAATCTGTAGGGTGCTCTAGCAACAGGTGCTGCCCCTGGAATAATGTCAATCCTGAACTCTACTTGCCTATCTGGTGGTAAACCAGGTAGTTCCTCCGAAAAGACTTCAGGGTATTCCGAAATAACAGGGATATCTTCAATCTTGGGTTTCGGCTCATCGATAGTTACCTGTGCCATGTAGATGACACAACCCTTCTTCAAACATCTAGAAGCCTTGAGCATAGTCACTTGCTCAGGCAGTCCATACTGGGTATCTCCCTGAATGGTAAGTGATTCACCAGACGGAGTCTTGATCACCACTTGCTTCTTATTACAGACAATCTGGGCCTGGTTATAAGATAACCAGTCCATACCCAAAACTATGTCGAAACCAGCTAACTTCAAAGGAAGTAGGGTCAAGGGAAAAGAGTGGTCCTTAATAGATATGGAACATCCCTCTAAAATGGTTGAGGCGGTTTCTAAGGTGCCATCAGCTAGTTCCACCTCATATTTCACACTTAAGGTCTTAATAGGTAAATTCAGCAATGTGCAAAACTTATTGTCTACAAAAGATTTATCAGCTCCTGAATCAAATAGTACTCTTGCATAGACATCATTTATAAGGAAGGTACCTGTGATCACATTGTCGTCCTGCACAGCTTCCTTGGCATCCATTCTGAAGACTCTCGCATTAGTCTTCTTTCCCTCGTCAGCTTTCTTTGTATTCCTTGGGCAATTCGTCTTAATGTGCCCCTTTTCATTGCAGCTGTAACACGTTGCGTCCTTCAGCTTCTTGCACTCGAGGGTCTTATGTTTCGTGGACTTGCAGATTCCACAACGTCCCGCTTGAGATTGGGATTTGAAGTCAAGTCTGCATTTCCCGTAATGGTATTTCTGGCAAGTCTTACACTTGGGCTCATCCCCAGACTGATGTCCATCTTTCCTTAATCCAGACCCTTTCTTGTGGTCGTTGTTCCCTCGGTGCTTCTTGTTTGATCGACGAGAGTTGTCATCATCGTCATTCTTCCTCTTCTCGGCATCCTTGTTCCTCAGCGATCTCAGCCTGACCGCATCTAGAGTGAGGGATAAGGATATGTCAGCTACTGACATGAATGTAGCTGGCCGAGAGGCTTTCACACTAGCCTTGATTTCTGGGGCCAAACCCCCAATGAAACGTGCGATCCTCTTGGGTTCTGGGGTCACCAGGTATGGAACCAATCTGGACAGGGTGTTGAAACTTGTGAGGTACGCCTGACAATCCAGGTTCTTCATGACCAGATATAGAAAATCAGACTCTATCTTTTCAACCTCGTGCTGAGGGCAGTAATTTTCTTTGATAAGAGCAACAAATTGCTCCCAAGACATGTTGTACAAAGCAACTTTTCCACAGGCTTGGATCAATGACCTCCACCAGGCCAAGGCCTCACCCTTGAATAATTGTGACACAAACTTCACAACATCCTTTTCAGCACACCCGCTGATATCAACCACTGTGTCCATCTCATCTAACCATGTCATGCAGTCTACCGCTCCTTTCTCCCCTGTAAAATCCTGGGGCTTGCATGAAACGAAGTACTTGTAGGAGCAACCCTTATCACGGGGTCCTTGGTTCATCACGACCCTTTGAGACGTAACACTATGGTGGTTCGAAGAGTGACGATCATCATCATCTTTCTTTGGTTCTTCCTTCTTGGAGGGAGGCTTGCTATGTGCCTCGGAATGAGTCTTGGGCTTTGAATGCGGTGCGGATCGGGTCCTACTCCGAGTCCCGCTTGATTCACTGTACTGCCTATCCAAGGCTTTCGTAACCGCATTGTCAATCAATGCTTGCAGTTCCGCACCCGCTATGTTAATACGAACTTCATTCTCATTCTCCTTTGGATGACTATTAGTCTTATCCGAGTCAGCCATTGAAATCTTGAGCTGCTACATAAGATAATGACAGAAGTTTTATTTGGGAGTTTGTTTATGGAATTGTCTTTTATGGCAATTCATTAACCATGGTAAGCATAGACCATATTTGGTTAATTTGTTACTCACATTTATTTAGGATTCGAATATAACTTATCCTAATTACAAACAATATTGTTAGTGGCACAAAAGCCTAGTCACAGGGATATTTTATATTATAAGCCAGGATTTCAGAGAATCAAGGCATGCAGGCTTGAACATAGTTCTTTTACCTTTTCTGACAGGGAGTCATAGACTACAACTGTCTTTTGTCTTATATGACAATGAATGTGGCCCGTAGGCTCTACATCACTAATGGATGCTTGTTAAGTGATCATCTTACTTGATGATTTAACCCATGATTTATAAATCATTAATTTAGGTTTTGGAATCCTTAGAAGGATCCTTGTGTAAAATGACACGTGTGATTTTAACGAATCACGTCTGTCAGGAGTGTCAACATGTTTACAGAGGTTAACAGGAATTTGAATCTTTTAATCAGGTCCTACCATCTTGTCCAGGTCTTATAGTGACACGAAGGCTAGGTTACACCTTAAGATTTTTTTTATGGTAGGCAGATTAATTTTAAAAAGAATGACTTTGATTTATTTATTTCATATAATTATGCATAAAATGACAAAATGAAATTTATAACTTAACATTCCAATACATATTAAAAGATTACACACTGCCCTAAATGGGACTTTTAAATAGACAAAGTACCTACGCAGAGGTTATACAGAAAAACAAGTCCACGCAGGGACCAAATACTAGGATAGATGTCCTCGCAGGGACTGAAAGATAAGTCCACGCATGGACTGAAAGGCAAGTCTACGCAGAGACTAAATATATAATAAATGTCCACGCAGGGACTAAAACAAATAAATGTCCGCACAAGGATTTGATTAAAATAGGAAATACAATAGTACATACAGAGACTAATGATCTCGCTTCTTCTTCCCTTTTAGCAGGTTTGCTAGGCCTTTGAGGAATCCACGATTGTTCTTACGCTCTTGCTCAAAGTCTCGTTCCACTCTATTTAAACGGTGGAGGATTTCTTCCTGCTACGGTGGGGAAAAACACGGCTGCTGCGACGGTTGCTGAACCGGAGGTCTCGCAGGTGCTGGATACCCATGAGCTGCGTATCCCAATCCCCAAGGATTTCTATAAGGTCCTTCGGGATGGAGGGCGTTGTAATTGGCCGCTACCAAGTATGGGTCGGCATCAGCATAATTATAGTGAGTGTGAGTCGGCAGCTCAAACGGGTTATACGCTGTGGAACTGGCGTATGTAGGTATCGGGTTATCACAGCCGAATGGTGGCGGAGGTGGTGCAAATGGTGCAGAATTCACCTCTGCAGGGTGGTTCGAAGGTCCACCCATTTGTGGGTCTTCAGGCAGTGGCGGAAAATGAATTCCACTCGAGTGGCGAGGGGTGCTAAAATGAAAATCTCCTCCTCGAGTGGACATCCGTGCGCCTGATCTCCTACGCCTTGGTGGATCTGGAGGTGCTTGATGAACTGGTGGCGGTGGAGGCGGTGGCGTGACTGCCACGAAACGCGAATCCTCGGAAGGATCCTGCTGTTGCTGCTGGTGAGGTGAAGAATGGTGAGAGGGTGTAAAGTACCACTCACACTGGTTGAACCTTGCTTGGAAACTGTCTGGACCCTGATAGGGTGTTCCATGAAAGGATGACCCATCAGAGATCTCGATTGGATGGTTGGGGGTACCTCTTGCAGGCTCGACGGGATCCGTATCCACGTTCATATCCATCGCATTGTCTTCGGAGAAATGGTCCTTTGGTTCTAGAGGATTAAAACCTATTGGTTCTTGGACAAAGTTTGCCGGGTTGAATCGGCCCTGAAAGACAGGAGTAGGGTCGCCAAAAGAATGGTGCGAAAGGGATCGCTGGAGAGGTATATATGAAGGTTGAGGGTTATCGGGCTTGTTTTCCGAATTCGGCCCAAAAGAGTGACGGTATGAAGGTGTCGAACTGTGTGAGGTTGACTGTCTAGCGGGCTCAAAGATGTTCCTCATACGCCTCTGAGGTTCCTCACTCCTTGTACTGGAAGGAGCTCGCATGTGTGAAGGTCCGGCCTCGTGATCATTGTGGGTAGTGATTGGCCCTTTGCCTATTCCTCCTCTTCTGATTGCTGGTGGCATATTTCCTACTTTCATAATTTAAAATCAACAATAAACAGTAAAGGACAAACTAAAGCAACAATTCGAATTTGTCCTATGTTCTTGTCTAGACTCGAGTATGTGCAATTGTGTCATTGAGATTAAACACAAAAGACTAGTGTTTAATTCACTCAACGTTGGCTCTGATACCAACCTGTCACACCCCGATTTCCACACGTTTCACCGGTGGGCCTGGTGGGGGACTATCGTGACGTAGTTGGCAATAATATAGTCAAATAACACAATATGTAAATGCACAGCGGAAGCAAAAATAGATATATTTCAACTGAATGTTATTGTAATATCAAGTATCACAAATAGTTGAAAATAATCCACAGGGGATCCAAAAATAAATAGGAATATTGTTCAACAGGTTGACGTCCAAGCTTGCGAGACTTATTGTGGACTTTAGGAGGAAGCCAGCCTATTTCGTTTAGTACCTGCAGTTAACCTTTTTGGGAAAATACGCCAGTTTACACTGGTAAATACATTCAACCGACACTTTTGTAAAAGGTTTAATAAAATTGATTTGAATGCATAAGGCACAAACTTTTATAACTTGGGATAATTATTTTAATATAATACTTGTAAACGAATTACATGTTTCTTTGCGTTCAGTAGCCCGTTCCATAGACCGGGTTAAAGACTAATAGACACACCACAGGTATAATGCCCACAAGGTTAATCCTTAAGTGGGATACCATTTTTCATATGCAGCTGTCAGGTGTACGCCTACACCCCGTGCTTAGGTCATGGCCATCTCGTAAGATGATGCCAGGGATATCCGGGACATGGTCATTAACCCCCCAAAGGTTTTAAGCAAACAAATCAAATTTCTAACGGGTCATATTGATAATACTTAACCACTAATCGATTAAGGTCAATAGCCCGACCAGGCAGTATTTTATATACCGTACCCCAAGCCCGTATAGGGAAATAAGTTAAAAGTATTTACCTTTGCAAGTATAGTTCACAAACAGCTAATGCAAGTAGCTTTTACCGGGTCTCCTATTCTGGAACGAAGGTTTATAATAACCTATTAGAATCCTAACGGGTCTTTTAATTTAGCCGTAGCTTAGACCGGTTAGTTTTAACGAAAGATACGGTTCGAACGCACGATTAAGCGAAGACCGGAATAGAATGTGATTTAGACCCGACAAGTTTGAAGACTTATTTAATTTGGGTAATCCAATCACATTCTGGATTTTGAGATAAAAACGACAAGGTTTGACCCGTTTTGGCTAATTTATGTAAACTAGTTACATAAACCGTACCGAACGCGTAAATGGCGTAACGGGTAACCGTATGAGTCCTACACAGGTTTCCTAAGTTAATATGCTCTAAAGAGATTGTGGTATCAGTAGGATATCTTCCATTATGCCCATAACGAGTTTAATCCCAATATACGCCCCGTAGGGGTAATTTGGTCATTTTAAAGATTATAAAAGAGATTTCCGGGTTATACAGGAAATCTGAGTTTTCTGAATAAGTTATAAAGTTCAAAATACTTTATTTATTATTTAAAATCAGTAGCAATTGGATTCGGGTCAAAATACCATGTAGAACTCATTTTATGTCCGAAAAGGGCATATTCGGTATTTACCGAATCAAGGCCATAACCGTAGGTTATGAGCAAGTTAAAAATAATTAATAATCTTTAAAAATCTCAAAATATTATTTTACATCAGTGTGTAAAAGGTTTGGTGTTGAAATTCGGGTTTAGACAGGCTTTGTGCTAAATGCGCCGTTTAATTACTAAAGTTTTCTTAATTGCGCTATTTAGCATAACTCCTATTCTAGACCTCGGATTGACATGAAATTTTAGGAACATGTTTAGAAATCAGTAACTAAGGTTAATGTCCTTTCACATATCCAAAATTCTTGTTTCAAGGTCAAAAGGGCATTATGGTCAACATTTAAGCAAATAACGGAAATGTGCAAACGACTCGGACAAACAACGAACCAGCCACAGAGGGTCATACCACCAAGTAACCTGGTCCTAAGAGAGTCCTAAGGCATATCTAAATCATACAAAAGCGGGTCAGAACGGAAGTCAAAGCAAAAGTCAAAGTTTTGCGACTTTCGGTTCCGAACCGGGTCAAAACAGTAAATGGTCGGATCAAACAAGCTTAGACCAGTTATAATACTTATTATCAAGTTATATGAGTGATAAAATAGGTTACATGCCATCTACATTGTTAATTATGCGTTAAATCGAAAATTAGCATTCTGTTGACTTTTTCTAAGCAACTTTGACCCGACATTTGGACTAGTTAGAGCGGGAATCAGAGGGTGCCCTTTTAAGGGTTTAATGCCCACATAATTACCAACATATAACTACCTTTGATTCGACTAATCACTGGACCATTTGTGATTAATCGTTAAGTCAATCGTTAATTACGACAGATTGACTTTTAAGCAATAACTAAGCAAAAACTTAACTAAGAAGGGTTAAGCACACTTACTAAAGTCCTATGCACGACCAGAGATGAGTAGTGAAGACACTTGAGCTCCAGAAATGATCAGAAGTGTTGAAATGAGGTGTGGTTACGATGGTTGCACATAAGGCCTTTATATAGTAGTCTTAGATGCATTAGATCATGCCACATAACTCTACAAGTGTAACCAGATCATCAACAAGTGTCCCTGAGGTCTAGGGGTCATCTAGGGGGCGCCCATGCTGTTAATAATGGCTCCTAAGTCGGTTAAAACACCAAACAGTGCTTCTGTCCGAATTTTCCGTATCTGGGAGGCTGACGCGGCCCGCGTAAGACTTTAACCAGGCTTACGCGGCCCGCCTGAATCTTTCTGACAGAACCCATATCTTTCCACTGTCCACGCGGCCTGTGTAAGCCCTAGGTAACTCTTACGCGGCCCGCCTGAGACCTACTGTAAGGATTTTCAAATCTTTTTCAATTATGGCAGTTAGCTCTTGGTTTTACGGAGGGGTAACTTTGCACTTTGGGCCTCTCTTATTTACGTATAAGGGCCTCGTGACTTTTACCCGCTTTGTTAAGTCCTCGGTTAGTTTTACTACCCGAAAAGTCCTAACTTTCAATGTTGACGCTTTTAACCCCTCACGTACGAATTTGATCATAACTTTCTCATTTTATAACGGAACTTTATGAAATTTATATCGTGCATTATAGTGAGCGTAATTTACCGTTACAAAGTATCGGGTTTGTTAAAGGGTCACTCAGAGGTATAACTTAAACATGTTGACACATTTAACCCCTATAGTTTGTAATCTCTCACTTTCGTCCACATTTCGTTCCGTATGATCCATGATTCATTCGTTTGAAGGCACGAGCATCATTTAGGGTTACTATAAAGTATATTTATCCCTTGTTGACATTCTGAACCCTTAAATTCACGTACTTTCTATGTTTGTCAATTTTAGTCCCTCTGTAGTATTTATTATCACGTGCGAACTTATGAAACGTGTCAATACATTATAGGACGCAAATTTTCGAGGCGTTACAACATCAAGAACTGTTAAACTGATGATTTTACGCCTCGTTTGATGTAACTTATAAGTTGCATTTTGTGCACATAAAGAACTGTTAAATTGATGATTTGATTGGTAAAATTGTTGAAATTAGGGTTCTGATCGTACACTGTTATGTTGAAAACTATGTTTCTGTGTTGGTTTTTCCGGGTAGCAATTGTCATACCTTGTGAAGTCACAAAGTCCGAAATTGATAACTGGTCCAAGTTTACATGTTGGTCTAGTGCACAAGGTCCGAATTTATACATGCAATTACATGATATCCGAATTTCCTATATGTGAATACGTTCGAGTTTGTTATTCCTTGATGAGTCTGAATATATGGAATGTTAGTCTAATGGTTGATGAGTCCGAATACATGTATGTGCAACTTAAGTGTTCCGAATTTAATTAAAGAGGGGGAACGTCCGAGTTTAATGGAATATGCGAGTATCTGAACATATATATGTGTTATGCATGGTCATGGTTGTCCGAATTTGATGAAATATTTATATGTAGTCCGAATTTTAATTAGGGGAGCAAGGGAGATTCGAATTTATACGTATGATGATGATGTCCGGATTTATTTGATGCATAAACCTAAGTCCGAACTTGTTAGTAGGACTTAGGAGTCCGAACTTAAACATATACGATTGTCCAAGTTTATTTTAATAGAACTTAATTGTTGATAGAACTTAATATTGATATAACTTAATTAGTGGAGTTTATTTTGTAAGGCCTTATGTGTCCGAACTTAAGATCTTGTATTTATATTCAATGAATGAAAAACAAGTTTTCTCTCTCTGTGTGAAACGAAAATCCCGGCTACTACGCGTTACTATATGATAAAACATGTTAACCTGGTCACATAAACACTGGGTTGTTTGGACACTTTGGGTATTGCAAACTCTACTTATATACTTACCAACATTTAACGTACATTAGGTCGCGTGTAACGGACCTAACACTTACTTAAGACGTAAAGACACGTTGTCATTTACTGAGCAAACTAAGGTGAGTTCACTACTCTTTCACAAGCATGCGTCCAGGGGGGACAAACTACTATTCCTTGGAGGAATACCTACTATAACGGTTGTATTTTAAATTCGATGTTAGTTAATAATCTCAACTCTATCATGAAAGTCCCTACTTACTACCGAACTAGTTTCCTTGGAGGCAACGAGGGTATTAGTTGATAGCGCTATTAGGCTTGACAAACCTCACACCGTACCTGGGAGGACGGGCGTGAACTAAGGAACTTAAACACATGGCCAATGTTGATAGGTATTAATGAGGGCAAACAAACGTAACAGTCACTTCCGTATCAAGTTTATTAATGACATGTCTTTAAATCAACACCTACTTGTTTTACGTTAAACCAAGATATATCTTGCATGGAAACTTGCTGTCTGAGGAGTTGAAGTGTCATGGGGCGTGTCATTTGATTACAACCATTAATACTTTACATTTTGAAACATGTTGTTTTCAAATGTTTGAGATGTTTACATTGCTTTCGCTGAACACATATTTTGTTTGGAACGTTTAATTTGAAATTCACTGTTCATGTTGGACACAATGACTTTGTTTTATATTTTTTACTATTAGTTTAACATGATTAGTGGCTAGATTCTGGTACGTCACACGCCTCGTGGTAAATCTGTAAGTGGTAATTTGGGGGTGTGAAAGTTTGGTATCAGAGCCACTGGTTATAGTGTACTAGGTTTTAATTTTTTTTTGTAAAACCAGACTATAACTGAATTGGTTCCGAAAGTGACCATGACACTACGCTCCGGATTGCAAGGTTCATCTTTCATTATCGTAAACATTATACATTTAACATATACATATGCATTGCATTGCATAGTTTTACACATATTATAGTACGATTTTATATGTTACCTATACATGTTATGGTAAATCAGAAGCATGACATTATTTTTCTTAGATCTTTTCTGATCTCTATCGTTTTGACAACACTCACCTAGACATTCAAATCTGAGCATTTTTTGACACAAGTTAGGAGGAATTAGGGGTAAACATGCAAATCGAATTATCATTACGGGAGCACACGTAATAATAATTGGGGGTGCATTTTAGTCCCAGTGAGACTAAGCGTGTGTAAAGGGATTATGACCCATTATCCGACATAATTGGGGATTCAGATATCCATAGGAGTCATAGCGATGATGGACTCCTACCTAATCCTGAACTATACACTCTTCACCCTTCTTGTTTACTTGTACTAAACATGGAAATAATATGCGCTACATATTTTTCTCATATCGGTATCTTGTGGATGTAGAATCATGAATGGACGCGATGGACGAGGTGGGGCTAACATGACTCAGGCCCAGAGTCAGGCTCTAATCAACGCACGGGTTGCCGAAGCCCTGGCAACACAACAACAGCAACCTGCTCAACCCCGTGCTTGCACCTTTAAGACGTTCATGGATTGCAAGCCTCACTCTTTCAATGGCACAGAAGAGGCAATGGGTCTACTACACTGGATTGAGAAGGTGGAATCTGTTTTTGAGATGTGTGATTGCCCTGTCAACAATTGGGTCAAGTTTGCGACCGGTACCTTAGAAGGCAGCGTGCTCTCCTGGTGGAAGGCACAGATTTAGATGCTCGGATTGGTGACTGCCAATGCTACCCCGTGGAATTAGTTCAAGAATATGACAAGGGAGGAATACTGCCATAGGGACAACATTCAAAAACTGGAAGTGGAATATTACAACCTAAAGATGATCATGTCTGAATTTATACATGCAATTACATGATATCCGAATTTGTTATATGTGACTATGTCCGAGTTTGTTATTCCTTGATGAGTCCGAATATATGGAATATTAGTCTAATAGTTGATGAGTCCGAATATATGTACGTGCATCTTAAGTGTTCCGAATTTAATTAAAGAGGGGGAACATCCGAGTTTAATGGAATATGCGAGCATCCGAGCATATATGTGTTATTTATGGTCATGGTTGTCGGAATTTGATGAAACATTTATATGTAGTTCGAATTTAATAAGGGGATCAAGTGGTCCGAATTTATACATATGATGATGATGTCCAACTATATTTGATGCATAAACCTAAGTCCGAACTTGTTAGTAGGACTTAGAGAGTCCGAACTTAAACATATATGATTGTCAGAGTTTATTTTGATAGAACTTGATTGTTGATAGAACTTAATTGTTGATAGAACTTAACTGATAGAACTTATTTGATGGAGTTTATTTTGTATGGCCTTATGTGTCCGAACTTAGAATCTTGTATTTATACAGTGAATGAAAAGCAAGTTTTCTCTCTCTATGTGAAACAAAAACCCCGACTACTATGAGTTACTATATGATAAAACATGTTAACCTGGTCACATAAACACTGGGTTGTTTGGACACTTAGGCTATTGTAAACTCCACTTGGACACTTACCAGCATTTAACATACATTAGGTCATGTGTAACGGACCTAACACTTAACGCGTAAAGACACGTTATCATTTACCGTGCAAACTAAGGTGAGTTCACTACTCTTTCAAAAGCATGCGTCCCGGGGGGACAAACTAACTGTTGTAGTTTAATTTTGATATTAGTTAATAAACTCAACTCTATCATGAAAGTCCCTACTTACTAACGAACTAGTTGCCTTGGAGGCAACGGGGTATTAGTTGATAGCGCTATTAGGCTTGACAAACCTCACACCGTACCTGGGGGACGGGCGTGAACTAAGGAACTTAAACACAGGGCCAATGTTGATAGGCATTGATGAGGGCAAACAAACGTAACAGTCACTTCGGTATAAGTTTATTAATGACATATCTTTAAACTGAACACCTACTTGTTTTACGTTAAACCAAACTGTGAACTCGTCGTCTTAATCGCTGATACAGTTTTTCTGCATTCTTGCAGGTCGTTAGATATATCTTGCATGGGAACTTGCAGTCTGAGGAGTTGAAGTGTAATGGGGTGTGTCATTTGATTGCAACATTAATACTTTACATTTTGAAACAATTTGTTTTAAATGTTTGAGATGTTTACATTGCTTCCGCTGAACATATGTTATGTTTGGAACATTTAATTTGAAATTCACTATTCATGTTGGACCGATGACTTTGTTTAATATTATTACTATTAGTTCGACATGATTACTGGCTAGATCCTGGTACGTCACACGCCTCGCGGTAAAACTCCGCCAATGGTAATTTGGGGGTGTGACAGTATCCCAAATCAAATTCAGAGGGATTAGCTTGTTTACAATAAAACTTACAAAATTACTTGCTTCCTTATAACTTCACACAAATACTTCTTTTTGCTTGAATCTCTTTAGGAAGGGAGATCATTTCTTTTTTATAAAAATCAATTTTAGCTTCAAGTAAAAGTTTTGAGTCTTTAATATTTGTACAACTTTGACAGTTTTATCCCTTTCCTTTTTAACAGTTTCTATTTGTTGGATGAGTTTTCTGTTAGTTAGCTCAAGTTGATTTTTATCATATTCAAACTTGATCCTGTCGAGTTTGAATCTAAGATTTATTTTGTGGAAGTCAGAAGTTAGTTTAGTAATTTGATTTAGCAATTTTTGCTTTGTAATCTTTCTCTCTTGATCTGAGTCAGAGGACTCAGATGAAGTATACTCCTTTGCCATGACACAGAAGTTGACATTATCTTCTTCTTCATCGTCTAATGAAGAAGAGTCAAGCCAATTCTCTTCTTCAACCATGAGAGTTTTGCCCTTGTTTTCTTTTCTCTTGGCATCTTCCACTTTCTTGGAGTAGTACTCGACTCCTTTGACTTTTTTTATTCTTACAGTTAGAAGCATGGTGCCTTTTTTACAATGATAACATATAATATTTGTTTTCTACTTCCTTTTGTTATCACATGAGTTTGTATTTTAGAGTTGTTTTTGTTTGAATTGGATTGACGATTTATTCGAAAATCTTGCAGGTGTGGACTCAGGTCTTACATTATTTTCTCTGATAGTATCATAAGTAAGAGTGATAGGACTGTCTTTGGAGGATGAATCTTCAGATTTTTCACTCACTTGGGCATGGAGAATACTGAACAAATTACTTAGTTGCATTGTTTCAAGGACAGTCATGAGTCATGGCTCTGAACGAACCAGTTAAGTGCCTCAACTTTTTTGGTAGACCTTGAATAAACTTGACATTTCTTTTTTCATTTGAGGTACTAATCTTAAATTTTCTTATTCCATTTAAGACAGAGTTAAATCTATTATATGTCTCCATTAGAGTATCACCTAGCAAATGGCAAAAAGATTCATATTCGTGTATGACCTTTGAACCTCATTTTTTCTGCATCTGCTCTCCGCAATCAAAGAGACTGGCCAAACAATCCCATATTTCCTTTGTTGTTTCACATGAATCTACCTAGGAAAAAATGTTGTTTGGTAAAGCCATGATCAGAAGGGATTTGGTTCTCATCTTTCTCCATCAAGGCTAGGTCCTGTTCATTCTAGCATGCTCTGTCTTTGGGGAATTGACTTACTGGAACCTCTAGGGTAGAGTCAGTTGTTGCAATAGACTTTGTCATGGTTGTTAAGAAAATTTTTCATCCTTATTTTCCATTGAGAGTACTCGTCTCTCACTAGGAGATGTGGTTTTGCACTTGAACCAACTGTTAAGCTATTATTCCAAGAGTTACATGTTTTTCATATTTGATAAAACAATGAGTGATTTAATCAAAATTTAGATTTTGAGAAAAAAACAAAGTATTGTTTAAGTAAAACAGAGTATTGAAATGATCTTGAATAGCCATTTATTCAGATGGCTCTGATACCACTAGTTGGTCCCAGATTCATCAATCGATGAATAAAGCATTAATGATTTCAATAAAACAATATTTTAGTCGGTTTGTTATATGCGAAAATTGAAATCAATACACGCAATTTTGGAGATATAGTATTTTTTATGTTATTATTCAGTTTGTAAACATTTAAAATAAAGAATAAATGAATAGATATAAAAATTCTACCTAGTGGAACATAATGTGTTCCAGGTGTTTGGTGTTTTGATGGATAAAAGAAAAGATTCTGAATTGATTGAATGCTCTCTTCAAATCAGTTGTATTTAACCTTTGGTTGTATTACTATTTATAGGATAAAGATTCAAGCATGTGGGATAAATAAACTATTTAGTTGACAACTTGCACTTTATCCTTTTTCGTGCACAAGTTGTCCACTTGCGCTGACTTCTTTTGCTTCTAGAAGGCTTACACTTATAGTCTTCCATCAGTGAGGCACTGAGGCTCTAGGTGTACTGATTGATTTTACTTCAAGATTCTCGTATTTTGATTGATGGCTTTAACCTTAGTTCAGCAGCTGATATCTTCTGATGATTACCGAAGTCTTTGAAGCTTCTCTTCTTTGTCTGATAATTTCTTCCTTGTTTGAAGTTATTATCAGACGTCTCAAGATAAGCTTTAGTTGTCTGATCTATTGGTTTAGTCGTCGGATATCTCTTCTTCTATCTCCCAGCTGAAGTGTCGGAAAGTAAATGATGTGTCGTAGTATCAGAGCACCCTTCTTTGCAACCCTAAATCTGTTCAATAAAATTACAATACAATTCAAACCATTTCAAAGATTATTCTCTATACCTGTCAACATGGTATCAGAGCAGAGTTTCTGATCCTTGAACACTCTGTTCATCACCTACAACTTATCCTAGCCAAGCCAATCCAATTAGCTCCGAAACAACATCAACAACAGCCAATTCAATCTTTGTCGGTAAACCCTAGTTCACCGATCGAAAAAAACCCAGAACCAGCCACATAGCCGCCTCCGACAACCTCCCAGTCTCTCTGCCGCCGTATACTGAGGCTCCGCCGTTGGATTTGTGAAGTTTGGCCACCGCCGCTGACGATTCGTCGATGACGTCGGATAGACTCACCTTCCGTTTGGTTCCCATATTCTAACCCTAGGTTTTGGTAATCGATACTTTATCAATTACTAGAGGTGTTGTTACAGCAATTCCCTGTAGACGGCTTGGCCTATATCAGAAACCCTAATACAGAGAAAGATCGAGGTTCGTTTTTGTTGTGATTTGGAGTAAATCCTAAACCCTACAAATTAATTTGGGTGATAGCAGCTGTATTTGATAAATACGCCTAACGTATTTGGTACATACACCCAGTTGATAAATACGCCTGATTAAGAGAACGCTGGTGCCCATCAGTAGCAGATTTGTGTTTTCTGACGACTTAAATCTTGAACGCGAGTTCCAGTATCCAGCGTATTCGATAAATACGCATGGCCAGCTGTTAGATACGCAACTTAAACACGCTCGGACAGTTTATTTGATCGGTAGCGGATTTGTTGGTTTCCATCGACTTAAATCTTGAACGCGAGTTCAAGTGTCCAACATATTTATTAAATAAGCTGATCAGTAGCTGTTTTACCCGTAACGACAGCGTATTTACCCAAAAAAACCACCAACACATTCGGTGTCAAAAAATGAATATGGTAATCAATCATGAAAAAAACAGTTCTTGGATATTTGATTCAGGTACCACTAACACCATGACGTTTGAACTGTTGGACATACGTTTAATGACCAAACCTCAAAAAACTCAAATCCATACAGCAAGCAAGGGAACGATGCAAGTGAAAGGAGGAGTAATTGAAATTTCACCAACTATGAAATTATCAAATTGCCTTTTGTTAGGAAACTTTATTTGTAAGTATTGAAGAAAATCAAATTCAGTCTGATCTATGAAGAAGATAAAATCCTGAAGATCAAACAACAAGAAGAAAATCGGATAGGACAACTGAAAAGAACAATATATACTTCAAAGAATCAGAAGCTGGTCAAAGAACTAAAGAAGATTATCAGAAAAGGCCATTCTGATGGATCTGATGATATTTTGATGAAATATCATCATTCTGGCAATTCTGACTCATCAGACTTTTTGATGATTTGTTCAATAGAATTTCTGATGAAGTGGTTATCAAAAATTCTGATAAAACCCAACTTGTCTGAAAATCAGTTCTACCCTGCCACAAATAACTGAAGCAACTTGATATTATTGGATATCATGATGACAAAGGCAACTTGATTATTGGATTCAATGAATATGTTAAGAAGCTACTTTTTGCTGGACATATACATGAATAAACAAATGTTTATTCATGTATCCAAGCCCTCTATAAATAGAAGGCTCATCAAGCAAATAACAATGAGTTAATCCAAGCATTCAACACATACAACAAAAACTCCATTGTCCTTTTACCTCAGAATTCACAAGTATTCATTTGTAATAGATAATAATCTTATAATCACCTTGTAAACCATTTTGTTTCAAAATGATATAAACTTGAAAATTCTGTAGATCTTGTTTCTTGAAAGTCTGATTTCTATTTCCGCACACTATTTTCATATTTGTTGAATTCACTTGCCATATTACGTGAAAAGAAGTTTTTAAGTCTAAACTGGGACCTACAATTGGTATCAGAGCAGATTGAATAAATCATTTTCAAACGTTCAATTGCTTATCTTCTTTTTCTCTAAACATGGCAAACTTTCAAACATGGAATAATGCTTTCAACATTGGTTGAATGTCTAAACCTCCGACATTGGTCAGAGAGGAATACCCACAATGGAAAATCAGGATGGTCAATTTCCTTAATAGACATGACCGAGGTCTGTTTCAATCCATTGAAAGGAGTCCACATGTAGCAACGGCTGAAATACCAGCTATTCAGCAACTGATTAATCACCAGGAATCCCTGCCTCCCGGGTTCCCAAAGGAGAAATCCATTGGAGCCCAGAAGACAAGGACCTGGTGGCTGCAGATGAAAGGGCAAAGTCACTTTTAATAATGGCTCTCCCTAATGACATATTTTCTCAAGTTGATGCATGTGCATCGGCCAAAGAAATATGGGATCAGTTGGAAAATCTTTGTGAAGGAGGGGAAATGATGAAAAGAAACAAAAGAACAAACTATGTTTCCTCTTATGAGAGATTCAAAAGCTTACCAATGAAATTATATGAAACATATCACAGATTTGCAAAACTTTTGAATGAGCTAAAGAAATTTGGGATTCTAAAATCAAATGATGAAAGGAATATAAAATTTCTGGATGCTTTGCCTAGAGAATGGAAAAGTCTAACCATGACTTTGTCCTCTATCTTAGAACTAGGTAATATGAGTCTTCATGACTTATATAGCATTCTGGTCCCCAGAGAAGATGAAATATTTGAAGAATCAATTCAGAGAGGGGGATCTTTAGCTTTAATCTCAAACTCAAAAAGAACATCTACCAATGATCCACAAACCTCAAACAGTCAAAATCTTGAAAATTCTAATACATCATCAGATTTTTCAGCTTTTGCTGAAGCAATTGCATTGCTCACCAAAACTTTTGAGCAGAGGTTAAGGGGAGGAGGCCAGAGATACCAGAAAAGTGATAGAGGGAGGATGGAAGGAAGATCTAGGGATGAATGTAGATCAAAGGATAAGGGGAAGGCTGGAGTTGTATGTTACAAATGTAAACAAAAGGGTCACTATGCATCAGAGTGCAAAACCAAGAAACTGAAGGATGTTACATACTCTGAGAAGAAGCCAGAAGAAGCACAGAAGCAAAAACAAGTCAGTTTGATAGCAGGGACAGATACATGGCTGTCTGATGATTCTTCTGATGAAGAAGAAGAAGAGATGGCTAATTTCTGCCTCATGGCACTTTCTAATGAACTACCAGAAACATCAGAACAGAAGGTAAATCCAGATAATCTTGACCTTGAACACAAGTTAAACAAACTCATGTTAGATTTTCTAAGTCTGCAAGATAAACAAAAATCAGATAGTAAAAAGTCCGATGAGTTGCAAAGAACCATGAATAAAGTTATACTTGAAAACCAGTTACTGATAGAAGAAAGCTTAGATCACAAAGCCAAAATTGAATTTTATGAAAGGGAAAGAAAAGATCTATACAAGAAAATTCATGATAAAGAAATTAATGTAAAGGGATTTCAACAAGCTTAGGAATTCATTAACTTTATTGAAGCTACACCAAAGAACAGAGGTGAGGGTTTAGGGTATGTGAAAACAAGTGAAAATAAACCCACCACCTTTGTGAAAGCAACACACAGATTTCTGATAAATTTACATCAGAATCTGATTCTAAATCATGCAGATCAACAAGTTCTGAGAACTTTTTTGAAATCTCAAAACTTAACTTAAAAGCAAAAAGGGGTGAATCAAAACAAATATGTTTAATAACTCCAGAAGTGATTCACTCAAGATTTCAAAATTGTATGTGTGTTGACATTTTGAAGCTTGTTCAACACCATCTCCAAATAAAAAGTGAAAAATCTGTTCATGGCTCAGCATGTAACAGATATTCTGATGAAAGTGCATCAAAAGATGATAATCTGATTAAAATCTCATCATAAAAAGTACCCAAGCAAGTCTGGGTACCAAAAACCCTCTAATTTTTCCATTTCAGGACCATCATGTGCATCAGATCTGGTAGTGCGATTCTGGAAGCTCCAAGCACATGACTGGGGACAGGAGCTTACTCAGTAACTTTGTTACAAAAACTGGGTAAAATGGTTAATTTTGGGAATAGAGTAAAAGGGAGGATTTTGGGGTATGGATGCATAAAGTATGGATGTTTGCCCATAGAAAAAGTAGCCTATATAGAAGGCTTAAAGTACAATCTGCTGAGTTGTGGTCAATTCTGTGATAAAGGTTTTCAGGTAACCTTATTACAAGAAAAATGCTTATTAATTGGTATGGATGATAATAAAATTTATTTAAGTGGAAAAAGGATAAGACAGTCAATCTACTATTTTGATTTCAAAGATGAAAATGAACATCCAAAATCGTGTTTGTTTTCAAAAATCAACAAGGGTAGTAGTTGGTTGTGGCACAAGAGGTTAGCCCACTTAAACTTTAAAAATTTAAGCAAATTAGCAAGCAAAGGGCTGGTAAAAGGATTACCTTTCATATCCTCAAAGAAGGATAAAATTTGTGAAGCTTGTGAAATGGGCAAATCTAAAAGAAGCTCACACAAAACAATTTCTGAATCTTCAATAACACAAAATTTGGAACTTTTACATATGGATCTTTGTAGACCCATAAGTACAGAAAGCTTTTCTAGAAAGAAGTATATACTTGTAATTGTAGATGATTTTTCCAGATACACATGGGTAGAGTTTTTAAGAAAGAAAAGTGAAACTCCTGATCTGATCATTAATTTTATCAAAAAAAATTGAAAATCTGTTGAAATTGACAGTCAAAAGGATCAGAACAGACAATGGAACATAATTTAAGAATTCAAAAGTTGAGAGCTTCCTTGTAAGCAAAGGAATCTCTCATGACTTTTCTGCTCCAAGATCACCCCAACATAATGGAGTGGTAGAAAGGAGAAATAGAACCTTAGTGGAAGCAACTAGAACAATGCTGGCTCATGCAAAACTGCCTACTCATTTTTGGGCAGAGCCAATAGCAAATGCTTGTTTTACCCAAAACAGGTCCATAATCAACAAAAGACATAATAAAGCACCCTATAACATTATACATGGAAGAATTCCAAGTGTAAAATTTTTACACACATTTGGTTGTAGATGTTTTGTTTTCAATGATTTTGAAAGCCTTGAGAAATTTGACAGAAAAGCAGAAAAAGGGTATTTTTCTTGGTTATTCTTTGTCCTCAAAAAGTTTGTTGGTGCGTCCGTCTGTCGTCTTCGTCTTGTATCGAGTCTTGTACTGTACTAGTTAGATCAGGGCATGAAAAACGAGAAAGTGGATAGTGGAGGTGATTCCGCTTGAAATGACACTAGATCACTTTCAAGCGAAATCTGTTATGTTCTAATTCCGCTCGAATGGTAGGTGTTGATTTCGCTTGAATGTTATAGTTGTAATTCCGCTTGAACTGAACATGTATGTTTAAGCGGAATCAGAACCCTATATATAGGGGTGTCCAAGCGAAATCACTAGAGTTAGTCTTCCAGTTTGCAACGAAGTGCTGCCGAAGTGTCATCACACTGTAAACGTCATTCTATCAATCAAATTTGACAGTTTAAAGTGAATACTTGCTGAATTGACCTCAGTTTGTCTGTTTCCGCCGTTCAAACTGAGTAAAACTCTTCTGATCAACTCGTTCGGGTCTGAAAACGATCCTACAAGTGGTATCAGAGCTCAGGAGGAAGAGTTCATACCAATTCAGCTGTTTTTTCTGACTTCTACACCTTCTTTTTCAAATTGAACATCATTTCACGGTTAAAATTGGTTCAATTTTTCACAGTGTGCTCGGAATCATGTATTAACAAAGCCTTAAAAATTTCAAGATAAAATTCAATCTAAAACTGACATTTTTAGCTATTCCGCTTGAAAATGTTCAATGGAATGATGACATCAGCGTGATTTCACTTGAGATTGTACTTTGATTTCGCTTGAAATCGTATTCCTCTTGAAAGATTTTTATTAATTCCGCTTCAAAATTTTGATCCCGCTTGAAAATATTTGTGTTTCCGCTCGAACCGGGATTTCGCTTGAAACTTCAATTTGATTCCGCTCGAACTTGGTATTTCGCTTGAACATTGATTAACTGATTCCGCTTGAATCAGTGTTTAGCTATTCCGCTTGAACAGTTACTGCTTGAAGTTTGGTTATTTCGCTTGAAAGACAGTCTTGAAAATTTCTTGTAATCCAAATCATGGAAGAGGAATTTTATAACGCGTTCGCTACCCCGGTTACCCCGATCAGTCTTGCACAGAACATGATGTTGGAAAACGAAACGGGTAGTATGCAAAAACCGCCCAAACTCATGAACATAGAGGAGTATAAGGGTTGGGAAGGTCGTTTTGAAAACTTGGTACAAGCAAATTATCTTGATGCTTGGGAATGTGTTGAGACAAAGTATGTGAGACCGACAAATGACGATGAAGAGGTGATTGCTATTAAAGATCTGAGTGCTGAAAACAGAAAGAAATACAAAGATGTGAAAATGATGCTAAGTCTACTACAACAAGCTGTGAAGGAAGATATTTTGGTCTTATTGCAAGATAACGGAAGTTCTTATTCAATTTGGAAAGCATTGAGATCAAAGTTTGTTGGTAGTCAGGAAATGATCAAGAACAAGAAATCGCTTTTAAAGAAAGAGTTTGATTTGTTTCGAGGGTTGAAAAATGAGAGCACAAAGCAGATTATTGAAAGATACTGCAATCTTTTAGCCAACATGAGGAGGTTAAGCATTGAAAACGATAATGAAGAGTTGATTGAAAAACTTGTTGATGCATTGCCACACGAGACTTGGGGCACATATCTCATGATGCTAAGGAACAAGAAAGGGTTCAGTAATCTGACACTTAGCAAATTTATTGAAAAAATTGAGGCTCAGGAGATGGAACAGAGAAAGATCTCCAGGATGAAAGACTTCGATGGTGAACAAGACATCGGGCTATACTACAAAACAGGGTTAAAGGATAAAACCACAAATTTTTCTCCAAAAGTGGAAACTGCTTTCAATGCCAAGAATTCATCCGGAAGTTCCTCAACTGGATCAAGCAGCAAAACAAGTTTCTCATCATATCCTTCATTTGATCCAAACTTGACGGTGACAAAGAGTGGTAGAAAGCTACAATGCAACATTGTTCTGAATCTGGAAAATGATCAAGACTACACTGAAGAAGTTGCAAAGAGCTACATGTCTCTGTTACGGGCTGTTTTAGAATCATATGGTAGTTTTGTTGCAGGTCGAATCGGGAATCCAATGCTGACTAAAGAGGATTACGATCAGATCGATGCTGAAGAGATGGAATTAATGGATATAAAATGGTGTTTCGCTAGTGTGTTGAGGAGAGCTGAGAAATTTAAACAGATCACCGGACGAGATGATTTCCGTGATGCGTGTGTTTCTACTTTAGGGTTTGATAAATCTAAAGTTACTTGTTTTCGTTGCAGGCAAAAAGGACACTTCAAGAGAGAGTGCAAGAATCGCGAAGCAAGGGGAGCTCAAAATCCTTTCAACGACGACAATGATTACTATCGGAAAGCGATCTACCATCAAGTTTCTCAATCATCAAGTCAACAAGAACCACAAGTTGCTCATGGGAGGAAAGTGATTGAAGATTCTTCAAAGGGAGCATGCATGATGGATCATGATGAGAAAAAGTCTTCAACAGATTTTAACTGGGATAAATATATTTCAGCTGATGGTAAAGCATTGGTAATAGATCAAGATGATGAGAAGATGCCTGAAGGTTTTACCTGGGAAAACTTCAAATGGGATGACTATTGCCCAGACAAAGAAGTATTAAAAGCTCACTCAACATTTGTTGCTCGAATAGAAGAAGATAGTGTTTTTTGGGTAAAGGGAATAGAAGAAGATAGTGATGATGATGTAAATGAGTATTATGCAAAACAAATGAGAGATCATTTGAAGATGATGGCAGAAAGTGATAGCGAAGTTGACAAAGCCAAGAAGAAAAAGAAAAAGGTCAAAACACCAGTTAGCAGTGATGATAAAGATGTTCCTGTGATACGACGAAAGGTGAAAGAAGTTCCAAAGTTTAAAATTGATGAAGAAGCTATTGCGAAAAAGTGTCCGGTGATTTGTGAAAATTGTGAAGCTATAAAGAAACAAAACAGTTCGTTGATTCACAATATGAACAGATTAAAGGAATCTTATGATGTGTTGAACAAAGCCATGAACATGTATAAAGATACAAGTGAAGAACAGGCTACAGCAATGAAGACACTTCAGGGAGCGTTCATGATTAAACAGAAAGTAGTGAACAATTATATCGAGAAGTGTGCTGCTCTTGAACAGAAATTAGAATTACAAAGGATTGAAACTGAAAGAGTTAATCGTTTGTTGAAAAGTTATTCATGTACTTCTTATGTCATTGACAGGATCTATCCTACTGTTGAAGGCATGAAGGCATTTGAAGAGGATGAAGTAACTGAAGAAAAAGGTGCTGGAAAAGTTTCTGAAGAAAAGACTCCAGAAAAGAAGAAGAGTGATACAAAGAAAAAGAATGACAAGGAGAATTCTGGTAAGAAACAAGGTGTCAGCTATAACAAGTGTCCACCCCCGCTGGAAAATGGATATTTGCCCAGAAATCCAAATTCTGAAAGAGTCCAAAAAGCTACAAACTTACAGTGGGAGTCGGAGTCCTCGGTCAATTTGCAAGAAAACATTGATGTCGTTTTTACATCGTCTGACACTGATCAACAATCTCAATTGATGAAGAAAGTAGTGGATCATGTGTTAAATAACGATGAGACAGAGGAGTCAAAGACGGAGTCTAGTTCAGAGTCAAAGTCTGAGTCCAGCACTCCGGGTCAAAATGAAAAACAGGGCAAAAGAGTTTATGCTAAAGAATTCCTGTTATCAAAATCTAATTTGAGTGATGAAACATTTAAAGTGGCATATACTTTGAATGATTCGGACAAATTATATTCTGATGAGGAATTTCCAATAAGAGGTGTCAAATCTGAACTGATTAACAAGGTTTTCAAACTCACAGAAATTAATATTTCTGAAATAAAAGATTTACATCTTAATGAAAAACCTAAAAAATACACCTCAAGAGTTCAACAAAGATTAAACAAGAAAAAAGGTTACAGTTCTGGTTCTGGTTTTCAAAAGAAACCAAACCATAACGGTAATTTTAAAAAGAAAGGTTTAGGTTTTACTCCAACAGAAAAATAGAAAAATGAAAAATATGTTCGTGATTTTTAAATCAAAGATGACATTTGTTTCAGGTACATTTTCTAAAGAAGAAGAAAAGAAAGAATTTTGGAGACAATCAAACAGAGAGTTCCTTGCAAAGAAGCAAGAAGAAATGAAGAATGCTGATCAGAGAAAGAAAACTCGAACCTGTTTCAAATGTGGTAGAATTGGACATCTTGCGGTGAACTGTTTGCAAGCAATTCAAACCAAACAGGGAGTTTCTAAACTCAAAGAGAAAATGGTTGAGTTTGAACCACCAACTGACAGAACCAAATTATTCAAAAATTCTAAATTTGAAATTGGTGAATGTTCGAACAAGTTTTACAAGAAGAGAGCTAAATCTGACAACCAGAAATGGGTTGTTAAGAAGTCCGCTGAGAGTTCTAGCAATGATTCTGATAGATCAAAATCAGAGGAGCTATCTTCTGGCGATGAATCTGATTCCACAAAATCAGATGAGCCACAGGTTGAGGTTAATGGTGAAATATCAGTTCCGACTGTGGATGATGAGAATTTTCCACCACTTCGGGCTGAAAATTTTAAGAAGAAAATTGGTAAAGTTGAAATTTCTAACCAATTTTATTCTGATAAGTAGGTTTTTGATGTTGAAAAGGCTTTTAACCCCAAGGTAAAACATATTTTTAGTAAGATGATTGATCGAAAAGTCAAAGGGGTTAAAGAATTCTATGAGAAGAAGAAGGGAGGTAAGAAACCAAGGGTTGATGACTCTGTTACACCCAAGGTTGGTCAAGCTTGGGTGGATATTTTCTTTGAATGAAAAACCTGACTTGTCGGAGTTCCCAGGTTGGTAAGAGTGGAACATGAATCGGCATCATTCTTTATATTTGTTTGTGTTTACATGCAAGTGGTAAAGAGGTTTGATTGTGCATACTTGCAAACGGTAAATCAAGAACATTAATTTGTACTTGCATTTTCCTACAAGTGGTTGAAAGACAATATGATGAACCACATCCCCGAATCTACTAATGATATCCCTACAAGTGGTAAAATCAACTAAACTTATTTTCCGGAAAAATCATTTTGATTAAAACAAACTTTAGCGTTTTGAAATCTAAATGAGAGAATAGTTTGTTGATAGGGGGAGTTCTGATTGTTTATGCCAAGTGGATGGCGATTTGAGGCGATTTGATATCAGTTGTCAATTTTCTGTATAGTTGGTTTTTCAAATTTCTTTATGTGTTTGCATTTTAGGGGGAGTAGAAAATTTTCAGAAAATCCAAAAACATTAAAAATTTGAAAAAGCCAAAAACATGATAAAATGAAAAATCGAGTTTTGTTGAGAAAAAGAGAAAATGATAGTACATCAGTGGACTATCACAACATGCTAAAGAATTGGAAAGTTAAAATGTGATAAACAATCTCACTGCGGTATGTGTCAGTAGGTTCTTACACATTTAGTAGATTGTGACGAGATATAAACCTAAATTCAAACTTGCTTATATCGTTGGGAACATCTTCTTGGATATATGGGTAACCCCCGAAATCTTGTTTGAAAGGTCCCTCTTTCTGAGATACTAGGTCTTTATACTCAGTGATATCTGGGGTATTATCCCGGGACTTCTGCTGAATGGAAATTCTGACCTAGTCCCCGCATAATACTTTCTACAAATGCTTGAAATACAGCACCGCCCTCAGCATAAAAAATGATGAGACATGGAAAAATGCTAATCATGTGCTGTTGAAGAAAAGATCCTCTAAAGGGGACACACCAAAAGTCGAGCCGTCATCTCTCTGCTGAACGGAAGTTCTGACCTGAGCTCTCACGGTTTCGCATTTAACCCCTCACAGATATCAGCTGTGGTATACTCACCTGTAAGACTGAATATTGGGATCTGGATACGGGAGTATATTCAAGTAGTAGGACACGCGATTAAGTTTAAGTGCTTAAAACATTAATATCGTATCTCGAAGCAATTGAACTTTGTGTGAAAAATTTTAGTGGACCAATATACTGACAATCTAAGTGAATTTTTTAGAACTTAAAATGAAAAGAAGCTTAATGGTGTTGGTGATTTGTCTAATAAACTGATATGATCCTCTTACACAAACTCACAAAAAATATTGTCTGTATAGATTTCATTTCTGCATACTTTTATTCCTACATGTGGTGTTAGTTTTGAAATTCAAAAATCCCAAAAAGATTTTTGTGTATTTTAGCTAAATTTTGGAAAATACAAAAAGATTTTCGACAACTGGTGTTGGAAAGCTGATTTTCAAAATTCCAAGTGCTAAACATGATGACAATTTGTGAAGGGGAGTTTGTGTAAAAGATTTAAAGTCTATCTTTCAAGTGATCATCAAAAGCTTTGAAAATGATACTTCTGCAAGTGGTTCATTAGAGACTAAGTGATAGATCAGTTTGTGATGTAATTTACAAGTGGTGTTTAAATGTTTGAAATTTATATTAGAAAACTTATGTTTGAGGTAGAGATTGTGCAGAAAACCTGAGCTGGAGGAGAGCCATGTCACGACCCCGACCCACCCTGGACGGAATCGGGAGCCATGAGCAGCCCAGTGGTACCGGTGACTATTTTGAAAAATATTGCAGCGGAAATTTCATCAGGACCGTGAGTTAGGAAAAATATCAGAGTTTAGAAACACCGGATTTTATTTAAATAGATGGAATAATTTCATGTTTTACAAAGGTAGCTTTTAATAAAACGATATTTCTTAAGTTGATTTAATTAATAAAAACAAGCCACTACTTGAAGTCCTTCAGTGCCGGATCCAATCCTTACTCCAATCTACTGTAAACACCTGAAACGCATTTTAAAAAGGTTTTGTCAGCGGGAAATACTGAGTGAGTTCATTCAGGTTTTATAAAATGACCCTTAGTTATAAAATTACAGCATAAGAGCGATTACAATGGTTTATATCTTATTTTTTTATCTGGCGCTGTGTCACAATGGTGACATGTCACAATGGTGACGATGGTCATACCATTATTAGATCAATGAACCCAAATAGTGATGATTATCCCTAGTAGGTCAATGAACCTAACTGGGAGAAAATTAGTAATGTGCACAATACCCCACTTAGCCAGTGACTCAAGATATCCATGACTTAGTCCCTGTAATTATAACTTTTGGAAAATAATTTGGAGTATTGTAAAACAGTTGCTAAAAAGAGAATGACTCACATTATAAGCATGCAGTATTGAATTAACAAACTTCATGATTCAGATTCTTCTGAGAACTAGCATCTACTTTGATTTGTAAGTGTATGGGGTAACGTTTAGCCTACGGATAAGCCTGATAACCTAATTTAAGTGATAATGTACCCGAAACCAAGTAATTAACTAATACAGCAGTTACGTCAATTCACGAGATTAAACCCTCACAACGATTAACATAGTGCAATACTTAACAATTCAACGAATTCACAACGAATGACAGAGTATAGTCCGAATTCGGACAGCACTCAAACATTCAAGTCGAAATCGCGATGAATAACAAAGTATAAACTCAATTTGAGCGGCACTTAAACAATCGTTGGATAGTTTCAATCGATCGGACGTTGAATCGTAATAGCGATCGAGTTATTACCCGGTATCGTAGCAGAATTTCGTGATTGTGTGTGTTTTTATAGTATTCAGACGATATCTCGGTGTACGAATTGAATTTTACCGTCGAACCAACGCAGGAAATCAAGTGCCAAACTCCTCTATTTATACTGGAAAAACGGCGCGCTCGCGTGTCACGAGAGGCTCTCGCGTGGCGCGAGAGGTCACTTTTAGCATAGGGTCGCCACGTGTCTCAGTAGCTTGGGTGAGTCGACGGTTCGTTAAAATTCGATTTCTATCGAAAATTGTTTGGATAATACTAACTAGGAAAGACCCCCCCTGAATTTTAGGGGCCCTGATTCTGATTCCGATTGTTCTGAAATTTTTTAGGGATTGTGCAGGATTACTTGGGTTTCTCAATTAGGGTTTCCTTACTGGAGAATTAATATAATAAGTATTAATTTTAGTGAGAGTTGTTACATCCTCCCCACGTTAAGAAAAATCTCGTCCTCGAGATTTGGACTATGATATATTCTTGGGGTTATGTTACTTCTTTTAATTAATAGAAACAATATAGGATGGATTCAAGAGATATTTGATAGTCATGAATTTTTTGAAATAAAACGACTTGGAGAAACAGTAGGATTTAATATCAGAAAAGAACTTACTTTGATCAATTGAGGGAGATTTTGAATTGATAAATCTCTATTTGTGAATGGAAGTATGAAAAATGATTTGTAAATGATTATCCCGAAAATCAATATTGTTTACTTAAATGGTAAGGATATACTAGACAATAGAATTTAGTGTATTGTAATCTGAGTACATAATGGTACCAAGAATATTAAAATGATGAATCAAACGAATGACGTATGAATAGGGTGTATTATTAGCACATGCTACAAATTTATACGGATACTGGAAGGTATTGTTATGATTGAAAGAACTCAATAATTATGGTCACCGAATAAATTCACCGTTTTCGAAATTAACTGAGAGTTTCAAGGAAGCGAATCTGGATATTTCAAAAGATGAAATGTTTAGACGAATGAGATGAAATGATATAGTTTCCAAGGTGATTAGGTTCAAGCCAAAAGATATATGATCAATAGATATTTTAAAGTGAATGTGAAGGTCTTTTGGAATCAATAAAATTCTTTGTCAAAAGAAAGCTTTCTGTTGATTGGCAACTGAGGAAGACTTAGAATTGACAGGTTCAAAGAAAATAAAAGCATGAAAACGATTTTGTCAAATATTGAATTATGATATGAGAAAATCAATGTGCTGAGATGAGTGAGTTGTAAGGATATACGAAAAGACACTAGAGTTAGTGTATTATGATTTTAATATATAATTGCAAAAACTTTATTTTCCTTGAATAATATATATTTATATACACTTATGCCCAGTTCATATTATTCGACTCAATTATAGTAATCTATGTAAAAGGAAACATAGATCCAAATGTGTACTAGTATTTATATAATGTGAAATTATTACCGTTTTTGAATACAATATATAACAACTGTTTTGTATAGATTACTATAGTAGATTACTTTTGCTATTAACATTATAAAATAATGTTTATTTAATAAATATATATTATATTAAAAGTAATATATTCTATTTTTTATATATTAAGATTATATTTTAAATCTTAGTCATGTCAATATATATTAAATATTTTAATCAAAATGTTCGATCACAGCGGGATATTTTAATTTATCAAATACTTTTTTTTCTTTTATGTTATCATAAAGTAAAATAATAATTTAATATAGATAGTTTTAAAATATCAAAACCCGTGGTAATTTTGATAAATAAGGATATATGTTTATTATATAAATATCCTAGAACTTACGATTATTATTTTCTTTAAGATCAAGAATGTTTAACTATAAGATTTTATAACAAGTTATTTTAGATCATAAAAGTAAAATAATAAATGTTTATTTTAATACCAAAAATATCATTTGATATTTTAATATATTAAAATATATATAATAGTTCTATAAGTATTTAATAGTTGTGAAATATTAATCAAGATGAACAATCATTTTTATTCGTTCATCTAATTCTTGTATTGTTTTATGAAAATATGTCTTCTTTTTACAGTACTATATATATATATATATATATATATATATATATATATATATTTATATATATTATCTAGTCATTATCATGGTTGGATATTGGTTAGTGCTGCCTTGTTTAAGCATGGTTGATCAGTCCATGCCTAACTAAGGCTAGGCTATCCAATACCTGTTCCTGATAATAACTCTAGTACTTAAAATAATACTACTGCTACTGTTATTAATATTGCTATTAATAAAACTATTATTGACTACCAAAAATAAATAATAAATAACTAAACATAACTTTAAACGAGAGTATACCTCAAATATAATGTGACAACTCGAGTTTCCAAGATTCCATTTTCACATTTATTGCACGTTCATTGTTTGTTTAGTTGTTTACTTGCACAATTAGTCTGCTGTGAAACTGTAACGTTTGGATACAATAAAGTGTATTGTGATTGTGCATGATTATGTGTTGTTTATGAATGATTTGACAAATACTTAAAGATGGAGGTGAAACTGTAAATTGTATACCTTGTGCATGCAATATGTGATAGATAATTCTTTAGGGTGCTTTGTGCTAATAGTGAAACTTAAATCATCCTTAACCCTAATCCCTTTTCACTAATCACCACCAAAGAAACAAAACACATACTTTCATTCTCTGATCCTCTCTGGCAATCATCACCTTCATCATTGGCACAAGTTCTTCATCACTCTTGATTTCCTCTTTCTGTTTAGAATTCAATCCAAGGTAATTGTTAATGATTGTTTGTTGTCACTGAATTCTTGATTATGTGATTCATGTAAACCCTAGTTCCACATGTAATGATTCTGTGTTATTGAATTCTGATTATTGTGATTTGATGTTGATTGTTGTGTAATCATTGCCTGATGTAAGATACAAGAATTGTAGAATGATTGATTGATAATTGGATTACTGCAATACAGATGCAATGAAATTAGGGTTTTGATCGTATGAATGTAAAAATGTAACTGTTGTTTTGATTCTGTGAATTGGCTTTGGAAATCACGTATGTTGAAACTTGTTGTTAACAGTCAGGGCTTTGTGAAGTCACAAAGCTCAGAGTTTTGTGTTTGTCTGAGTTTTGTAACAACATGCTTAGTCCGAACTTTATACCTAACAGGAGTCTGAGTTTTGTGATAAACATAGTCAGAGTTTTATCCTAGGGAAGAAAGTCCAAGTTTTATCCTAGGGAAGAAAGTCCAAGTTTTATCCTAGGGAAGAAAGTCCAAGTTTTATCCTAGGGAAGAATGGGAGTCAGGGTTTTAAAACCCTTGTCCGAATATTAAGCTCTCCACCCCTAGTCCGAGTTTTTAAGCAAGGAACCACCCCCTTAGTCCGACTTTTGAAGGGGAAGCCCCCCTTGTTCCTGTCCGAGTTTTATGGCCCCAAACCCCTCCCCTTTTGTCCGAATTTTGTAAATGAAACCCTAGGAGGTCCGAATTTTAAAGGGGGAACATTTGTCAGAGTTTTGTTGAGGCTTCATGGGTCCGAATTTTAAAGGAGGGAACCCTGAGTCCGAATTTCTGGTCCTGGAACATTGTCTGACCTTTTATTGTGTTGTTATGTCCAACCTTTGTGAATTAAACATGATGTTACCTTGATTGCATGCTAATAGTCCGAACTTTACAAGTGCTGTGTGTATCAAAGCTTGCTGTATGATGCTATATATGATTTTATGCTACTGAATGCAACTGTATGTTCCTGTATGTGTGAACAATCTCTTCATATCATTCTGTACCCAATGAACATACATAACACAATTGCTTGAATATCGAGGACTTGTAAACCCTACTTGAATGTAACACTTACATCGAATCATGTGCAATGTATCCTAGGTCGTGTGTAACGGACTTAGACATTTAATTAACCCTAGAAGCAATAACATACCGAGCAAACCAAGGTGAGTTCACACTCTTACTAAGGCATGGGATTCCCGGGGGATAGGGAATGGGTTGAATGATGGAATTGAACAATTACGCGTACATACACGGTTACTAGACTATCTACCATGGTCCTTGGGTTAAGCAGGACACTTACGTAAAACCTACGTAAACAGGAAATATGCTACTGTCTTCCGGAGTCAGGAAGGACACTTACGTAAAACCTACGTAAACAATAACATGCTACTGTCTTCCGGAGTCAGGAAGGACACTTACGTAAAACCTACGTAAACCCCACGCGTACCACTGTCCTCGGGTACAGAAGGACACTTACGTAAAACCTACGTAAAGCATGTACGTACTACTGTTCTCGGTTGTGAAGAACACTTATGGTTATGAACAGTCTAGTGGATATACAACATGGGAAGCCCCCACCAATAGAACGTACTATCGTCCCAGTAGAGCCACATGTTACAAACGAACTTACTATTACACATTTACTTTCTGTGAACTCGCTCAACTAGTTGTTGATCCTCTGTTACATGCCTTGCAGGTCGTTAGATACATGGAGCTTGCACAGGGAGGAGCTGGTCGTTGTGGGCTTGGATCGTGATTGTTTCATTAAACACTTATGAAATTTCACACTTTATTATGTTGGGTTTTACTTATACGCTTCCGCTAAACAGTGATAACATATTTATGTTTTCGAACACCTTTCTTATGGATTGGTTGGTTAAATTGCAATTACTTTTACTTTATACATTGTTCTATATGATTGGTGGCTTGATCCTGGTAAGTCACGCTCCCAAGCGGTGATACTCCGCAGGTGGATTTTGGGGGTGTGACATATAATTTTATACATATATATAAAAATATAAATTCTTCACCTTAATGGTTTAACAAGAATTTTTTTTTTAAATATAGGAATACTATATTGTAAATTAGGTAATTACTTATGTAAGTTTCCATATATAATCAATTAAATTTATACTTAAATATTATAGGATTTTTAACTGATGATAAAAGACCAAATGAATATCATAAAATTTTCGATTTAATGATGAAAGAAACTTTAGAGATATACGGAATATGATATGAATTTGTATACTCTTATCTTAACACATAATTGTATTAAGATTTTTTTTTATAAAATAAATCAACAAAACGGTTTTGATATTAATAAATAAATAATTAAATCCGAGGTTAGCGCCAGCTTTAGATTTTGTGAAAATGTCACCACAAGGTGATCGTGATAAATGTGACACCCCAGGAAAACCAGGAAAACCATGCAACTTAACTAGCTTCCTCAGTGAGTGCCATCAAATTTCGGGACGAAATTTCTTTCAACTTGGGGATGATGTGACAACTCGAAATCTAGAACCTTTCGTTGTAACTTGCTTGTACGTTATGTGACTAGTTAAAATGATAACGTGAACTTTTATGTGCTTTGTTTTGTGTGCATTGTATGTATATATGTATGTGTGTTATATGTGAACCGAGAACCCGACACGAAACAACAAGGAACCCGACTCGAGACCATGAGGTCTCGAGTGACTAGTAATCGGTTTTGGGCCTTGGGCCGAGAACCTTTGGCCGGTTGGGCCTTTGGGCCGTAAACCCTTAGCCGAAACCCATAGGGTGCACACACTTGGAACTTTGACTATAAATACACTACCTTAGTTAGTGTTACCATTTTGTTGAACATTACAACACACACTCTCCTACTTCTCTCTCTCACCTAAACTCTAGAACACAAACACACTCCACCATTCTTGGATCTTTGGACTTGGATCGGCTCACACACACACCCGGTTGGAAGCCTTTCACACACCCTCGAAACCCATAACCGGTTAGTGTTCTTAATGCTTTGTTAAATGTTAGTGTGTTTATGTTATGTTTGTAAGATGAGATTATGTGACAATATGTTAAGATGAGTTATACATAATGTTTTGAAAAGAAATCGGTTCATGAATGTTTCTTGTTATGAGTGGAACTATACATATTTGATGTTGAAAATGGGTTCATGGTATGACAAAAAGGTGAATGATGATATTGGTTGCAATTGGGTTTGATCCGAAAAGTTTGGGTATTTATACTAAGAAAAATCGGCTAATAAATATGGTTGTCAAGTAGGATGCATGCTAGTAAATTGTATCTTGATAGTTGTTCATGATTTTGGGTGAATAAGTGTTGTTTATGTTATGAAGAACTTGAATATATGCTTTGAATGTATGAAGAACACTTTGAATGATAGTTGAAGATTGAAAACCCTTGTGATTTTGATCCATCTTTGACTAATAACCTGATTAGGAAATATGTTAGTGGAATTCTATTGGTTATTTCCGGATTTGGGCCTGATTATACTGTACCATTAATCTGACCATCTGCATCAACACGTGAACTTGAAAACGACTGTTACCGACTCGCAATCACCCGGTTACGACTCGCAACCACAGCGTGATGACTCGAGACCACGCGGTTGCGACTCGCAACCATAACAGGACAAGCCGAAACCACAGGTTACGAGTCCCGTTGCGACTCGAGACCTCAGCATGATGAATCGAAACCATGGTTGCGACACCAGTTGCGACTCGCAACCATCCATGATCAACACACAGCATGACTCGAGACCATGCTTGCGAGTCCGGTTGCGACTCGAGACCACACTTTTGGGCCTTAGTTAATGGGCCAGACTGATGGGCTTCTGTGTTAACTGCTTTTACGTGTTTGGGCCTAAGTAGTTGGGCTGAACTTGTGAACCGTATGTGCTTCTATTGACTGTTAACTGTTACTGCTAAACGTGCTTGCCAAACGTGTTGAACATTTGTACACTACTTGGTTCGAATCTGATTATACGTGATATCCGTGTTAGGACGTTATTGACTACTTGCGACTTGATTGACTTTCTGTGTTTGACTGCCGAGCAAACCAAGGTGAGTTCACACCCTTTACAAAGCATGGGATTCCCTGGGTTGGGAACGGGGTTAAGGAACGTGGTTCCTCGTCTACCTTGGGTAGGACGTCAGTGGTTCAGGAATGTGATTCCTCGTCCGGATGGACGGATAAACGTACTAGACTAAAACTCTATCACGAAGTCCCTCCTTTTTGTATCGACTAATCGCCGGGCCAATGGCGAGCGGGTCATTAGTTAGATAGCGCTATTTAGGTCTGACAAGCCTCACACCGTGCCGCAGAGGACGGGCGTGAACTAATGGATCTGGGGCACGTCAATGATGATAGACATTGATGTTTTCAGGGCACATAAACATGACTACAGTCAGCAATCGATACGGTAACGAGTCTAGTATACACATGGGGTAGCCCCCACGGCTGGAGAGCCAGATGATGTACATGGGGTAGCCCCCACGGCCGAAATGCCTGATAACTACATGGGGTAGCCCCCACGGCCGGAGTGCCGGAGTAACTGGGAACGAACTGGTCACGTTTTTAAAACTATGGGGTAACCCCCACGGCAGGATGCCAGATAAAGTAAACTGTTTTCGAAACAACTAAAACGAACGCCCACCCGTGAACTCACTCAACTAGTTGTTGACTCGTTACTACATGCTTTGCAGGACCATAGGTACTCAGTGGGAGCTTGCATGGAGGAAGATCGTTGTGGGACAGGGATTGCTACAAGACTATGTTAAACTTGAAACTTTTGGAACTTATGTTATAACTTTAAACTTATGCTTCCGCTTGCAACTTAAACTTATTTGTTTTGGAACACCAATCGTGAATGGTTAAACTTTTATAACTATTTATATGCTTGTTCAGTATGATTGGTGGCTGGATCCTGGTCAGTCACGCCTCCAAGCGGTAGTACTCCGCAGGTGGGATTTTGGGGGTGTGACAATAAAGAAATACTTTAGTGAAGTCGAAGGCCAAGAAAGCATGTTATAGTTCAAAAGAATTAAAGTGCTTGTTGGGATTTATTTTGAATATGATAGCTGCAATCTATCATATGGGACCGTTAATTGAATACATAATGCGAGCAAGTTAACTGGGATTGAATAAAACGAGTTTTAGTAAGGTAGTTTGGACATGATCATAACAAAAATCATGTATACCTTTCAAAAGAAAATCGAGTTTTTAAAAAATTCATTGATTCGATATTAAAGAGTCATCGCTTTGTAAAAACGCGGTTTACAATGCAAAGATCAAGTATAGCGAAATGATATTTGAATTTTTTGATAAAACAATAAATTGGAATGATGCCCTCTTATGGTCTTGAATGAACCACATGCGTAATAAACATTGCATGTGTAACGTGTGGATTTACCAAGAAATGAAATAGATCAATATTTGCTGTTATGAAAGAAATTCTCATGGTATGATGATCATTTAAGGGAAGTGGAAATGCGAAAGTCAATTCATTATAGGCAGAAGTCAGAATTTTAACGAAAGGAATATAAGAATTTTTTTCTGGAATTTCGTGTGATAACCGTTGTTAAGTGACATTACCAAGGAATGTCGAATGAAATGAAAATGAAATAAGGGATTTGCAAAGGTATATGACTTCTTTTATGGTGCTAATAATTATGACTCTGGTTAGACTGTGCACCTATGGTTGTGAAATATTGTTTCAACGTGCCTCAGCGATCTTCATATCGTTTGTAGGATCTCATGGCAAAGTGCTTCTTTTGATTAGTAGTTCTTCCACTGCTGGGATTCGCATTGGTGTCGTCATGCCCAATTATATTTTCCAAAGATCTTGCCTTGGAAAATCGTGTGTGATATACTTCGATGTCTGTAGTTGCATAATTTAAGTTTCATGTGGTTTCTTGTGCATTCGCACAACTTTACATGCTTCTTATTTGCGTTCATAATTATGGCGTTAATAATTTATGGTAACGCATTGGTAATTCTTATATTTTTGATGGTATCCCAACTTAATGGGTTTCCATTATTATTATTGTCGCTCGAGTTACGAGGTAGAAGATCAAACGAAATAATGTTTGATATCGATATATGTAAAGATTCTTGATAAAGGAATCTAGATCTATTATTGTCACATATGCTCGTACTTTATTCCAAATTGTCAATCCTTATAGTTTTTGGATTTCCTTATAGATATACATATCTATATAATCACATATTTCACATGCTGTAATATACATACCTTTAGTAAGGTTAATGTATTTAACAGATTCATATTTCCAAGAACCAGTCAGATATCAGGTCATGATACTATCTAGGGAAATCTTGTCACTTGTTTGACATATTATATACCTGCTTACCCGGTTCTCGCCGGAGAGGTAACCTCAGTATATCCGGACAAGCTGGAGAGTCTGCTACACCATACCCAGTCTTGCCGGAGAAATTTTCTATTTCCCATAAATAGTATCTTTTCAAGATTTTAAAAGTGCCTCTTTTATTATGACTTTTATCCAGAATCAAGGAAATTTGTATTACCATACACATCTTTATTTTAGACCATGTAATATTAAATAAGCAAGGATTAATAGTAATTAAGTGTTATTGTTTATTTATCATATCTTGCAATATTCTAATTACCCTTCTTATGGTACACCAATACTCATTACATTATACTTATACAAGTAATTTATCTTGAAGCTTATATTAAGGCAAAATTCTTAAGTTCAAGTCTAAATATCATCCGGAGTGTTTATTAGATAATATTAAGTTCCTAATTCTCCGTTTAAACTTAGGTATTAGTACAACACCTAATTGCTTAAACAAGTGGTTTAGATTAAACTAAGGCATCTTTTCTTATGTTCAAGTCTAAATGCTATCAGATGTGTTACCAGTTAATAGCAATCTCCTAACTCTTTTATTTAAGCTTAAGTATTATTATCACAACACTTATAGACTTAAAGCAGTGGCTCTGATACCACCTTTTACTGTCACGACCCCGACCCACCCTGGACGGAATCGGGAGCCGTGAGCAGCCCAGTAGTACCGGTGATTATTTTGAAAAATATTGCAGCGGAAATTTCATCAGGACCGTGAGTTAGGAAAAATATCAGAGTTTAGAAACACCGGATTTTATTTAAATAGATGGAATAATTTCATGTTTTACAAAGGTAGCTTATAATAAAACGATATTTCTTAAGTTGATTTAATTAATAAAAATAAGCCACTTCTTGAAGTCCTTCAGTGCCGGATCTAATCCTTACTCCAATCTACTGTAAACACCTGAAACGCGTTTTAAAAAGGTTTTGTCAGCGGGAAACACTGAGTGAGTTCATTCAGGTTTTATAAATGACCCTTAGTTATAAAATTACAGCATAAGAGCGATTACAATGGTTTATATCTTATTTTTTATCTGACGCTGTGTCACAATGGTGACATGTCACAATGGTGACGATGGTCATACCACTATTAGATCAATGAACCCAAATAGTGATGATTATCCCTAGTAGGTCAATGAACCTAACTGGGAGAAAATTAGTAATGTGCACAATACCCCACTTAGCCAGTGACTCAAGATATCCACGACTTAGTCCCTGTAATTATAACTTTTGGAAAATAATTTGGAGTATTGTAAAACAGTTGCTAAAAAGAGAATGACTCACATTATAAGCATGCAGTATTGAATTAACAAACTTCATGATTCAGATTCTTCTGAGAACTAGCATCTACTTTGATTTGTAAGTGTATGGGGTGGTGTTTAGCCTACGGATAAGCCTGATAACCTAATTTAAGTGATAATGTACCCGAAACCAGGTAATTAACTAGTACAGCAGTTACGTCAATTCACGAGATTAAACCCTCACAACGATTAACATAGTGCAATACTTAACAATTCAACGAATTCACAACGAATGACAGAGTATAGTCCGAATTCGGACAACACTCAAACATTCAAGTCGAAATCGCGATGAATAACAAAGTATAAACTCAATTTGAGCGGCACTTAAACAATCGTTGGATAGTTTCAATCGATCGGACGTTGAATCGTAATAGCGATCGAGTTATTACCCGGTATCGTAGCAGAATTTCGTGATTGTGTGTCTTTTTATAGTATTCAGACGATATCTCGGTGTACGAATTGAATTTTACCGTCGAACCAACGCAGGAAATCAAGTGCCAAACTCCTCTATTTATACTGGAAAAACGGCGCGCTCGCGTGTCACGAGAGGCTCTCGCGTGGCGCGAGAGGTCACTTTTTGCATATGGTCGCGACGTGTCTCAGTAGCTTGGGTGAGTCGACGGTTCGTTAAAATTCGATTTCTATCGAAAACTGTTTGGATAATACTAACTAGGAAACCCCCCCCCCCCCCTGAGTTTTAGGGGCCCTGATTCTGATTCCGATTGTTCTGAAATTTTTTAGGGATTGTGCAGGATTACTTGGGTTTCTCAATTAGGGTTTCCTTACTGGAGAATTAATATAATAAGTATTAATTTTAGTGAGAGTTGTTACAAGCCAGGTCACGATCTTGGAATGGATTCTGAAGAGCTAGGTTAATCAATCCTGAAAAACTTGTGATTGAAGAAAGCCAGGTTTTTCAATTCCTAGAGACTCTGTGGAAAAAAGTTTGAGTCAGGCAACGATCTTGAATCTTGTTAAAGCCAGACTGCGATCCCAGCTGATTGAGAGGGGGAGTCTGAATGACAAAGAGCAAGGTTCTGATCATGTGTCTGTTGCTGCTGATGAATGCAAAGACTCAACATTCGAGGAGGACTGTATGTTGGTGCTAATGTCTAGAGAAGAAGTCAACATCTGAGGGAAGGAGTTTGTTGGAGATGAAAGAGAATAGATAGAGAATGAGGATACTTACAGTGTCAAATACTTCAAATAGAAGCCCCAAGGCTGATAAAGATTGAAGATTCGAAGACTCGACACTAAAGACTCCGTCAACATCCGAGGGGGAGTTTGTTGGTGCATCCGTCTGTCGTCTTCGTCTTGTATCGAGTCTTATACTGTACTAGTTAGATCAGGGCATGAAAAACGAGAAAGTGGATATTGGAGGTGATTCCGCTTGAAATGACACTAGGTCACTTTCAAGCGAAATCTGTTATGTTCTAATTCCGCTCGAATGGTAGGTGTTGATTTCGCTTGAATGTTATAATTGTAATTCCGCTTGAACTGAACATGTATGTTCATGCGGAATCAGAACCCTATATATAGGGGTGTCCAAGCGAAATCACTAGAGTTAGTCTTCCGGTTTGCAACGAAGTGCTGCCGAAGTGTCATCACGCTGTAAACGTGGTTCTATAAATCAAATTTGACAGTTTAAAGTGAATACTTACTGAATTGACCTCAGTTTGTCTGTTTCCGCCGTTCAAACTGAGTAAAACTCTTCTGATCAACTCGTTCGGGTCTGAAAACGATCCTACAAGGTTATAGAATTTTTATTCTAAACACAAGGACAATCAGAGAAAGTTTATATGTATCTTTTGATGATTCATCAGAAACAGAAGTTTCTGATGAATATATGAAGGAAATAAACCTTTTTGATAAACAAGAAAAACTTGAACATCTTTTTGAAATGATAACAGAAGATTTCCTAGAACATGATAAATCTATCACAAACAAATCTTTAGATAATTCATGTACTAACCCTGCAAAACAAATGGAAAATGTATCAGAAACCTTGAATCAGAACAATGAAAATATTTCTGACAATCAAAATTCTGACACATTCAATACAAATGAGGCAAATGTTCAGGGGGAAACTTCAAATCCATCAGAACCAACAGCTTTTCACGACAAGTTGAGATGAATAAAAGGACATGTTCATTCTGACATCATTGGAAATCCAAAAGATGGTGTAAGAACAAGATCTGCAACAGCACATGAGTGTGCATTTGCTGGGTTCTTAAGCAAGATAGAACCCAAGACTGTCAAAGAAGCTCTTAATGACTCGGACTGGATTCAAGTTATGCAAGAAGAGCTTGATCAGTTTGAAAAGAGTAAGGTATGGGATCTAGTGCCTAAGCCAAATGACAAATATGTCATAGGCTCAAGGGTCACACTTTGTTAGTCCAAATATATGTTGATGGCATTATATTTGGATCAACAAATGAAAAGTTCTGCAAAAAGTTTCAAAAATTAATGACCAGCCACTTTGAAATGAGCATGATGGGTGACTTAACCGTTTTCTTAGGTTTACAAGTTAAGCAAAGAAATGATGGTATATTTTTAAGTCCATCTAAGTATGTGAAAACAATTTTGAATAAATACTCACTGGAAAATTGCTCAGTCTCAAAAACTCCCATGGAAACAGGGAAAAAACTTGATTCTGATAAAGAAGGAACATGTGTAGATATTAAAACCTATAGGGGAATGATAGGATCATTGTTATACTTAACTGTAAGCAGACCAGATATTATGTTTGTTACATGCTTTCTAGCATGATATCAATGCATTCCTAAAGAATCTCACCTAAAAGCAGTCAAAAGGGTTTTTAAATATCTAAAAGGCACATCAGAACTTGGTCTCTGGTATCCTAAGGATACAAATCTTGAACTAATTGCATACACAAATGCAGATTATGCAGGGTGCAAGATTGACAGAAAGAGCACATCTGGTGCATGTCAAATCTTGGGAGAAAAGTTGGTATGTTGGGCAAGCAAGAAACAAAACTGTGTTGCAACATCAATAGCTGAATCAGAATATGTAGCTGTAGCAAGTTGCTATTCACAAGTACTGTGGATGCAAACTCAGCTGAAGGATTATGGAGTAAATCTGACAAAGATACCCATTCTATGTGACTTAAAAAGTGCAATTGCAATTAAAGAAAATCCAGTTCATCACTCGAGAATCAAGCACATAGATGTCAGATTTTACTTAACAAAGGATCATGTTGGAAAGGTAACATAGAAATGTACTTTTTTCCAATAGAAAACCAAATTGCTGACATTTTTACAAAACCTATTGATGAAAAGAGACACAATTTTCTAATCAGCAAACTTGGCATGGTTAATATAAAAGATGAAGATGCTTCAGAAAACAATATGTCACAAACTGAAAACCAAACTGATGATAATCAAGGTACAAACAAAATTCTGATGTTCAAAGAATGAAACAACAGATTTCTGATGAAGAATTCAATCAATCTGATGAAATATCAAAAAATCTGATAAATTACCACATATCTGAAAAATCATCAGAAAATCTGATGAATCATCAGAAAATCTGATGAATCATCAGAAATTCTGATAAAATATCAGGAAATTGTTAAAACATCAAAAAATCTGATGAATCACCAGAAATCTGATGAATCATCAGAAAATCTGTTAATACATCAGAAACTTCGTTAAAACATAGAAAACACCCTTGATTATTAGATATTCTCATGTAAATCACAATCTTTATTCATATCTCATATTTATATAATCACATAACTGTAGATAGTATGTTTTTGAATTTTTTTTTCTTTGTTTAAATTAAAAAAAAAATCAAAAAAGGGGGTAAGTAACTTGCATAAAGATAAATTCAAAGCCACAACAGGGAATTCAACCGTCACAGGAAAAATTTTTGCAGAAAATTGAATTTTTTCTTCTACTTCCAATGCATGCAACGTCATCTTTCATAAGAAAATAGAGAGACACGGGGGCATAAAAATCATTAGGGGCTATGAAAGTAGCTGCCTAGTTATTCAATGCTTACTCACAAATGGGGGCTTTGAAGACTGCCATATACCCACTGCAACAGATATCATCTCAAATGAAGAGAAAGAAAAGGAAATAGAAAATCTTGGGTTGTTAATACCATTTATGGCATAACTATCACTTTTATCTATAAATACTAACAACTCTTGAATATTTTCTTCATCAAAACAATATTCACTTCAAAAAACTTTCTCATAAACTTCATTTTAAAAAAATGGCTTCGGCAAAAGAAATGAAATCAGAACACTTTCCTCTCCCTCTTCACAAACATCACAACCTTAGACTTAGGTCTAATTTGGAAGGTCCTGCATGGGAAGATTGCAGGTATGTGCACAACATGATCAATCAAAGTCCTTTGGGCTATGTTGTATCTACATATGCCACTATCTACCCAGCACTCCTTCAAAATGCTGAAACCGTCTTTAGTGGCACCAACATGTGGATAGAAAGCAAGGTGATGGGGTTCAGAATCATCCTAAAGGAGGAAACTCTCAGGGATGTTCTACAGCTGTCTGATCATCCAAGTAACACCTCCTTCAGTAAGGAAATTATTGAATAAATTCTGAGGAACATGGGTTATCAAACACCCAACATCTCAAGGCAGATCAGCAAGTCTGGTTTCAACCACCATTCCAGTACTTGGTGACACAGCTCAGTGCCTGCTTCTCACAGAAGAGAGGGCACTTCAATGAGCTGTCTTACAGGATGATGGAGGTGATGCATGCAGTTGAACAAGAGAAACCGTACAACTTTTCTAAGTTTCTCATGAAAGACTTGAATCAAACATGCACACCCATCAACCTTTTCCGATCTACCCTCGCTTTGTGACCAAGGTGATAACCAGACAACTGGACTTTTGAGGGGTAACAAGCTGGTACCCAAGGGCCTAGGTGGCTTTACAAGAGAACACTTATGTTCCCTCCCTTGTTCCATCAAATAATCACAGTGTTCATACAACCTACCTTTGGTTGTATGTTAAGGGGATGTACAATGAGTAGTTTTTTTTTATTTAGTTGTATTTTTTTGTTTGAAATAGTAAAGTCTTGCTTTATAGTTTTCTCAAAAACATCACAACAGATCTAGGGGGAATTAATATGGCATATCTAATAAAATCAAGAAAAATCTGATGAAGTTTAAAGAAAACTGATGGATCTGATGAAACATCAGAAATTCTGAAAAATATCAGAAAATCTGATGACTCATCAGAAAATCTGATGATACATCAGAAAATCTGATAAATCATCAGAAAATCTGTTAATACATCAGAAAAGTCTCAAGATAACAAGAAAGACTGATAAATCAACTATAAATGAGAAGAAATATCACGCAACATTGCTTTAAACCAGATTCAGAGAAACTTGTGACAACATAAAATTTTTATAAAAAGTTTCTGTCAAAATTAAAATTTTTCTGGGTAATCTGTCTTCAAAAGGAATGGAACAAACTGTAATTAGAAAATCTTTTGCACAACAACACTCCCTGAAGATTAGAACAAAGATGTGAAGTTTAGAAATGGTATGAATCAAATGAATTCTGATGAAGTATGGAGAAAATCCAACTCTCAAAGGTTGTATTCAATGATTTTCTAATATACATCATCAAAAGGACAATTTGGGAACATACACAGTTTCAAAAAGGTTTTTATTGGACCTTTTTACAACAAAAGGGTCCCACATGAAGAAAAGGTACAAGTTGGACATTAGTGTTTATCTACAAAAAACTTGGAATCTCCGATTTTCGATAAAAGATTTATATAAAATCAGAGATAAACCAAAGCTTTTTAAACGGTTGTTTCCTAAACGGAGTAAAACATCATTAAGGTGTCATAAACCACCTTAAATACAAACAACCCACGAAAAACACTCAAAGATCTCTGTCTCAAAACACTATAAATACATCCTTCAAAAATAGAGAATTCCACCTTCATCCTTCCTCTTCAAAATCAAAACCCTAAAAACCCTTTTTCAAAGCAAAAACCTCAAATTCTCCATGGATACAATCAACATCAACATGCCACCAGTTGAACACTCTGTTCAAATCAACACTAAAGCTGAATTCCTACCTTTAAAGAGCAACAATGAAGCCATGAACAACAACATAGACAAATATGATACAAAGTGCCAAATTTTGATCGAATTTCTGAGCAGATGTCCTATAGCTCAAGCTCTTACAAAGACTAGAGAGGTACCAGAAAAACTTATACAATAAGTGGTGAAGACACTCTAACTCTCAAATCCAAACGAGCTCACAGCACATGTATGGGGAGATATCTTCATCAGAATCACACCAGAGAAGATAAGAGAATGTCTGGAATTACCCATCAGCCAAAGTTATGATGAGGCACTGGAAAAGGAAGACATGTTTGCACAGCTTGATGCTGTGATGGGATATAAGGTAAAGATTTCAAAGGTCGGTGAATTCAAATGAAATCAGTTGCCTGCCTTCTGGCAAGTATTAATGGAAATTCTAAACAAGTGTTTATCATCAAAGATTGGGGGTACAGATCAGATAAATAAAAATGTTCTGACAATTATGTTTAGCCTCATCGCTGGGTTGAACATTGATTTTGGAACAAAGATATTTAATCTGTTCAGAAGATCAATTCTGACCAACACTGGAAGGATAGATTCACATCTACCTTTTCCCAGATTTCTGTCAGTCATAATTTCTGATGCATTTTCTGAAAGGAATATGGAAATTCCTACATCAGAAAATATGTGGAGTATAGAAATCATGAGACCTTGGTTTGCTGTGGGGTCTTGGAAATCAGATTTTGATGTTCCTGTTCTATCAGAAAGTGTGATGAATCTGATACCAAGGATTCACCTTAAAGAGCAGAGTATCAAAAGATGCTAAGCAGGAAGCCAGAGAATGCAAAAGTTTTTGATAGTGCGTCCCCAATGGAGCATGGTGCACAAGAATCAAGTGCACCAAAAATAGAGCAGGAGGCTGAATTAGAACCTCATTAAGCTGATGAAGGTGTGTACATGAGTCCTGTGGCAGAAGAACATCATGCAGAAATCTCACATATGGGAGAAACATGTGCACAACACTCTAAACTTAATATTGTTCATGATTCTGAAAGTGATTCTGATGAATCAATTCATGGAAATTATGAAATTTCACATATAGGTATTGTTTCTGAAAAACAAGATGTGAGTAAATCCAAAGACCCATCCTCTGAATCAGATTCTAAGGAGGAGAATATGGTGGCAACAGGTGGAGATTAGTCTACTGATTAAGGAAACCTGGATGAGAAAAATAAGAGTTTCTCAACAACTCATGGAGAATCTGAAAAGGTTCAAGGATATGTAGAAAACCAGGATTTGAATGATGTTGGTGCATTTCATCTGTTGACTTCGTTTTGGATCGAGTCATAGTATTAGAATGTTAGATCAGGGCACGTTGTACGAGAAAATAGGAGATTGTATAGGTTTTTAGGAGTAGGTTCGCTCTTTTGGACATTAGTGGTTCGCTTATGTGTCAAGTGGAGAGGTTCGCTTATGTGTCAAGAGACGGTCCGCTTATACGGACATGGTCTCTTGGAGCGGACCTGTTACACTGTATATAGTTCTAAGAGCGGTTCATTTGTAACGTTTTGCCGAAACTCGTACCGAGGTGCTGCCGGATCGAGATTAGCCTGTAATCTGTTATATATCAATAGAAAAGGTGTTTAAAGTGATATTCTAGCTGTTCCTGAATCAAATACTTGTTTTCCGCACCTTTATTTGATAGAATTACCTCTGAACGACTCGTTCGGGTCGCGAAACGATCCTACAAGTGGTATCAGAGCTTCAGGAGGAGGAGTTCTACAGAGAATAGCTGAGATTCTTCAAAATTTCTGCCTTCAACACCTTCTTTTTCTGTTTCAGACACTTTCAACAGTCAGAATTAGCTCAAAATCTCAGGGATTGTGCGCAATAGTACAGAGACAAACCCTTGAAAGTTTGGTGTCAAAACTCGAAGGAAAAATGGGTCAAACAGGTCTTCGAAAGTGATTCGCTTTTCTGAACAAGTCTTAGGTTCGCTTCTGGTTACACTTTAGGTCCGCTCATAGTGACAATTACAACCAGGTTCGCTCGAAAGTTTCAGTCTGGTCCGCTCTTAGGTACAAACTTCAGGAGGTCCGCTCAAAAATACTGGTCAGGTTCGCTCGAAGTGACATTGTGATTCAGCTTCGCTCCAAAGTTTCATCTGGTCCGCTCATTTGTCACTTTGATACACTGTTTGGTCCGCTCGTCTGAACAAAGATTGGTCCGCTCATTAGTCATCTTATAGATCCGCTCCAGTGAACATTCCGGTTCGCTTTTGTGTACTGTTCAAGATACTCGGTTCGCTTTTAAGGCTGTGATAAAGTTTCATAAAATTTTTGAAAATGGACGAGGAATTCTTCAACGCATTTGCTACCCCGGTTACCCCGATCACTTTGGCACAAAATACAATGCTCGAAAACGAAACAGGCACAATGCAAAAACCACCGAGACTCATGAATATTGAAGAGTATAAGGGTTGGGAAGGTAGGTTCGAGAATTGGGTGCAAGCAAATTATCTTGACGCTTGGGAATGTGTAGAAACTAAGTATGTTCGACCATTGAACGATGATGAAGAACCCGTTCCAATCAAAGATTTATCTGCTGATGCTCGAAAAAAATACAAAGATGAGAAAATGATGCTTAGTCTTCTTCAACAAGCAGTGAAAGAGGACATCATGGTTCTTCTACAGCATAATGGAACTTCGTACTCAATATGGAAAGCTTTATGATCGAAGTTCAGGGGAAGTGAGGAGATGGTAAAGAGTAAGAAGTCACTTCTGAAGAAAGAATTTGATTTGTTCCGAGGGTTGAAGAATGAGAGTACGAGAGAGATTATTGAACATTATTGTAATCTGCTTGCTAATATGAAACGGTTAAGTATCGAGAAGAGTACTGATGAACTGATAGAGAAGCTTGCTGATGCGTTGCCTTATGAGACGTGGGGCACATACTTGATGATGCTTAGAAACAAGAAAGGTTTCAGTAACCTGACGCTCAGTAAGTTCATCGAAAAGATAGAGGCTCAGGAGATGGAACAGAGAAAAGTGATCAGGATGAAAGATTTTGATGGTGAACAGGACATCGGGCTGTATTATAAGGCAGGGGTGAATGAGAAGAAGTCTTCAAATTTATCTCCAAAGGTTGAGACTGCCTACAGCACCAAGAACTCATCTGGAAGTCCATCATCGGGGTCCAACAGCAAAACCAGCTTTATGTCGTTTTCATCATATGATCCAAACATCTCTGCAACTAAAAATGGGAGAAAGTTACAATGCAACATAGTGTTAAATCTTGAGAATGATCAAGATTATTCTGAAGAAATTGCTAAAAATCAAATGTCTTTATTAGGAATGGTTTTGGAATCTTATACTTGTTTTGTTGCAGGTCGTATCGGCAATCCAATGTTAACCAAAGAAGACTACGACCAGATAGATTCTGAAGAGATGGAACTGATGGACATAAAATGGTGTCTGGCTAGTGTTTTACGGAGAGCTAAGAAATTCAAACAAATCACGGGGAGAGATGATCTTCGTGATGCGAATGTCTCTACTTTAGGTTTCGATAAATCTAAAGTCACTTGTTTTCGGTGCAGGGAAAAAGGACACTTCAAGAGAGAGTGCACAAACCGAGAAGCAAGTGGAGTTCAAAATCCGTTCAACAACAACAATGATTATTATCGAAAAGCCATCTATCACCAAGTTGGTCAATCATCTCAACAATCTAAACATCAAGCTCAAACTTCACATGGAAGAGATGTGATTGAAGATTCAGGAAAGAGAGCTTGTGTGGTTAATCAAGATGGAAAACAATCGTTTAACTGGGATAAATATATTCCAGATAATGGAAAAGCTTGTTTGATTGATCAAGAAGATGAAAAGCTAGCAGAGGGTTTTAGCTGGGCAAATTTCACTTGGGATGATTACATTCCTGATCAAACTACAGCTTACACTGCTTTTACAGCAAAGATTGTAGATGATAGTGATGATGATACAGAGTATTGGGCTAGAAAATATAGAGAAGATATGAAGTTGGTTGCTGAAAGTGATAGTGAAGATGAAAAAGTCAAGAAGAAGAAAAAGTAGATCAAAACGCCAGTGAGTAGTGATGATGAAGAGGTGCCGGTGGTGAAAAGGCAAAAGGTGACAGAAGTGCCTAAGTTTAAAGTTGAAGAACTAGTTGATGCAAAAGAAGTTCCTGTAAAGTGTGAAAATTGCGAAGCTGTGAAGAAGCAGAATAGCACTTTGATTTACAACTTGAACAGTCTGAAGGAGTCGTATGATGTGCTGAACAAGACAATGAATCAGTACAATCAAACTAGTGAAGAGCTGTTGCTATGAAGACACTTCAGGGAGCGTTTATGACAAAACAAAAAGTTGTAAACAATTACATTGAAAAGTGTGCTGCTTTAGAACAGAAGCTTGAGCTGCAACGAATTGAAACTGAAAGAGTAAATCGTTTGTTGAAAAGTTACTCATGTACTTCCTATGTCATTGACAGGATTTATCCGACAGTTGAAAGCATGAAGGTATGGGAAGATGATGAGTTAACTGAAGAAAAAATTGCTGGAGTTGATGCTGGTGAAAAGATTGCTGACAAGAAGAAGAGTGACAAGAAAAAGGACACTGAAAAGACCTCATCTGGTAAGAAAGGTGTCAGTTACAATAAGTGTCCACCCCCGCTGGAAAATGGATATTTGCAAAGATATCCAAACGATGAAAGAGTCAACAAGGCCACAAATTTACAGTGGGAGTCAGAGTCGTCAGTAAATCTTCCAGAAAATATTGATGTTGTATTTACATCATCTGACACTGATCAACAGTCTCAATTGATGAAGAAAGTCGTGGATCATGTGTTAGAGAGTGATGATGTTGAAGAGTCAAAGTCTGGGTCATGCACACAGAGTCAAACAGAAAAACAGGGCAAATTTGTTTATGATAGAAAGTTTCTGTTATCAAAATCTAATTTGGATGATGGATTGTTTAAAGTTGCTTACACTTTGAATGATTCTGACAAATTATATTCTGATGAAGAATTTCCAATAAGAGGTGTTAAAACTGAATTGATAAATAAGGTTTTCGTACTCACAGAAATTAATATTTCTGAAATAAAACGCTTATGTCTTAATGAAAAACCAAGATATTACACCTCAAGAGTTCAACAGAGATTAAACAAGAAAAAGAATTACGGTTCTGGTTCAGATTTCCAAAAGAGATCAAACCATAATGGTAATTTCAAAAAGAAAGGATTAGGTTTTACTCCTACAGAAAAATAGAAAAATGAAAAATATGTTCGTGATTTTAAATCCAAAATGTCATTTGTTTCAGGTACATCAACTAATGAAGAAGAAAAGACAAGTTTCTGGAGAGAATCAAATAGTGAGTTCCTTGCGAAGAAGCAAGACGAACAAAAACGAGATACAAGAACCTGTTTCCGATGCAACACTGTGGGACATATTGCAAAAGATTGTTCGAATGCGATACAATCAAAACATGGAGTATTTCGTAAAATCAAAGAGAAAGTGTTTGCATTCGAATCACCACTTGATAGAACAAAATTGTTTAAAGATTCTATTTTTGAAATAGGTGAGAGTTCGAACAAGTTTTACAAGAAAAGAGCCAAATCTGACAACCAGAAATGGATTGTTAAAAGGGTTGATGAAAGCTCTAGCGATGATTCTGATAGATCGAAATCAGAGGAGCTATCGTCTGGCGATGAAACTGATTCCATAAAATCAGTTGAGCCACATGTTGATTCAAATTGTGAAGCTGTTTCAAAAGATGAGAACTCAGTTCCGATTGTTAATGATGAGGAGTTTCCATTACTTCGGGCTAAGAATTATAAAAAGAAAATTGGTAAAGTTGAAATTTCTAACCAATTTTATCATGATGAACAGGAATTTGATGCTGAGAAGGTCTTTAACCCCAAGGTAAAACACATCTCTGGCAAGATGATTGATCGAAAAGTCAAAGGGGTTAAGGAATTTTATGAGAAGAAAACAACGAAAGAAAAGGTTGAACACTCCCTGGTTTGTGACTGGGATGGTACATATTATGAACAGTAAGTCTCAGGACTTGCCGGAGCTCCCAGGTTGGTAAGCGTGGAGCATGAATCAACATCTTTCTTAATCGGTAACGTGAATCATACAAACGGTAAAGAGGTTTGTTTATGTTTGTTGATTATAATTACACGTGGTTAGATGATGTTTTACAATTGGTACAGAGGTTTCTGAACTGCCCATGGCAAATCAAGGACATTAATTTGTACTTGTATTTTTCCCACTTCTGGTTGGAAGACAGGATGATGAACCATAACCCCGAACTTTTGTTTGATAAATCTACAAGTGGTAAAATCAATCAAACTTATTTTCCGGAAAAACCATTTTGATTAAAACAAACTTAAGTGTTTTGAAATCTAAATGGGAAAATAGTTTGTTGATAGGGGGGTTCTGATTGTTTATGCCTAGTGAATGGCGATTTGAGGTGATTTGATATCGGTTGTCATGTTTCTATACAGTTTGTTTTCAGATTTTCGTTAATATGTTTGCATTTTAGGGGGAGTAAGAAAATTTCAGAAAATCCAAAAACATTAGAAAATTTGAAAAAGTCAAAAACATGATAAAATCAAAAATGAGTTTTTGTTGCATAAAAGAGGAAATGATAGTACATCAGTGGACTATTACAACATGCTAAAGAATTGGAAAGTCAAAATGTGATAAACGATCTTACTGCGGATGTGTCAGTAGATTTTCGCACATTTAGTAAATTGAAACGAGATATAAACCTACATCAAACTTGCTTGATTTGTGGGTAACTATTCTTGGATATATGGGTAACCCCCGAAATCTTGTTTGAAAGGTCCCGTATTCTGAGATACTAGGTCTTTATACTCAGTGATATCTGGGGTATTATCCCGGGACTTCTGCTGTATGGAAGTACTGACCTAGTCCCCGGATAATACTTTCTGCAAATGCTTGAAAAAGCGCCGCCCTCAGCAATTCGATGAAACAATAAAATTGATAGTCATTGCTGTTGTAAAAAAGATCCTCTAAAGGGGACTCACCAAAAGCCGAGCCGTCATCTCTCTGCTGAACGGAAGTTCTGACCTGAGCTCTCACGGTTTCGCATCTACCCCTTTACAGATATCATCTGTGGTATACTCACCTATAAGACTGAATATTTGGGATCTGGATACAGGAGTATATTCAAGTGGAGTGATACACAATTAAGTTTAAGTCTCTAAAACATTAATATCGTATATCGAATCAATTGAAGTCTGTGTGAAAATTTAAGTGGACAAACATACTGACAATCTAGGTAAATTGTTTAGAACTGAGAATGTTTAAAGCTTAACGGTGTTGGTGATTTGTCTCAAAAACTGATATGATCCTCTTGCACGAGCTCACAAAAATATTGTTTGTAAATAGTTTATTTCTGCATTTTTATTTTCTTTCAGAAAAATCCAAAAAGATTTTTGATATGTTTTAGCATAATTTTTGAAAATACAAAAAGATTTTTGACAACTGGTATTGAAAAACTGATTTTCAAAATTCAAAGTGCTAAACATGATTAGCAACATTTGAGGGGGAGTGTGTGTGTGAAATTAAAATGTTTTCGTAATCTAACTTTTTCAAATGGTTCATCATAGAGAAAGAGGTTTAAGAGAGAGTCTGAGTTGGTGTATGTTTATATGCTTAAAAGTTTGTCATAAAACTTATGTTTGTGGTAGAGTTGATGCAGGAAAGTCAACATCTAAGAGAGAGTATGTAGCACTTGAGGGGGAGTACAAGTTGGACTTGATACACTCAAAAGATGTCAAAGCTTAGTGAAGTAGAGTCTGTTGATGAAAAGAGAAAGAGATGAAGTTAGAGAGAAAAGCCAAATGGCTGATCAAGACAGAAGATTGAAGACAGTGTGATATGACTCGATGACACTCCGTTCGATGGCACTCCGTCAACATCTGAGGGGGAGTCTGTTGATGCATTTCATCTGTTGACTTCATTTTGGATCGAGTCATAGTATTAGAATGTTAGATCAGGGCACGTTGTACGAGAAAATAGGAGATTGTATAGGTTTTTAGGAGTAGGTTCGCTCTTTTGGACATTAGTGGTTCGCTTATGTGTCAAGTGGAGAGGTTCGCTTATGTGTCAAGAGACGGTCCGCTTATACGGACATGGTCTCTTGGAGCGGACCTGTTACACTATATATAGTTCTAAGAGCGGTTCATTTGTAACGTTTTGCCGAAACTCGTACCGAGGTGCTGCCGGATCGAGATTAGCCTGTAATCTGTTATATATCAATAGAAAAGGTGTTTAAAGTGATATTCTAGTTGTTCCTGAATCAAATACTTGTTTTCCGCACCTTTATTGATAGAATTACCTCTGAACGACTCGTTCGGGTCGCGAAACGATCCTACAAATGAGTTTCAATTTTCTAGTAAGGGTATAGAGAATTGGGAATATTCCGAACCTCTTAACCTTTGAATAACAGCAAGTGTGTTTTCTGCTGGTGTTAGAGGTGGAACATCTGTTGTTCCTCCTATCACCCAAGAACATCAAACTATGTCAACAGAGCAACTACATAAGGAACTTGATGACATGACAGCTGTTTGTACTGGCAAGACATCAAGAGAAGAAAAGCTTGATCTAAAACTAGAAGAGACCAGAAATCAAAAGTCAGAACTTAAAGCCTTATCAGAATCTGTTGAAGCTGTAAAGAAACAAACAGAAAAGAACACTGCAGCTCTCAACAAACTACAACAGCCATCAGAAACCAAAGAAAAGTCATCAGAATTTGAGAAAGCTCTCAAAGAATTGCAAGAAATCAAGACAAAGATGGCATAAGTTGCAAGTGTAAAGCAAAGCTCAAGTTCTGGAAAAATCCTTGAAGAAATTCAGTTCCTTAAAGCCAACAACAGCAGCATGGCTGAGGCTCTTGAGAAACTGATGGTGGAGTTGTCTGCACAGAAAAATCAAGATAAACTGGAGTTTCAGAAAATGAAGAAACAAGAAGAAACAAATGCTCAAACTCTCTAGTTAATGTTCAAATATTAGTAAAGAGGTTACAGTACAATGTTGCCAGATTGGCTAATGTTGATTTACATGAACTGAAAACTCCAATTCCACAAGATGAACTAGCAAGAGAATCTGAAACTCCTCAACAACAATTCAAGCAACCAGAAGTCACTCAACAAAAACCACCCAGTCAATCAGAAGCATCAGCACCACAAAAAACAGAAGCAACCCATGGGGCCTCCTCATAGTATGCCAAAATTACTCATGGTCCTCCAACAAGTATACCAAAGCCATATACATCAAAGGTGCCAATGCAAGGAGCAGTTCCAGTTGAATCATCTTCACTGGCTCTCACAGGTGAAACAGAATTCAGCAAAGAGCTTAATGCAAAAGAGAAGAGAAGAAGGGAAGATGAAGTAACATCCTCAAAAAGACCAAGAACAATGATTGGAGAAGATCCAGATGGAAAACTCAAAGAATTCACAATGCTGAACGGTGATCTTCATACAATTATGTACCCTGAAGAACACTTGAAGCATTACTACTAGAATAATCAAGAAGATAAACTAGAAAGCCACTCTCTCCAGTAAGCAGAAATATTCTCCAACTCAGAAATGAAGGAAACTGGGAAATTTTGCACAAACCTGTTACAAATCCAATAGTTTCCATTGAGAGAATTGGTACTATGAATATTCAAGGAGGTGTCTTAGGTACATATGGACAGAACAAATACACCTTGATAAGGGAAGATAGAACTCAAACAATTGTTACTGATGGAGACCTGGCTGATGATATTCACCCACTAGGCTTAGTGAAGTTGAAGCAGCTCATTGATAAAGACAAAAGCAGCTCAGTTGTGATCAAAAGAGCTTTTGACAGCATCAAGAATGCAGGAGAGAAGATATATCAAAGGGTTGCACTGACATACTGTTACTTGTGCATCAACTTTGAGTATAACAACAAAGTACTAACACCTCCTCCTAACAAAACCATTCCAGCTGAAATTCCTCTCTCCAAAGTAAATTGGAGCTATCTTTGACAAACCAGAAATGTGTGTGGTATTCAAAGATGCTCATGATGAGAAAGCTCTATTCCGATTAAGTGAAATAAACAGGTATTCAAATCAAACTCAAGAAGAGGGGGAAGAACAATGAACAACTGAGGAAGATAATTGAGGAAAATATTGAAAAATGGAAGGAAGCAAGAGGTTGGTATAAAGAACTCTACAAAATTACTCACAAGACAATTGATTACAAGAAAAGGTTGAAGCCAGGAGACAAGTTCAGAAGTGGGGTGAAGATCAATTGATGCTTTCATGAACTTAAATTTTGTTTTGAAAAACAAATATTTTATTTCTGTTTGTTTTGAACTTGGTTGGTTTGATTTTGTTTCATGTTTCTGAATTTAGTTGTTTAAATTCTCTTTTTAATGATTGGTTGAAGTTTGTTTATGTTTGATATAGATAGTTGTTTTTCTTACAATACTTAGGGGGAAACTGTTAGGAAACTTTATTTGTAAGTATTAAAGAAAATCAAATTCAGCTTGATCTATGAATAAGATAAAGTCCTGAAGATCAACAACAACAAGAAAATCGGATAGGACAACTGAAAAGAACAACATCTACTTCAAAGAATCAGAAGATGATCAAAGAACTAAAGAAGATTATCAGAAAATGCCATTCTGATAGATCTGATGATATTTCTGATTAAATATCATCAGTTTCTGGCAATTCTGATCATCAGACTTTCTGATGATTTGTTCACCAGAATTTCTGATGAAGTGGTTATCAGAAATTCTGATAAAACCCAACTTGTCTGAAAATCAGTTCTACCCTGCCACAAATAACTGAAGCAACTTGACATTATTGGATATCATGATGACAAAGGCAACTTGATTATTGGATTCAATGAATATGTTAAGAAGCTACTTTTTGTAGGACATATACATTTATAAACAAATGTTTATTCATGTATCCAAGCCCTCTATAAATAGAAGGCTCACCAAGCAAAGAACAATGAGTTAAGCCAAGCATTCAACACATACAACAAAAACTTCATTGTCCTTTCACCTCAGAATTCACAAGTATTCATTTGTAATAGATAATAATGTTACAATCACCTTGTAAACCATTTTGTTTCAAAGTGATATAAAATTGAAAATTCTGTATATCTTGTTTCTTGAATGTCTGATTTCTATTTCTGCACACTATTTTCATATTTGTTGAAATCACTTGCCATATTACGTGAAAAGAAGTTTTTAAGTCTAAACTGGGACCTACACCTTTATGTTCTGTCATTATCACACAAATTGCTCTTAATTAGTCATATTACCAAAGAATTAAATTGCACGTCACTAATGCACCCTACTTTCTGCCTCCTACAGGATATTAGGACAGGTGTGATTATTGGACGTGGTATTGAGCGCCAAGGATTGTATTACGTGGATGAAGTGGCTCAATAGGGTATTGTGGTGTTGGCACATAGGACCAAAAACCGAGAAGCCTAGCTATGGCATAGACGTTTGGGACACCCATCCACTGGTTATTCGCACCTTTTGTTTCCAAAACTCTTCCCTTCAAATGGAAAAATAGATTGTGAAACTTGTTTTCGTGCTAAAAGCCATCGACAACCATTTAAACGTAGCAATACGAAAATGGCTTCACCTTTTTCACTAATCCATTATGATGTATAGGGTCCTGCTCCTGTGAAGGGGGGGGGGGGTCTTCGGTACTTTCTACTATTCGTGGATGATTGCATTCGCATGACATGGGTATATTTTTTTTTTTAAAAAGAAAGCCGAAGTTTATGAGAAATTTATCACATTTTATGCTATGATTCACACTCAATTCCAACCTCAAATACAAATCCTTTGATCCGACAATGGGGGGGGGGGAATTTGACAATACATCCATGAAACAATTCTTTATAACCAAAGGATTAATTCATCACACCTCTTGTTCTCAAACCCCCGAACAAAACGGTGTGTCCGAACGAAAATGTTGGTGCATACATCTGTTGACTTCGTCTTGTATCGAGTCTTAATTTACATTGTATAGATTAGGGCACATTTTACGAAAAAATAGGATGTCTTAGTGTGTTAGAAGTCAGATTTCGCTCCTAGGTCTAATTTCGCTCCTAGGTCTAATTTCGCTCCTAATGTCATTTGGGTGATTTCGGGTGAAATCACATGTGGCTGATTTCACTCCTAATGGACTATTAGGTTTCGTGCGAAATCACAAGCACTATATATAGGGCACTTTAGAGCGAAATCAGCTGTCCAGTCCTTGTATTCCATGCCGAAGTACTGCCGGTGTGAGGTTTGAATGTAATCAACGTCAAATAAATACAATCAGTGATTTAAGTGAAGTACAAGTTGTTTCTACCTTTGTTTCTTGTTTTCCGCACCTGAAACGAAGTAAAACTCCTCTGAACGACTCATTTGGATCAGTCGAACGATCCTACAATTGGTATCAGAGCCAGTTGGTGGAGTTCTGCAGTTTACAGCCAAATTTTATTGAAATTTCTAGCTTCTACACCTTCTTTCATCATCTCAGGAAGATTTAACGGTCAAAACTAGATCAAAATTTCACAGATTGTTTAAAATTGGATATAGACAATGTTGGACCGTTCTATGACCCGAAAAGTCAGTCGAAGTAGTTCATCTTTACATACGAAGGCGGAATCAACGTAAGTAAAGTAACAACAGCTAATCCTTTCAATTCCTTGTGCTTATATTGCTTTCTGATAAAATTTCAGCAGAGTTTCAGCACCGTAGCACACACATACATCCTTACAAATGATGAACCGCTCCAGCCTATTTATAGAGATCTTGGGTCGCTTATATGACATGCCAAATAAGCGATCCAGGATACTTGTCCTATAAGCGATCCAGGCTAATGACTAATAAGCGGTCCAAGACTAAAACAATGACATAAAAGCGATCCTAAGTCTATCTTACTCAATATTTACACTTTGACCCTCTATAGACCAATCTTGACTTTAGACTTCTTATAGACGCAGTCAACAGACATTCCGTGCATCAACAGACTCCCCCTTGGATGTTGACGTAGTCTTTTAGCATCTTCAGATCCATAGTCTTCAGTCTTTGTCTTTTCACCAACTCTGTCTATCTTCATCAGCATTCTTCACAGGTTCTAGAACTGACTCCATACTTCCCATTAGCTGTTGACCCAGACTCCCCCTCTCACTAACTCCCCCTCTCATTATGCTGGAATCTTGAGATATCTGGTTCAAGCTTTTGCAATTTGCCTCCGTTGGGAAATATCGTCCAAACCTGTTACTCAACCAATAACATTACAATCTATCTTTTCAAACAATAAACACAACTTCAATCAGCTTTAGAAATCCACTCAAGTTTACAAGTTCAACTTAATGACCCTGCATACTTGATTAAATTTACCAAGTTCAACTTAATGACCCTGGTTAATCTTTTTGACGAATCAAACTGATTTATTAAAGCTTTTTCCAATTTTCTTTCTGAAAATAACAAGTATCAACTTAATAAACTTGTTTGTGACTTTGAACAACAAACATTTTTCACCAATGTAAACTCTCCTCATTCTTCAACTTAGAATCTCCTGCATCTGCTTCATCTTTCCAGAATCCGACAATCAACTTTCCACTCTGGTTTGTCTAAAATAAAACAGAAATAAAATCTTTTTGGATTTTAAGATGATCTAAACTAAGAAATGAAATAACAGAAAACTTAAATTGCAGAAAATAAACTATTTACAGGTTTGTTTTTGGCGAGCGTGTCAGGGAATCATATCAGCTTTTCAGACAGATTACAAGTACCGTTAAGCTACATTACATACTCAGTTTTAAACAATTCACCTCGATTGTCAATATACTGATCCATCTTAAATTTTCATACAAACTTCAATCTATTCAGGATACTGTTTAAGTGTTTTAAGAACTTAGATCAATCCTTGTGTCCCACCTCTTGAATATACTCCCGTATCCAGAATCCCAATATTCAGTCCTACAGGCAAAAATACTACAATGATGTCTGTACATAAATTAGGGTATGCGAGAACTGAGGGATCTCAGGTCAGAACTTCCGTTCAGCAGAGAGATATCAGCTTCGACTTTGCAGTGTGTTCCCTTTAGAGAATCTTTTCAGCTACAACAACAGATTATCAATTTTATTGTCTAATCAGCTGAGGGCTTTATGCTATATTTCAAGCATTTTGGTGAAAGTATTAGCCAGGGACTAGGTAAGAACCACCGTTCAGCAGAAGTCCCGGAATAATACCCCAGACATCATAGAGTATAAACACCTAGTATATCAGAATACGAGACCTTTCAAACGAGATTTCAGGGGTTACCTATATATCCAAGTAGTGTTCCCCACGAATTTCACAAGTTTGAATTTTTAGGTTTATATCCCGAATAAATCTACTAAATGTACGAAAACCTATCGACACATCATTAGTGAGACTGTTTAACTCATTTTATCTTTCCAAATCTTTAGCATACTGTAATTGTCTAGCTGATGTACTATCATTTTCCCTATATACACAAGCTCTTTTTCAATTTTATCATGTTTTTGGATTTTAGTATTTTTTACTGTTTTTGTATTTTTCTGAAAATAAAATATGTACAACTATCTATCTCCCCCTAAATACCAAAACACGTAAAAAATCGACAAACCATCGCAGATTCATACCATCCGACACCGAAAGCAATTTCATACCATTAAGTTTTAACAAATATTGAAACCTATTTTTATCAAAAGCTTTGGTATGCAAATCAGCTTTTTGTTCGTCAGTGTGGATTTTCTCAATTCGTATCAACTTTTTCTCGAAGCAATCGCGAATAAAGTGATGACGAATCTCGATATGTTTAGTTTTAGCGTGATGTACTGGATTTTTAGTTATATTAATTGCGGCCTCATTATCAACAAACAGAGGTGTGTTAAGAAACTGCAAACCGTAGTCGCGCATCTGTTGCTGTATCCACAGGATCTGAGAGCAGCATCTGCTAGCAGAAACATACTCCGCTTCACATGTAGATAGCGCCACAGATGTTTGTTTCTTACACTGCCAAGTAACCAATCTCGAACCAAAGAACTGGCATCCTGCAGTTGTTGATTTCGCGTTAATTTTGCAGCATCCGAAATCTGAATCGGAAAAACCTTCGAGTGTAAAATCGCCTTTGCGAGGATACCACAACCCCAATGTGGGTGTGCCTTTCAAGTAACGTAAAATCCTCTTCACAATAATCATGTGCGATTCTCTCGGGTTAGACTGAAATCTTGCTGCGAGGCACGTTGGGTACATGATGTCAGGACGTGAAGCAGTTAGGTACATCAAAGAACCTATCATGGATTGATAAAGTGTCTCATCAACCCTGTCTCCGGTGAGATCTGGGTGAATTCCATGATTAGTCGCAAGTGGGGTAGCAGCTGGAGTAGAACTTGACATTCCAAATTTCTCCAGAATATCATGCACGTACTTCGTTTGATGAATGAAAATCCCTTCAGGAAGTTGTTCAACTTGTAATCCCAGAAAGAATTTCATCTCCCCCATTGAAGACATTTCAAATTTCTGCTTCATCACCTGTTCGAAATCTTTGCATAATTTCTCATTCGTCGACCCAAAAATTATATCATCTACATAAATCTGTACTATCAGAAGATGACCATCAACGACTTTAGTGAAGAGAGTGGCATCCACTTTTCCACGTATGAACTGGTTAGCGAGTAGGTGTTGAGACAAAGTCTCGTACCAGGCTCTCGACGCCTGATGTAGACCATACAACGCTTTGTCCAGCAGATAAACTTTGTTCTTGTGGATTGGGTCAGTAAAGCCCGGCGGCTGACCAACATAAACCTCCTCTTTAACCTTCCCATAAAGAAACGCTGATTTAACATCTAACTGAAATACTTTGAAATTCTTCCAAGACGCAAATGCTAGGAAAATTCTGATAGCCTCTAGTCGTGCGACAGGAGCATAGACTTTGGTAAAATCAATCCCCTCCTATTGACTAAAGCCCTGAACAACGAGTCGAGCTTTGTTCCTTACAACCACTCCTCTGTCGTCCCTCTTACATTTGAAAACCCATTTTGTATTGATTTTTCTTTGACCATCCGGTAAATCAACCAACTTCCACACACCTAACTTCTCAAACTGACTTAATTCTTCTTGCATCGCTATGACCCAAGAGTCTTCAGTAAGCGCCTCTTTGTAAGTTCGCGGTTCGACCTGCGAGATAAAACAACTTAATGAAAATTCAGTTTGTAAAGGTGCTACTGTAGAATAAAAACATGTTAAGCCCTGGTCAATTTGACGTCTCGTCCGAACGCCCGATTGCAATTCTCCTATTATCAACTCCTCTGGATGATAAGAAAGAGTTCGCGGCATCACTTCGCTTGGAACATCTACATTTCCTTCCAGATTAGTAACATTCTGCTCTGCATCTTGTTCACCAACTTGATTTGTTTGTCCTGACAACTGGATCTGCTCCCCCTCAAGATCTGAATCACCATGGTCAAAAACTGGCATATGTTCAGCTTCTTGATCATCATTCACCTCCGACTGATTACCAGGAGCAACTTCATCATCATGTTCACCAGCGTTACTAGGACCTGCTTCAGCATCATATGAAGTCTCCCGAGGTCTGCTAGAATACTCTGCTGGAAACCTGAGCGACGATTTATACTCTCGTAAAATATCCAGCTCATCAAAGAAATCTTCCTCTTCCTCTGATTCTTCTCTCATGTCAAACGATTCCCAAAGTTTGTAATAATGAAAACGCCATGAATCACCAGGATTCTGAGGCGGCATAGTATAACCCTGACATTCAACATTTCCTGCTTCAATAATACGCTTTTCACTTGGAACAAAGACACGGCGTGTAGGACCTGAATATCCAACAAATATTCCTTCAAAGTTCTTTGGACCAAGCTTGCCATTCGGCTCTATTACCGTACAGGGTGACCCAAACGGTTCTAGATACTTCAAATTCGGCTTGCGTTTATTGATTAGCTCAAAACACGTCTTGTTGAACTTCTTCACAGTAAGAACTCTATTGAGAGTATAGCATGCAGCAGAAACAGCTTCAGCCCAGAAATTAATAGGTAACTTGGAATCTGCAAGCATCGTTCTAGCTGTCTCGATTAGCGTCCGGTTCTTGCTGAGGAGTGTACGGAGCACTAAACTCATGCAGTATACCTCTTTCATCACAGTATTCCTCCATCTTACTATTTTTGAACTCAGTACCATTATCACTTCGAATTCTACAAATCGGTCTCTGGTACAGATTCTCAATTTTCTTAAACAATACTATCAAACTATCAAAGGTTTCGTCTTTCGTTTTCAAAAACATGACCCACGAAAATCTGGAGTAGTCATCAGTCACGACCAAACAGTAGGAATCTCCTGTTATACTCTTAACATTCACTGGACCAAACAAATCCATGTGAAGTCTTTCCAAAGGTCTCAAAACTGAATTGACTTGTTTTGTAGGGTGTGACTTTTTCTTCTGTTTGCCTCTGACACAACTTATGCACTCCCCTTCCAGATGAAAACCTTTAATATTCACTCCAGTGACCAAGTCGTTATGCACTAAGTGATTCATTTTCCTTAGGTGAATATGCCCCATCTTTCTGTGCCATAACCTTGACTCTTTTTCCGTTGCTCTGGACACAAAACAATGAGCCTGACCCATGGTTGTAGTAGCAACGCTCATGTCCAACACATACAGATCGTAGACTCTTGGTGCCCTCATGATTATCCACTCTTCAGGTATCACAAATCCCGGTTTCAAGATCAAACATTCTTTGTTGGTGAAATGAGTAGTATACATCCTGTCACAGATCTGGGAGATACTCAGCAGGTTGTTCTCCAGCTCAGCGATGTAGTTAACTCTCTCAAACGTCATAATGCCATTAGATAATGTGCCTTCACCTATGATCCTTCCTCCTTGATTACCCGCAAAACCCACATAACCACCATTAATGTCATTCACATCATACAGCAATGCGGTCTTCCCTGTCATATGCCTTGACGCTCCACTATCCATTATCCACCTGGATACAAGTTTTGGAAGATCCTGCACATAACAGATCATCATTTAAACAACTTCAAGAAAGATGCCGATTCATGCTTCGCAATCCAGGAAGCTCCGGCAATTCAAATTGTTTAGTCAAACATGGTGTCCACCCAGGCCTTATCAGCCTTAGGTGTAACTGTGACTTTGGCAATTTGAATTTTGAAATTCTTAGACTTAAGAGGTGGAAATTGTGCATCATAATCAACCGTAATTGATTCTTCAGCCATTTTCACCTCAGAAGTTGAAATTTTTTTCTCAACTTTAGGTTCAATTTTAGGTTTCCACACCTGTTGAACTACTGCAACCCTCTTATAAAATGTATCATTTTGATTTACCAACTTCTTTACGGGTTCAGTTTTTACTTTCAAGTTGTCAATTTGAACATTTTTCTTCCCAACAACTTTCTTCTCAACATACATCGGTGTTTTACCCTTCACATCAACTTTCTTTTGTTGAACCTTCACAGCTTCAGTCTTAGGCTTCACATATGTACACTTTCGTGCAATATGACCAACCTGTTCACATCTAAAACATGTACAAGTATCAGCTACCCTACTCGTGCCTTCAGACTGAGCCTGTGAAGCTCTCATCTCAAAAAATTCTTTGTTTGATTTTGTAAAAATTTCTTTTTCTTCATCAGCAAGCGAACTTGAACTATTCACAAACTTTTTCTTTTCGACAAACCTCTTGTTTGCAACATTTCTTTTATGAAATGGTTTTCCCCCCTGATAACCACCCGACCAATTGTTTCTGTTGTTATTGTAAAAACGTGGTGGATAAACAGTTTTCTTGTTGTAAACCCTCTCTTTCTTTCGACTCAGATTGTTCACTGCTGACAACTCGACTTCGACCAGTTTGAAAACATTTGTCAATTTGTTCAGATTAACATTCTCTAATGGAAACTCAGAATCCGAAAACAACTTATCCGATCCCGACATCTTGTACATGACAAGATCAGATTCATCATATAAGTTGTTTTTGGACTTTTGCTTCGGAATGTATTTATCTAGAAAACACCCATCCTCCTCAGAAGTGTCACAATCCGGCTTAAGCACTTTGTCTATCACACTTTTCACCACATCATTTTGGACACCCTCTTCATTGGAAGACGTGAACGTGACATCAATGTTCTCAGGAAGTGTAACATCACTTTCTTCCTCAATTTCCACCAAACTAGACTGCTTTTTCGTGTAGTTGTCTAAAATTGGTGGTGGAACTTTGTGAAACCCTACACCCGTTCCATCAGAAAACACATCCTCACCAGCTTTGTTTTTTCCTATAGGTTTGGGAACGATGTGCTGCAAAACAAAGCTAGCTGAGCTATAGCTGTTTAATTTCAACTGAATTCTTTCATTTTCAATCTCAATTTCTTTAACCTTAAGTTTTAATTTTGCAATCTCATCCAGTTGTTCATTAATTGATTTTTCTTTGAATTGCAACACAGCTCTTAGATGTTCGTTTTCTTTGAATGTTTTGCCGTTTCGATCATCACTGTCTTTCACAACACTTTTAAGTTTCTCAAATTTTTCGGAGATCTGACGGTTTTCCAGAATTAACTTTTCATAGTCAGTTGTAATTTTGTCACATTTAGTTGTTAATTCATTAAACCGTTCAGTTGAAACTTTTAACTCTGTGTCACGATCGAGAATCTGATCTTCAAAAGTTTTAACTTTTGATTTCAGATTTTTGAATTTCTCATCATTCAAATACGTGACAGTACTACAAAAATTGCATTGTTTGGTGCAATTTTTGCAGTCAACATTTCCATCGACTTTATTACCTGACCTGGATGTTGACTCACTTTGACTGACCTTCCCTTTTGACTCAGAGACAAAATTAGAATCTACCTCAAGTGCTTTCGCAGCTAGCACTTTGTCAGCCATTTTCTCTAAATTCTTAGTTGTCAACTTCCGAGTCACATCGATCAACCCCGTATCAACCATCTTCGATCTCTCAGTCTCTGCGTTTTCTTTCTTCTCTCTCTCTTCTTTTTCCTTTCTCTCTTTTTCTTTCTTCTCCTCAATCATCTTCGAAGTTGGTGTTCCCCACCACTTATGCTGCCAGTATTCATCCTCTTCTTTGTACTCCTGAATGATGGCTTCAATATCTAGCGTTTTGTCATCAATCGCCACATTGCCATACCGATCAAGATAGCACTCTCTGTCCGGATCCCAACGATTTGCTCTTCTTGCTTCCAAGTATACACCAGAAAGTCTGATAATCTTTGTTTCAGCAGTCATCTTCCTGTATTGGTACTTCTGTTCCTCTGTACGATCATCCTTCCATGGAATCGGTTCATCATCATTTGCCATGAATGCGTAACCAACCGCATCTTCTTCCGGTAACACTTCTTTACTCCAATCATACCCCTCGTCATCATAAATCACTGCCAAAGCCCTTAATTTATCTCTGTTATCATCACACTGCTTCAATCTAGGTGGCTCGGATTTATTCTGATGGTAGATTGCCTTTTTGTAGTAGTCATCTCGAAATGGATTCTCTGACTCATCAACATATGCGTTTCTGCATTCCCGTTTGAAGTGACCCTTCTGCTTACACTTGAAGCATGTCACCTTAGATTTGTCGAACCCCAACTTTGTGGACGGACCACCAATCGTTTTTCTCCCAGTAATTTCCATGAAACGTTGCGCACGTCGAACAGCACTTGCCATTGCCCAACGAATGTCAATAAGCTCCATTTCTTCGGGGTCTATCTGATCGTAGTCTTCTTTTGTCAGATTTGTATTCCCGATCTTTCCAGCCACCAAACCTTCATAGGACTCTAGCACAGATGCCAGAAAAACCATTTGTTGCTTGGCCGACTCTTCATCAAAATTCTGTGCGTTCTTTAGATCTATCGCGATGTTACAAGAAAACTTTGCATCAGAACGATTTGCAGAAGACGTAGATCCACTGTGATAACCACTGCGGCTTCCGCTGCTTGAACTGCTTTGACTTTCTTTGTTTGTTGAAGAAACATTCTCAGCAGAAAATGCCGTTTTCGGAGAAGTAGCTTTCGGGATCAAGCTTTTTGGATAATACAGATCCAGATTCTGCTGATAGGATGAGTGATTAACTTTGTATGTTTTCTTCAACTCTAGCTCATGGCTTTCAAGTCTTTCAATCACCACATCTGGTTTCAAATCTTCAGGAGCAATAGTGTTCTTCAACATCAACGCATAATATCTCCAATCCATCTCGTCTGGTAATGAATCAAACACTTTATCCACAAGTTCTTCCGGAGAATAATCAATATCATGTCGTGCCAGTTCCAGCTTCAGATGACCGAACCGTTCAATCATTTTGCACACCGATTCATTCTTAAGACAACTAAACATGTCAAACTCTTTTTTAAGCAGTTTCTTCTTATTTTTTATAATCTCAGTACTCCCTATACACTTTTTCTTGAGTTTATCCCATAAATCTTTAGCATTTGTATAATCTATTAGAGAGATAATATCCTCCCGAACCGATTGAAACAGCAAAGCAACACACTTTTGTTCAGCCACAAAATTATCAATTTCTTCAGCTGATCTCAATGCTTCGCCATTCTTCTTTCCATTAGCATAACCAGTTTTCATACTCTTCCAACTGGGAAAGGCGAATGCCATCAACCAATCTTCAAACTTTGTTGCCCACCTGCTGTAATCTTCTATAGCCATCAACTTAGGAGGTTTGTTAAATGTTCTAAATGCACTTTCGGACTCCCAAGCTTCTTTCTTTTTCTCTTTTGGTTGATTTTCGTTCGTATTGTTCGATGTCGAATCGTTGTTTCCTGAACTTCCTGTGAATGCGTGCGTACATGTCGCTAAATGGATTCAAGAACATATCATCCATTGTGAACGTACCTGCAAAATCAGACAACACTTAGAAAAATTTTTGATTTTGAAAAACAACAGAATCACAACAGCGATCCTGTCTAAACAATCTGACAGAAAAGCGGTCCAATATATGTTTGTATACGCGGACCAGACAGTAATGACTAAGTCCTCTCGAGCGATCCACAATATGTCAAATAAGCGACCGAGAGTATGTTCGTTCGAGCGATCCAGAGAATGATCGGTCGAGCGGTTCAAATACTGTCCGTTCGAGCGGTCTAAGATATGTCCGTTCGAGCGGTTCAGAGAATGATCGTTTGAGCGGTTCAAATGTGATCGTTCGAGCGGTTCAACAATGTTGTCTGTTCGAGCGATCCTGAGAGTTAAATTGTCCGAAAAAGCGATCCCAAGTGTGAATTTGGAGCGATCCAAGCAGGTTATGTCCAGATAAGCGATCCAATGTCCGAAAACGCGATCGACAGTTTTTAACCAGTTTTTACCATTTTTAGTCCGTATTTTCACCTGATTCTTTCTAGGGTTTGTTAAAAGTGTGTTTTACACGTTATACTCGAATTTCAGACAATTTCAACCGTTGGAACCACTGAAAACCGAAAAAGTATGAGAGAAAGTGAGTAGAAAAGAGAAATTTCTGCAGATCTATGCTGTCGTAGTATGAACTCCTCGTCCTGAGCTCTGATACCACTTGTTGGACCGTTCTATGACCCGAAAAGTCAGTCGAAGTAGTTCATCTTTACATACGAAGGCGGAATCAACGTAAGTAAAGTAACAACAACTAATCCTTTCAATTCCTTGTGTTTATATTGCTTTCTGATAAAATTTCAGCAGAGTTTCAGCACCGTAGCACACACATACATCCTTACAAATGATGAACCGCTCCAGCCTATTTATAGAGATCTTGGGTCGCTTATATGACATGCCAAATAAGCGATCCAGGATACTTGTCCTATAAGCGATCCAGGCTAATGACTAATAAGCGGTACAAGACTAAAACAATGACATAAAAGCGATCCTAAGTCTATCTTACTCAATATTTACACTTTGACCCTCTATAGACCAATCTTGACTTTAGACTTCTTATAGACGCAGTCAACAGACATTCCGTGCATCAACAGACAAACCCTTGAAAGTTTCACAGCTAAAATCGGACTAAAAATGGACAAAATTGACCTTCGAGCTGATTTCGCTCGAACTAGACTTTTCTGATTTCGCTCCAAAATTGTTGTTAATTCCGCTCCAAGCAACCAAGCCAGTGATTTCGCTCCAAATTATCTCCTAATTTCGCTCCAAGACCATCTGAAATCTAATTTCGCTCCAATTCTACTGGTGGTTTCACTCCAGAAGGCAAAACAAGTGATTCCGCTCCAAACTTGTTTGTAATTTCGCTCCAAATTCAGTATTGGGTGATTCCGCTCGAAAGTTGTTGTTTTGTAAAACGTGATACGTCATCATGAGTGAAGAGTTTTACAACGCGTTCGCTTCATCTCCAACTACCCCGGCTTCCATTGCTCAAGTCATGAATTTGGAAAATGAGACAGGAACTACACAATAGCCCCCGAAACTGATGAGTATTGAAGAATACTATGGGTGGAAAGACAAATTTGAAAATTGGGTTCAGGCAAACCATCTAAGGTCTTGGGAATATATTCTGAAGAAATATGTGTTGCCACGAACAGATTTGCAGGTTATCAAAGAGCTATCAGAATTTACTGATCAAGAAAGGAATATGTATAAAGCCGAGAAGATGATGATCAGTCTGCTTCAACAAGCCATTAAAGAAGACATCTTCATATTGCTTCAGCACGACAAAACTTCAAAATCGATTTGGGATGCACTCAAAGTCAAGTTTGAGGGTAGTGAGAACATGATTAAAAGCAAGAAGGCGTTGCTCAAGAAAGAGTTTGATCTGTTCAGTAGTTTACCAGGAGAAGATACGAAGAAGCTGATTGAGCGATACTGCCACTTAGTGCGATCCATGTCAATGCTGAGTATTACAAAAGATCGTGAAGAGTGGGTAGACAAGTTAGCTGATGCGTTACCGCAGAAAGAGTGGGGTACCTACTTGATGATTCTGAAGAATACCGGGGTTTATGATGGGTTAACGATTTCTCAGTTTATTGAAAAGATTGAAAGTCAAGATTTGGAATAGCAGAAGATCGCGAGGATGAACAATCCAAGTGGTCAACAGGATGTAAAAATGTATTACAAAGGTAGTGTTCCAGTTCCAGAGGCTGAGAGAAGTCCGAAAATACAAACTGCATTTAGTGTTGGAGATTCAACAGAAAATGTTGATCAAAGTTCAAACAAAAGCAGCAGTGGATTCTCTTCATTTCCGAGTGTAAATCCGAAAGAGTCAACTACAAGTTTCCATTCTCAAAGCACGAAAACTGGAAATGGTTATGTAATCCAGTGCAACATCGCTTTGAATCTTCCAGAGGGTCAAAGTTTTTCTGAAGAAACTGCTAAAGATCACATGGCTTTACTTGGTTCTGTGCTTGTCTCGTATGAAGGTCTAGTTGCAGGTCGGATCGGAAATCCTATGCTCACAAAGGAGGATTACGATCAGATAGACGCTGAAGAGATGGAACTGATGGACATCAAATGGTGTCTAGCTAGTGTTATTAGACGAGCTGAAAAATTCAAGCTTATTACTGGGAGAAATGACTTTCTTGATGCACATGTTTCAACTTTAGGTTTTGATAAATCTAAAGTTACTTGTTTTCGATGCAGGGAGAAAGGTCATTTCAAGAGGGAGTGCAAGAACAGAGAAGCTAGTGGAGCTCAAAATCCGTTTGGAAAAGACGATTACTACCGGAAAGCTATATACCAACTAGTGGGTCAGCAACAACAGCAAGAACCGCAGGTGGCTCATGGTAGAAGAATCGAGGATTCAAAAAGAGCGTGTTTGGTGGATTTTAACTGGAACAATTACATATCTCCTGAAAGCAAAGCATGTTTAGTCGATCAAGATGATGAAAGGCTACCTGAAGGTTTTAGCTGGGATATGTTTGTTGATGAAAAAGGAGATTTTGAAGCTTTCATTGCAAAGATCGTGAAAGAACCTGATATGTTTACTGCATGGATGAAATCTATTGGTGAAACTGTAAAGTCTGTTGCATCTGATGAAAGTTCACAGAGTGAAGATGAAAGCTCAGAGAGCTCAGATGCAAATTCAGAAAAGGAAGTTGTTTTTTATCAAACACCATCTGTTTCTGGTTCTTCAGATAATGTGTCTGAAAAATCAATTGAGTTTGATCAATCACCAACAGATGACAGCAGTAGTGATGATGAGGAAGAAAAACATATTAATGTTGCAAAATCGCATCTTTCTCCTGAAAGTTTTCATTTTTATTTTGCAGATCGTGTGGAGAAGCTGAAAAAGAAACAAGATGCAAAAGAACAAGAGAAAATGAAGACTGAAGGTGTTGCTGAAAAGAATGAGACTGTTCAAAAAGAAGAAGTTACTGAAGAGATTGTTGAAACTGAACAAAAACGTGAAAGCATAAATCAAGAAGAAGATTCTGATTTTAATGACAAAGTTCAATTCGCAAAAGAAGTGTTTCAAACAATCAAAAGAGTAGTTGAAGAAAAAGAAAAAGTGATCGAAGTTGAAAAGATAGTTGAAGTTGTCAAGCCTTGTGAAAAGTGTCTTAAAGCTTGCAAAGAATGCAAAGTCAAAGATGAGATGATAGCTGAGTATGAAAAGAAGAAAGAGCAGTTGTTGTTCAACCTCAACTATGTGAAAGAATCTTATGATGTCTTGAACATAACAGTGACTGGTCTCTAAAAGACAAACTCAGAGAGAGAACAAGTATTAACGATGATGAATGTTGTAATGATGACGAAGCAGAAAGCTATTAACTTTTACATCGAGGAGAGTGCAAAATGGAAGCAAAAGTTGGAAACTGAGAAGTTTGAGAATGAGAGAATCAGACGTTTATTACAGAGTTATTCTAGTTCTGTTTATCTTATTGATAGAATTTATACAACTGTTGCAGGTATGGAAGCTTTCCAAGATGAGAAGTCAAAGAAAAAGGATACTGCAAGAAACCGACTGTTAGCTATAACAAGTGTCCGCCTCCGATCTGGGAAGGGTATTCTCCTAGAAAACCAAACGAGGAGCAACTTGAAAAAGCAGTCAATATGTCACACCCCCAAAATCCACATGCGGAGTATCACCGCTTGGGAGCGTGACATGACCAGGATCAAGCCACCAATCATATTGAACATGTAATTAATAAGTAAAAGTAAATGTCATCCAACCACCAATATGAAAGGTGTTCAAAATATAAGTATGTTAACACTGTTAGCGGAAGCGTATAAACAAAACCCAACATAATAAAGTATGAAATGTCATAAAGTGTATTAATGAAACATTCACGATCCGTGCCCGCAACGACCTGCTCCTCCTTGTGCAAGCTCCATATGTACCTAAGGTCCTGCAAGGCATGCAGCAGAGAGTCAACAACTAGTTGAGCGAGTTCACAGTTAAAAGTTCAGTAATAGTAATGGTATAGTAAGCATTGCGTTCGTTCATTAAGTCATGTATCGTATTAGTTCGTATCGCAGCCCTCTAGGCATGTATGCGAAGATTAGGGAAAGTTCTCAAGTATTCTAGACTATGTATATTTGTATCGCGACCACCCTGGCATGTGTGCGAAGTTTTAGTATATAGTTCGCGGCCTTTCCAAGGCATTTGTGCGAAGATCAGTCATAATATCGCGGCCAACTCCTGGCGTGTGTGCGAAGATCAGTTCAATTCGTATACTAGTCTAGTCGTATCTCATCATTACCTTTCCTCACCCTGAGGACCATATCATTTAATTCTATCATCTGAGCCTGTACGAATAAATCATCCAACCCCATTCCCACTCTGGGAATCCCATGCCTTGGGTTGTGTGAACTCACCTTGGTTTGCTCGGTATGCTAAGTATGTGCTCAAAGTAAGTCAATCACATCCTAAGGTACGCACGTATACAAAATTAGTTCGTATTCACGAAGTTGGCACATAAGTGTAATCACAGTGGACAACGCATCGATTATCAACAAGTAGCACATTGCACGTATTCATAATTATACAAGCATTGATTTATACATAACAGTAGTTGAACGTTTCAGTTAACTTCTAACAGGGTTAAATCATGTTACTGTGCACAATTATCCATTCGGCGAAACACATATTGGCGAAACACGTATTGACGAAACATATTATGTTTCGTCAATTACCTTTTGGCGAAACAATATTCTATTTCGTCGTGATCCCTTCGGCGAAACACATTCTGTTTCGCCGAGAATTCCATTTCGTCAACCAGTCAGTTACGTCGACCAGTTAACATCGTTCAGCCGTTACACATAAACCCTAATCATCTACAGCCGTTACACATCAATATCATACGATCATACTATCATCATTAATCACAGATCATTATGCAGGAATCATAGAGACATCATTCAGCAATAATCATTCAACAAAAATCATCAAACCAATAACATAGTTCTCATCCCTAGCACTCGATCAACAAGAACATCTAACCCCTATGCATACTATCATGGTTTCGAGTTAAATAACATCAGTTGATTCATCTCATCAGTTAATCATTTCATTCGATTTGACAACAACAACAATCATTCCGCCTAGGCACAAGTCAAGATCATAACATTCATTATCAACCCTAGTCCATCTAACAATTAACAATAAATCATACAATCATGCATTCACAGACCATCCTGATATTCATCAACAATACATAGACCAATAATCGACCAATAATCGTTAATAATGACTAACCGGAGGATTAAGCGATTAACACGAACGGAACGGGTAAGTTTCTCAGACGATGTGGCTGCCGACGTGCCCAGGAAAGCCTCTAGGGTTTCAGTTTTGCTAAAGTGTGGTGAAAGTGGTTGTTCCGTATAACTTATACGCATTTTAATGCACCGGGCTGTAATTCGGCCTCAACGAATCTGGGCCGGCGAAACACACTCTGTTTCGTCGAGAATGGGTTGACGGATCAAGTTTCTGTTTCGTCGAGTTGTTATTGGCGAAACACATCTTGTGTTTCGTCGAGCCTATACATGGCTTAAATATTCTAAGTTTCATAACAAGTTCCACATTATAATACCAAACACATAATCATGCAATACAATACGTTTATCATAACACAATATGTATATTACAAGTCAAACAAGTCAAACACTCCACAGTCAAAGTCAACATGCATTTAATGCGAAAGTGAAAGTCGGAAACTCGAGTTGTCACATTATCCCCAACTTGAAAGAAATTTCGTCCCGAAATTTAGCATGCGGTTACTGAGGAAGCTAGGTAAGTTGTATCGTTTATTGGTTTTCCTGGGGTGTCACATCATCCCCCAGTTGATTTGGAATTTCGTCCCGAAATTCTGCTGTAGTAGCTTCACCCTCAGTAGTGGTTGCATTGGTTCCGAATAACTGGGGATACTTGAGTTTCATTTGATCTTCACGCTCCCAGGTGAACTCTGGGCCGCGACGGGAGTTCCAACGAACGCGAACAAGAGGGATTCTCGTGTTCTTGAGGACCTTAACATCCTGGTCCGTGATTTCAATAGGTTCCTCGACGAACTGCAACCGCTCGTCGATAGTGAGCTCCTTGAAGGGAATTATGAGGGTCTCATCTGACAGGCACTTCTTCAGATTCGACACGTGAAAAACATTGTGAACTGCACCGAGTTCAGCTGGTAAGTTTAGCTTGTATGCCACTTTGCCAATCTTCTCAATGATCTCAAACGGTCTGACGTACCGCGGATTTAGTTTGCCTCGCTTGCCAAAGCGAACCACACCCTTCCAGGGTGAAACTTTAAGCAAAACCCGGTCCCCGACTTGAAATTCCAACGGTTTCCTATGCTTATTCGCGTAGCTTTTCTGACGGTCGCGAGCTGCCGCCATACGTTGCCGTATCTGCGCAATCTTTTCCATGGCGTCCACTACAATCTCTGGACCCGTGATCTGACCTTCCCCCACCTCTGCCCAACAGAGAGGTGACCGGCATTTACGCCCGTACAATGCCTCGAATGGAGCGGCTTGAATGCTGGTATGATAGCTGTTATTATACGAAAACTCCACCAAAGGGAGATGCTTTTCCCAACCGTTGCCGAAATCAATAACACATGCCCGAAGCATGTCTTCAAGAGTCTGGATCGTTCGCTCAGACTGCCCATCCGTCTGAGGATGATATGCTGTGCTCATGTCTAGCCGTGAGCCAAAAGATTTGTGCATCGCTTGCCATAGCTCTGACGTGAATCGTGCATCCCGATCCGAAATGATGGAGGTGGGCACCCCGTGCCTCGAAACAACTTCTTTAAGATAAACGTCTGTGAGAGTGGAGAACTTATCCGTTTCCTTTATAGCCAGGAAGTGTGCAGACTTGGTGAGTCGATCCACGATCACCCATATGGTATCATTCCCACGCTGGGATCTGGGTAGGCCTGTAACAAAATCCATGGAAATTTCTTCCCATAACCATTGCGGTATCTTGGGTTGCTGAAGTAGGCCCGCTGGTTTCTGATACTCCACCTTGACTTTTGCACATGTCAAACACTTGCCGACGTAAGTAGCGATGTGGGCTTTCATGCTAGGCCACCAGTATGTTGTTTTGAGATCGTGGTACATTTTATCCGACCCTGGATGTACCGAGTAGCGAGACTTGTGTGCCTCATCCATCACAAGTTCCCGTAATCCGCCATAAAGTGGGACCCAAATACGCCCCGTTACATAGTAGGCGCCGTCTTCCTTCAGCTCCATACGTAGTCTTGAGCCGCGTAAGGCTTCAGCCTTAACATTTTCGGGTTTCAGTGCTTCTATCTGAGCAGTTCGTATCTGTGCAGGAAGACTGGACTGAATGATGAGTTGCAAAGCTCGTACACGCCTAGGTGTAGTATCTTTCCGACTAAGGGCATCAGCCATAACATTGGCCTTGCCTGGATGGTACTTGATGGCGCATTCGTAATCGTTCAGAAGTTCAACCCATCTTCGTTGCCGCATGTTCAAATCCTTTTGCTTAAGGATATGCTCGAGACTCCTGTGATCGGTGTAAATTGTGCACTTGGTACCGTACAGGTAGTGTCGCCATATCTTAAGCGCGAAAACAACAGCTCCCAGCTCTAAATCGTGCGCCGTGTAGTTTCGTTCATGAACCTTGAGTTGACGAGAGGCGTAGGCTATAACTTTATCCCATTGCATCAATACACAACCAAGACCCTGTATCGACGCATCACAATAAACCACAAAATCATCCGTGCCCTCTGGCAATGAGAGAATAGGTGCGCTACAAAGCCTATCCTTTAAGTACTGAAAAGCAGTTTCCTGAGAATCTCCCCAACGGTAGGTGACACCTTTCTGTGTCAGCAGTGTAAGCGGCTGTGCGATCTTCGAGAAGTCTTTGATGAATCGTCTGTAATAACCCGCCAAACCCAAGAATTGGCGTATTTCCGTCGGTGTACGCGGTGCAGGCCAGTTCCTGATCGAATCTACCTTGGATGGATCGACATGAATCCCATCCCTGTTCACTACATGGCCTAAGAAGTGGACTTCACGAAGCCAGAAGTCGCATTTTGAAAACTTGGCGTACAATTGTTCCTTTCGAAGAAGTTCCAAGATAAGACGTAAGTGCTGCTCGTGTTCCTCCTGACTCTTGGAGTAGATCAGAATGTCGTCGATGAAGACAATGATGAACTTGGAGTAGATCAGATAGGGTTTGCACACCCTGTTCATAAGATCCATGAAAACTGCAGGCGCGTTCGTAAGCCCAAATGGCATGACTAGAAACTCGTAGTGACCGTAGCGAGTTCTGAATGCGGTTTTGGAGACGTCCTCATCCCGGACTCTCAGCAGATGATACCCTGACCTCAAGTCTATTTTGGAGTAATAACTCGACCCTTGCAGCTAGTCGAACAAGTCGTCTATACGTGGAAGAGGATAACGGTTCTTCACCGTCACCTTGTTGAGTTCCCGGTAGTCTATGCACATCCTGAAAGTACCGTCCTTCTTTTTCACGGATAACACTGGAGCTCCCCAAGGCGAGGAGCTTGGACGAATAAAGCCCTTTTCCAAGAGCTCTTGTAGTTGCTTTGACAGTTCTTCCAATTCAGTTGGAGCCAAACGATACGGTGCGCGGGCTATTGGTGCTGCTCCAGGAGCTAACTCAATCTAGAATTCGACCTGGCGATGAGGCGGTAGCCCAGGTAAATCTTCAGGAAACACCTGAGGAAAGTCGCGTACTACTGGAATATCCTCCAACTTCTTTTCTTTCGCTGATGTATCAGTGACAAGTGCCAAAATGGCAGTGTGCCCCTTTCGTAAACATTTCTGAGCCTTCAAGAAAGAGATGATGCCAACCACAACACCACTCTTGTCGCCTTGAACTTCGAGAGGTTCCTTGCCAGAATGGGGAATGCGAACTATCTTTTCCTTGCATAAAATCTCTGCGTGATGTTGGGATAGCCAATCCCTACCGATAACGATGTCGAAACTACCCAAAACTATGGGTATAAGATTAATCGAGAAGGTCCGACCAGCTAAAACGATGCTACAACTCTTGACTACATGCGCGGCTTCTACACTTTTACCATTTGCTAACTCTACGACATGTTTGGTGTTTAGAGGTGTTTTAACATTTTACTCACTTTTAACGATATATAACTTGTATCGGCACCCGAATCAAATAAGGGAGTAACATAAATATCGTCGAGAAGAAACTTACCTATAACCACATTGGGATCGTTCATGGCGTCGCCCCGACCCAACACAAAAGCACGACCCCGAACTTCGTTGCCATTGTTGTTGTTGTTTCCCCCGTTGTTGTTGTTCCCATTGCCCTGATGATTGTTGTTGTTGCGATTCTGATTCTGGTTTAACTGGGGACAATCACGTTTGAAATGACCTTCTGCCCCACACTGGAAACACCCCCGGTTTCCACGCTGTGGCTGCTGCTGTTGGTTCTGTGGAGCTGGTAATTGTAGTTGCTGGTTCTGATTCGCAGGTTACGCACTCCTGCAGTCTTTAGCTTCATGCCCTAACTTGAGGCATCTCTGACAACGTTCCTTGCGACACCGTCCACTGTGGTGTCTGTTGCACTTACTACATAGTGGGTGATTTCCCCGATATCCACCCTGCCCCTGATTGCCTGAAGAGTGCTGACTGGGACTCTGATAACTGTCAGTCTTTCGCTGCTGAACCTGTGACTGAACTGAAGCTGATCCCTTGCTGGAATCCCCATCCCATTTTCTTTTGTTGTCACTGGGAGTAGCAGAAGTAGTAACAGCAGTAGCGGTAGCACTGATGCGTTTTGGCGGCTTGTTCTGTTCTACTGCCTGATACGAAATATGATGAGCAAGGCGCTGAATAGCTTGGATGTTGTCAAGATTAGCCGATGTCACATGGCTCTGGATTTCTGGCGCTAACCCCTTGAGATACAACTCAATACGCTTGATTGGAGGGTCCACCATCGTTGGACACAGCACGGCCAGCTCGTTTGACCTTTTGGTATAAGCTTCAATTTCTGACCTAGTTATTTTCAAATGGTAAAACTCGTCTTCCAACTTGTGGATGTCTTCCCGTGTGCAGTATTCACGTTTAATCAGTTCCTTGAAATCATTCCAAGGGGTGGCGTTAGCAGCTGCCAACCCTAGGATCTGTACTTGTGCGTTCCACCACGTTAACGCTATTCCTTCCAAAGTACCAGTGGCGTACTTGACCCTGCGAGCCTCAGGGCATTCACACATCTCGAATACTGACTCGAGCTTCTCAAACCAATGGAGTAGTCCCACTGCTCCTTCCGTGCCACTGAATGTGCTTGGACGACAGTCCATGAAGTTCTTGAATGTGCAGACAGGTTGTGGAGCGTTTTGACCTATTGTGCATAGAATAGGACAATATTAAATACAAAGGTTGATTTAGGAATGTAGGATTCAAAGATCCTAGTGTGTATCCCATCCGCAGGGTATACTACCTGCTGGTGCAGCTGCAAGTGCCGCAGCTACTCGTTCATTGATAAGTGCCGTCAACTGGGCTTGAGTCATGTTCACACGTCCAGACATGATCTTCATAGTAAAAGTAGAGTAAGTGAGAAAGAGTTTGATCTGTTTAGTAGTTTACCAGGAGAAGATACGAAGAAGCTGATTGAGCGATACTGCCACTTAGTGCGATCCATGTCAATGCTGAGTATTACAAAAGATCGTGAAGAGTGGGTAGACAAGTTAGCCGATGCGTTACCGCAGAAAGAGTGGGGTACCTACTTGATGATTCTGAAGAATACCGGGGTTTATGATGGGTTAACGATTTCTCAGTTTATTGAAAAGATTGAAAGTCAAGATTTGGAACAGCAGAAGATCGCGAGGATGAACAGTCCAAGTGGTCAACAGGATGTAAAAATGTATTACAAAGGTAGTGTTCCAGTTCCAGAGGCTGAGAGAAGTCCGAAAATACAAACTGCATTTAGTGTTGGAGATTCAACAGAAAATGTTGATCAAAGTTCAAACAAAAGCAGCAGTGGATTCTCTTCATTTCCGAGTGTAAATCCGAAAGAGTCAACTACAAGTTTCCATTCTCAAAGCACGAAAACTGGAAATGGTTATGTAATCCAGTGCAACATCGCTTTGAATCTTCCAGAGGGTCAAAGTTTTTCTGAAGAAACTGCTAAAGATCACATGGCTTTACTTGGTTCTGTGCTTGTCTCGTATGAAGGTCTAGTTGCAGGTCGGATCGGAAATCCTATGCACACAAAGGAGGATTACGATCAGATAGACGCTGAAGAGATGGAACTGATGGACATCAAATGGTGTCTAGCTAGTGTTCTTAGACGAGCTGAAAAATTCAAGCTTATTACTGGGAGAAATGACTTTCTTGATGCACATGTTTCAACTTTAGGTTTTGATAAATCTAAAGTTACTTGTTTTCGATGCAGGGAGAAAGGTCATTTCAAGAGGGAGTGCAAGAACAGAGAAGCTAGTGGAGCTCAAAATCCGTTTGGAAAAGACGATTACTACCGGAAAGCTATATACCAACTAGTGGGTCAGCAACAACAGCAAGAACCGCAGGTGGCTCATGGTAGAAGAATCGAGGATTCAAAAAGAGCGTGTTTGGTGGATTTTAACTGGAACAATTACATATCTCCTGAAAGCAAAGCATGTTTAGTCGATCAAGATGATGAAAGGCTACCTGAAGGTTTTAGCTGGGATATGTTTGTTGATGAAAAAGGAGATTTTGAAGCTTTCATTGCAAAGATCGTGAAAGAACCTGATATGTTTACTGCATGGATGAAATCTATTGGTGAAACTGTAAAGTCTGTAGCATCTGATGAAAGTTCACAGAGTGAAGATGAAAGCTCAGAGAGCTCAGATGCAAATTCAGAAAAGGAAGTTGTTTTTTATCAAACACCATCTGTTTCTGGTTCTTCAGATAATGTGTCTGAAAAATCAATTGAGTTTGATCAATCACCAACAGATGACAGTAGTAGTGATGATGAGGAAGAAAAACATATTAATGTTGCAAAATCGCATCTTTCTCCTGAAAGTTTTCATTTTTATTTTGCAGATCGTGTGGAGAAGCTGAAAAAGAAACAAGATGCAAAAGAACAAGAGAAAATGAAGACTGAAGGTGTTGCTGAAAAGAATGAGACTGTTCAAAAATAAGAAGTTACTGAAGAGATTGTTGAAACTGAACAAAAACGTGAAAGCATAAATCAAGAAGAAGATTCTGATTTTAATGACAAAGTTCAATTCGCAAAAGAAGTGTTTCAAACAATCAAAAGAGTAGTTGAAGAAAAAGAAAAAGTGATCGAAGTTGAAAAGATAGTTGAAGTTGTCAAGCCTTGTGAAAAGTGTCTTAAAGCTTGCAAAGAATGCAAAGTCAAAGATGAGATGATAGCTGAGTATGAAAAGAAGAAAGAGCAGTTGTTGTTCAACCTCAACTATGTGAAAGAATCTTATGATGTCTTGAACATAACAGTGACTGGTCTCTAAAAGACAAACTCAGAGAGATAACAAGTATTAACGATGATGAATGTTGTAATGATGACGAAGCAGAAAGCTATTAACTTTTACATCGAGGAGAGTGCAAAATGGAAGCAAAAGTTGGAAACTGAGAAGTTTGAGAATGAGAGAATCAGACGTTTATTACAGAGTTATTCTAGTTCTGATTATCTTATTGATAGAATTTATACAACTGTTGCAGGTATGGAAGCTTTCCAAGATGAGAAGTCAAAGAAAAAGGATACTGCAAGAAACCGACTGTTAGCTATAACAAGTGTCCGCCTCCGATCTGGGAAGGGTATTCTCCTAGAAAACCAAACGAGGAGCAACTTGAAAAAGCAGTCAATATGTCACACCCCCAAAATCCACATGCGGAGTATCACCGCTTGGGAGCGTGACATGACCAGGATCAAGCCACCAATCATATTGAACATGTAATTAATAAGTAAAAGTAAATGTCATCCAACCACCAATATGAAAGGTGTTCAAAATATAAGTATGTTAACACTGTTAGCGGAAGCGTATAAACAAAACCCAACATAATAAAGTATGAAATGTCATAAAGTGTATTAATGAAACATTCACGATCCGTGCCCGCAACGACCTGCTCCTCCTTGTGCAAGCTCCATATGTACCTAAGGTCCTGCAAGGCATGCAGCAGAGAGTCAACAACTAGTTGAGCGAGTTCACAGTTAAAAGTTCAGTAATAGTAATGGTATAGTAAGCATTGCGTTCGTTCATTAAGTCATGTATCGTATTAGTTCGTATCGCAGCCCTCTAGGCATGTATGCGAAGATTAGGGAAAGTTCTCAAGTATTCTAGACTATGTATATTTGTATCGCGACCACCCTGGCATGTGTGCGAAGTTTTATTATATAGTTCGCGGCCTTTCCAAGGCATGTGTGCGAAGATCAGTCATAATATCGCGGCCAACTCCTGGCGTGTGTGCGAAGATCAGTTCAATTCGTATACTAGTCTAGTCGTATCTCATCATTACCTTTCCTCACCCTGAGGACCATATCATTTAATTCTATCATCTGAGCCTGTACGAATAAATCATCCAACCCCATTCCCACTCTGGGAATCCCATGCCTTGGGTTGTGTGAACTCACCTTGGTTTGCTAGGTATGCTAAGTATGTGCTCAAAGTAAGTCAATCACTTCCTAAGGTACGCACGTATACAAAATTAGTTCATATTCACGAAGTTGGCACATAAGTGTAATCACAGTGGACAACGCATCGATTATCAACAAGTAGCACATTGCACGTATTCATAATTATACAAGCATTGATTTATACATAACAGTAGTTGAACGTTTCAGTTAACTTCTAACAGGGTTAAATCATGTTACTGTGCACAATTATCCATTCGGCGAAACACATATTGGCGAAACATGTATTGACGAAACATATTATGTTTCGTCAATTACCTTTTGGCGAAACAATATTCTATTTCGTCGTGATCCCTTCGGCGAAACACATTCTGTTTCGCCGAGAATTCCATTTCGTCAACCAGTCAGTTACGTCGACCAGTTAACATCGTTCAGCCGTTACACATAAACCCTAATCATCTACAGCCGTTACACATCAATATCATACGATCATACTATCATCATTAATCACAGATCATTATGCAGGAATCATAGAGACATCATTCAGCAATAATCATTCAACAAAAATCATCAAACCAATAACATAGTTCTCATCCCTAGCACTCGATCAACAAGAACATCTAACCCCTATGCATACTATCATGGTTTCGAGTTAAATAACATCAGTTGATTCATCTCATCAGTTAATCATTTCATTCGATTTGACAACAACAACAATCATTCCACCTAGGCACAAGTCAAGATCATAACATTCATTATCAACCCTAGTCCATCTAACAATTAACAATAAATCATACAATCATGCATTCACAGACCATCCTGATATTCATCAACAATACATAGACCAATAATCGACCAATAATCGTTAATAATGACTAACCGGAGGATTAAGCGATTAACACGAACGGAACGGGTAAGTTTCTCAGACGATGGGGCTGCCGACGTGCCCAGGAAAGCCTCTAGGGTTTCAGTTTTGCTAAAGTGTGGTGAAAGTGGTTGTTCCGTATAACTTATACGCATTTTAATGCACCGGGCTGTAATTCGGCCTCAACGAATCTGGGCCGGCGAAACACACTCTGTTTCGTCGAGAATGGGTTGACGGATCAAGTTTCTGTTTCGTCGAGTTGTTATTGGCGAAACACATCTTGTGTTTCGTCGAGCCTATACATGGCTTAAATATTCTAAGTTTCATAACAAGTTCCACATTATAATACCAAACACATAATCATGCAATACAATACGTTTATCATAACACAATATGTATATTACAAGTCAAACAAGTCAAACACTCCACAGTCAAAGTCAACATGCATTTAATGCGAAAGTGAAAGTCGGAAACTCGAGTTGTCACATTATCCCCAACTTGAAAGAAATTTCGTCCCGAAATTTAGCATGCGGTTACTGAGGAAGCTAGGTAAGTTGTATCGTTTATTGGTTTTCCTGGGGTGTCACATCATCCCCCAGTTGATTTGGAATTTCGTCCCGAAATTCTGCTGTAGTAGCTTCACCCTCAGTAGTGGTTGCATTGGTTCCGAATAACTGGGGATACTTGAGTTTCATTTGATCTTCACGCTCCCAGGTGAACTCTGGGCCGCGACGGGAGTTCCAACGAACGCGAACAAGAGGGATTCTCGTGTTCTTGAGGACCTTAACATCCTAGTCCGTGATTTCAATAGGTTCCTCGACGAACTGCAACCGCTCGTCGATAGTGAGCTCCTTGAAGGGAATTATGAGGGTCTCATCTGACAGGCACTTCTTCAGATTCGACACGTGAAAAACATTGTGAACTGCACCGAGTTCAGCTGGTAAGTTTAGCTTGTATGCCACTTTGCCAATCTTCTCAATGATCTCAAACGGTCTGACGTACCGCGGATTTAGTTTGCCTCGCTTGCCAAAGCGAACCACACCCTTCCAGGGTGAAACTTTAAGCAAAACCCGGTCCCCGACTTGAAATTCCAACGGTTTCCTATGCTTATTCGCGTAGCTTTTCTGACGGTCGCGAGCTGCCGCCATACGTTGCCGTATCTGCGCAATCTTTTCCGTGGCGTCCACTACAATCTCTGGACCCGTGATCTGACCTTCCCCCACCTCTGCCCAACAGAGAGGTGACCGGCATTTACGCCCGTACAATGCCTCGAATGGAGCGGCTTGAATGCTGGTATGATAGCTGTTATTATACGAAAACTCCACCAAAGGGAGATGCTTTTCCCAACCGTTGCCGAAATCAATAACACATGCCCGAAGCATGTCTTCAAGAGTCTGGATCGTTCACTCAGACTGCCCATCCGTCTGAGGATGATATGCTGTGCTCATGTCTAGCCGTGAGCCAAAAGATTTGTGCATCGCTTGCCATAGCTCTGACGTGAATCGTGCATCCCGATCCGAAATGATGGAGGTGGGCACCCCGTGCCTCGAAACAACTTCTTTAAGATAAACGTCTGTGAGAGTGGAGAACTTATCCGTTTCCTTTATAGCCAGGAAGTGTGCAGACTTGGTGAGTCGATCCACGATCACCCATATGGTATCATTCCCACGCTGGGATCTGGGTAGGCCTGTAACAAAATCCATGGAAATTTCTTCCCATAACCATTGCGGTATCTTGGGTTGCTGAAGTAGGCCCGCTGGTTTCTGATACTCCACCTTGACTTTTGCACATGTCAAACACTTGCCGACGTAAGTAGCGATGTGGGCTTTCATGCTAGGCCACCAGTATGTTGTTTTGAGATCGTGGTACATTTTATCCGACCCTGGATGTACCGAGTAGCGAGACTTGTGTGCCTCATCCATCACAAGTTCCCGTAATCCGCCATAAAGTGGGACCCAAATACGCCCCGTTACATAGTAGGCGCCGTCTTCCTTCAGCTCCATACGTAGTCTTGAGCCGCGTAAGGCTTCAGCCTTAACATTTTCGGGTTTCAGTGCTTCTATCTGAGCAGTTCGTATCTGTGCAGGAAGACTGGACTGAATGATGAGTTGCAAAGCTCGTACACGCCTAGGTGTAGTATCTTTCCGACTAAGGGCATCAGCCATAACATTGGCCTTGCCTGGATGGTACTTGATGGCGCATTCGTAATCGTTCAGAAGTTCAACCCATCTTCGTTGCCGCATGTTCAAATCCTTTTGCTTAAGGATATGCTCGAGACTCCTGTGATCGGTGTAAATTGTGCACTTGGTACCGTACAGGTAGTGTCGCCATATCTTAAGCGCGAAAACAACAGCTCCCAGCTCTAAATCGTGCGCCGTGTAGTTTCGTTCATGAACCTTGAGTTGACGAGAGGCGTAGGCTATAACTTTATCCCATTGCATCAATACACAACCAAGACCCTGTATCGACGCATCACAATAAACCACAAAATCATCCGTGCCCTCTGGCAATGAGAGAATAGGTGCGCTACAAAGCCTATCCTTTAAGTACTGAAAAGCAGTTTCCTGAGAATCTCCCCAACGGTAGGTGACACCTTTCTGTGTCAGCAGTGTAAGCGGCTGTGCGATCTTCGAGAAGTCTTTGATGAATCGTCTGTAATAACCCGCCAAACCCAAGAATTGGCGTATTTCAGTCGGTGTACGCGGTGCAGGCCAGTTCCTGATCGAATCTACCTTGGATGGATCGACATGAATCCCATCCCTGTTCACTACATGGCCTAAGAAGTGGACTTCACGAAGCCAGAAGTCGCATTTTGAAAACTTGGCGTACAATTGTTCCTTTCGAAGAAGTTCCAAGATAAGACGTAAGTGCTGCTCGTGTTCCTCCTGACTCTTGGAGTAGATCAGAATGTCGTCGATGAAGACAATGATGAACTTGTCCAGATAGGGTTTGCACACCCTGTTCATAAGATCCATGAAAACTGCAGGCGCGTTCGTAAGCCCAAATGGCATGACTAGAAACTCGTAGTGACCGTAGCGAGTTCTGAATGCGGTTTTGGAGACGTCCTCATCCCGGACTCTCAGCAGATGATACCCTGACCTCAAGTCTATTTTGGAGTAATAACTCGACCCTTGCAGCTAGTCGAACAAGTCGTCTATACGTGGAAGAGGATAACGGTTCTTCACCGTCACCTTGTTGAGTTCCCGGTAGTCTATGCACATCCTGAAAGTACCGTCCTTCTTTTTCACGGATAACACTGGAGCTCCCCAAGGCGAGGAGCTTGGACGAATAAAGCCCTTTTCCAAGAGCTCTTGTAGTTGCTTTGACAGTTCTTCCAATTCAGTTGGAGCCAAACGATACGGTGCGCGGGCTATTGGTGCTGCTCCAGGAGCTAACTCAATCTGGAATTCGACCTGGCGATGAGGCGGTAGCCCAGGTAAATCTTCAGGAAACACCTGAGGAAAGTCGCGTACTACTGGAATATCCTCCAACTTCTTTTCTTTCGCTGATGTATCAGTGACAAGTGCCAAAATGGCAGTGTGCCCCTTTCGTAAACATTTCTGAGCCTTCAAGAAAGAGATGATGCCAATCACAACACCACTCTTGTCGCCTTGAACTTCGAGAGGTTCCTTGCCAGAATGGGGAATGCGAACTATCTTTTCCTTGCATAAAATCTCTGCGTGATGTTGGGATAGCCAATCCCTACCGATAACGATGTCGAAACTACCCAAAACTATGGGTATAAGATTAATCGAGAAGGTCCGACCAGCTAAAACGATGCTACAACTCTTGACTACATGCGCGGCTTCTACACTTTTACCATTTGCTAACTCTACGACATGTTTGGTGTTTAGGGGTGTTGGTGTACGTTTTAACATTTTACTCACTTTTAACGATATATAACTTGTATCGGCACCCGAATCAAATAAGGGAGTAACATAAATATCGTCGAGAAGAAACTTACCTATAACCACATTGGGATCGTTCATGGCGTCGCCCCGACCCAACACAAAAGCACGACCCTGAACTTCGTTGCCATTGTTGTTGTTGTTTCCCCCGTTGTTGTTGTTCCCATTGCCCTGATGATTGTTGTTGTTGCGATTCTGGTTCTGGTTTAACTGGGGACAATCACGTTTGAAATGACCTTCTGCCCCACACTGGAAACACCCCCGGTTTCCACGCTGTGGCTGCTGCTGTTGGTTCTGTGGAGCTGGTAATTGTAGTTGCTGGTTCTGATTTGCAGGTTACGCACTCCTGCAGTCTTTAGCTTCATGCCCTAACTTGAGGCATCTCTGACAACGTTCCTTGCGACACCGTCCACTATGGTGTCTGTTGCACTTACTACATAGTGGGTGATTTCCCCGATATCCACCCTGCCCCTGATTGCCTGAAGAGTGCTGACTGGGACTCTGATAACTGTCAGTCTTTCGCTGCTGAACCTGTGACTGAACTGAAGCTGATCCCTTGCTGGAATCCCCATCCCATTTTCTTTTGTTGTCACTGGGAGTAGCAGAAGTAGTAACAGCAGTAGCGGTAGCACTGATGCGTTTTGGCGGCTTGTTCTGTTCTACTGCCTGATACGTAATATGATGAGCAAGGCGCTGAATAGCTTGGATGTTGTCAAGATTAGCCGATGTCACATGGCTCTGGATTTCTGGCGCTAACCCCTTGAGATACAACTCAATACGCTTGATTGGAGGGTCCACCATCGTTGGACACAGCACGGCCAGCTCGTTTGACCTTTTGGTATAAGCTTCAATTTCTGACCTAGTTATTTTCAAATGGTAAAACTCGTCTTCCAACTTGTGGATATCTTCCTGTGTGCAGTATTCATGTTTAATCAGTTCCTTGAAATCATTCCAAGGGGTGGCGTTAGCAGCTGCCAACCCTAGGATCTGTACTTGTGCGTTCCACCACGTTAACGCTATTCCTTCCAAAGTACCAGTGGCGTACTTAACCCTGCGAGCCTCAGGGCATTCACACATCTCGAATACTGACTCGAGCTTCTTAAACCAATGGAGTAGTCCCACTGCTCCTTCCGTGCCACTGAATGTGCTTGGACGACAGTCCATGAAGTTCTTGAATGTGCAGACAGGTTGTGGAGCGTTTTGACCTATTGTGCATAGAATAGGACAATATTAAATACAAAGGTTGATTTAGGAATGTAGGATTCAAAGATCCTAGTGTGTATCCCATCCGCAGGGTATACTACCTGCTGGTGCAGCTGCAAGTGCCGCAGCTACTCGTTCATTGATAAGTGCCGTCAACTGGGCTTGAGTCATGTTCACACGTCCAGACATGATCTTCATAGTAAAAGTAGAGTAAGTGAGAAAGAGTTTGATCTGTTTAGTAGTTTACCAGGAGAAGATACGAAGAAGCTGATTGAGCGATACTGCCACTTAGTGCGATCCATGTCAATGCTGAGTATTACAAAAGATCGTGAAGAGTGGGTAGACAAGTTAGCCGATGCGTTACCGCAGAAAGAGTGGGGTACCTACTTGATGATTCTGAAGAATACCGGGGTTTATGATGGGTTAACGATTTCTCAGTTTATTGAAAAGATTGAAAGTCAAGATTTGGAACAGCAGAAGATCGCGAGGATGAACAGTCCAAGTGGTCAACAGGATGTAAAAATGTATTACAAAGGTAGTGTTCCAGTTCCAGAGGCTGAGAGAAGTCCGAAAATACAAACTGCATTTAGTGTTGGAGATTCAACAGAAAATGTTGATCAAAGTTCAAACAAAAGCAGCAGTGGATTCTCTTCATTTCCGAGTGTAAATCCGAAAGAGTCAACTACAAGTTTCCATTCTCAAAGCACGAAAACTGGAAATGGTTATGTAATCCAGTGCAACATCGCTTTGAATCTTCCAGAGGGTCAAAGTTTTTCTGAAGAAACTGCTAAAGATCACATGGCTTTACTTGGTTCTGTGCTTGTCTCGTATGAAGGTCTAGTTGCAGGTCGGATCGGAAATCCTATGCTCACAAAGGAGGATTACGATCAGATAGACGCTGAAGAGATGGAACTGATGGACATCAAATGGTGTCTAGCTAGTGTTCTTAGACGAGCTGAAAAATTCAAGCTTATTACTGGGAGAAATGACTTTCCTGATGCACATGTTTCAACTTTAGGTTTTGATAAATCTAAAGTTACTTGTTTTCGATGCAGGGAGAAAGGTCATTTCAAGAGGGAGTGCAAGAACAGAGAAGCTAGTGGAGCTCAAAATCCGTTTGGAAAAGACGATTACTACCGGAAAGCTATATACCAACTAGTGGGTCAGCAACAACAGCAAGAACCGCAGGTGGCTCATGGTAGAAGAATCGAGGATTCAAAAAGAGCGTGTTTGGTGGATTTTAACTGGAACAATTACATATCTCCTGAAAGCAAAGCATGTTTAGTCGATCAAGATGATGAAAGGCTACCTGAAGGTTTTAGCTGGGATATGTTTGTTGATGAAAAAGGAGATTTTGAAGCTTTCATTGCAAAGATCGTGAAAGAACCTGATATGTTTACTGCATGGATGAAATCTATTGGTGAAACTGTAAAGTCTGTTGCATCTGATGAAAGTTCACAGAGTGAAGATGAAAGCTCAGAGAGCTCAGATGCAAATTCAGAAAAGGAAGTTGGTTTTTATCAAACACCATCTGTTTCTGGTTCTTCAGATAATGTGTCTGAAAAATCAATTGAGTTTGATCAATCACCAACAGATGACAGCAGTAGTGATGATGAGGAAGAAAAACATATTAATGTTGCAAAATCGCATCTTTCTCCTGAAAGTTTTCATTTTTATTTTGCAGATCGTGTGGAGAAGCTGAAAAAGAAACAAGATGCAAAAGAACAAGAGAAAATGAAGACTGAAGGTGTTGCTGAAAAGTATGAGACTGTTCAAAAAGAGGAAGTTACTGAAGAGATTGTTGAAACTGAACAAAAACGTGAAAGCATAAATCAAGAAGAAGATTCTGATTTTAATGACAAAGTTCAATTCGCAAAAGAAGTGTTTCAAACAATCAAAAGAGTAGTTGAAGAAAATGAAAAAGTGATCGAAGTTGAAAAGATAGTTGAAGTTGTTAAGCCTGGTGAAAAGTGTTTTGAAGCTTGCAAAGAATGCAAAGTCAAAGATGAGATGATAGCTGAGTATGAAAAGAAGAAAGAGCAGTTGTTGTTCAACCTCAACTATGTGAAAGAATCCTATGATGTCTTGAACAGAACAGTGACTGGTATCTAAAAGACAAACTCAGAGAGAGAACAAGCATTAACGATGATGAATGCTGTAATGATGACGAAGCAGAAAGCTATTAACTTTTACATCGAGGAGAGTGCAAAATGGAAGCAAAAGTTGGAAACTGAGAAGTTTGAGAATGAGAGAATCAGACGTTTATTACAGAGTTATTCTAGTTCTGATTATCTTATTGATAGAATTTATACAACTGTTGCAGGTATGGAAGCTTTCCAAGATGAGAAGTCAAAGAAAAAGGATACTGGTAAGAAACCGACTGTTAGCTATAACAAGTGTCCGCCTCCGATCCGGGAAGGGTATTCTCCTAGAAAACCAAACGAGGAGCAACTTGAAAAAGCAGTCAATATGTCACACCCCCAAAATCCACATGCGGAGTATCACCGCTTGGGGCGTGACATGACCAGGATCAAGCCACCAATCATATTGAACATGTAATTAATAAGTAAAAGTAAATGTCATCCAACCACCAATATGAAAGGTGTTCAAAATATAAGTATGTTAACACTGTTAGCGGAAGCGTATAAACAAAACCCAACATAATAAAGTATGAAATGTCATAAAGTGTTTTAACGAAACATTCACGATCCGTGCCTACAACGACCTGCTCCTCCTTGTGCAAGCTCCATATGTACCTAAGGTCCTACAAGGCATGCAGCAGAGAGTCAACAACTAGTTGAGCGAGTTCACAGTTAAAAGTTCAGTAATAGTAATGGTATAGTAAGCATTGCGTTCGTTCATTAAGTCATGTATCGTATTAGTTCGTATCGCAGCCCTCTAGGCATGTATGCGAAGATTAGGGAAAGTTCTCAAGTATTCTAGACTATGTATATTTGTATCGCGGCCACCCTGGCATGTGTGCGAAGTTTTAGTATATAGTTCACGGCCTTTCCAAGGCATGTGTGCGAAGATCAGTCATAATATCGCGGCCAACCCCTGGCGTGTGTGCGAAGATCAGTTCAATTCGTATACTAGTCTAGTCGTATCTCATCATTACCCTTCCTCACCCTGAGGACCATATCATTTAATTCTATCATCTGAGCCTGTACGAATAAATCATCCAACCCCATTCCCATTCTGGGAATCCCATGCCTTGGCTTGTGTGAACTCACCTTGGTTTGCTCGGTATGCTAAGTATGTGCTTAAAGTAAGTCAATCACGTCCTAAGGTACGCACGTATACAAAATTAGTTCGTATTCACGAAGTTGGCACATAAGTGTAATCACAGTGGACAACGCATCGATTATAAACAAGTAGCACATTGCACGTATTCATAATTATACAAGCATTGATTTATACATAACACTAGTTGAACGTTTCAGTTAACTTCTAACAGGGTTAAATCATGTTACTGTGCACAATTATCCATTCGGCGAAACACATATTGGCGAAACACGTATTGACGAAACATATTCTGTTTCGTCAATTACCCTTTGGCGAAACAATATTCTGTTTTGTCGTAATCCCTTTGGCGAAACAATATTCTGTTTCGTCGTAATCTCCTCGTATAAACTTCAATTTCAGACCCCACCATCTGTAGGTTGAGGAACTCTACCTCTAGTTTGTGGATGTCCTCTCGACTGCAAAACTCTTCCTTAATTAAGTCCTTAAACTCGTTCCAGGGGGTGGCATTAGCAGCTGCCAGCCCTAACATCTGAACCTGTGCTTCCCACCAGGTTAATGCAGCACCTTCGAGTGTTCTAGTAGCAAACTTTACCCTACGTGACTCAGGGCAATCATGCACCTCGAAGTCAGTTTCGAGCCTCTCGAACCAATGGAGGAGGCCTTCAACCCCCTCAGTTCCACTGAAGGTACTAGGTTGGCAATCCTTGAGATTTTTGAAGGTGCAAGCAGGTGACTGAGCGTGTCGACCTCCTGCTTGTATGGCTGCAAGTGCCGCAGCAATTCGTTCGTTAATAAGAGCCGTCAACTGGGCTTGTGTCATGTTGATATGTCCGGCCATGATCTTCATAGCAAATGTAACGTAAGTGAGAGAGGTTCGCGAATAGTGCGATGACAGAAGAGTGTAAGCACGTAGGTGTTCTCAAGCAATAACAAGTAGTGAGCAAAGTAATGTAAGCATACTACGAGCAAAGTTCTATGCAATTCTAGCAAGTAGGCAATAAACATAAACCTTATTACCTAGGATGTTGAGTCTTGCATGTGGAGCGAAGCGTCGTTGTGGATCGTTGAGAGCACTATTCTGGTTATAGTCCGGTTTTAATAAAAAACGTTTTCCCATATTAAAACCAAGTTCTCTATAACCAATGGCTCTGATACCAATCTGTCACACCCCCAAAATCCACGTGCGGATTATCACCGCTTGGGAGCGTGACTGACTAGGATCAAGCCACCAATCATATAGAACATTATATATAGTAAAAGTAATTGCCATTAAACCAAACCAAATCCATATGAAAGGTGATCCAAAATCATAAGTAAGTTATCATTGTTTAGCGGAAGCGTATAAGTAAAACCCAATAATAATAGTATGTAATGCCATAAGTGTTTAAAGAAACAATCACGATCCAAGCCCACAACGACCAGCTCCTCCATGTGCAAGCTCCATGTATCTAACGACCTGCAAGGCATGTAACAGAGGATCAACAACTAATTGAGCGAGTTCACAGAAAGTAAATGCGTAATAGTAAGTTCGTATGTAACATGTGGCTCTACTGGGCCGATAGTACGTTCTATTGGTGGGGGCTTCCCATGTTATATATCCACTAGACTACTCGCAACCATAAGTATCCTTCACAACCGAGGATAGTAGTAAGTATAAATACACGTAGGTTTTACGTGAGTATCCTTCACAACCGAGGATAGTAGTAAGTATAAGTCTACGTAGATTGTAAGTATGTGTCCTGCACAACCGAGGACAGTGAATAGCATAAGTATGTGTCCTGCACAACCGAGGACAGTGAGTGGTATAAGTATGTGTCCTGCACAACCGAGGACAATGAGTAGCATAAGTATGTGTCATGCACAACCGAGGATAGTGAGTGGTATAAGTATGTGTCCTGCACAACCGAGGACAGTGAGTAGCATAAGTATGTGTCCTGCACAACCGAGGACAATGGTATGGTAGTCTAGTATTAGTGTCAGTATAGTTCTATTCAATCTCAATCCTTCAATCCCAATTCCCGTGCCCTGGGAATCCCATGCCTTAGTAAGTGTGTGAACTCACCTTGGTTTGCTCGGTATGCTATGCTCTAGGGTTTATCAAATTGTCTAAGTCCGTTACACACGACCTAGGATATGATGCACATAAATTCAAGACAAGTGTTGACGTTCAATTAGAGTTTGCAGGTTCTTGCTGTTCAACAGTAACATACGGTATCGTATCTCATAGTAACATGTCGTATCATTCAATAACATGTAGCATCCTAGTATCACATAATCGCATACAGTAGCAGACAGTAGCATTCAGTAGCAGGTTGTCCATCATACAGGGCTATGCACTTAACCATTCAAGAAATTCGGATGTAAAGCATGTAACTCAGACACTTTGTTTCTAATAAATGTTACACAGTTACATTCCACCCAGTTAAATCCCTTAGCAGGAACTCATATACAACCATAATATATAAAGCTCGAACAAAAGATGAAGGGGGGGGATCCGTGTTCAAAATTCGGACCATGGGGGAGGTGGGATTTAAAAGTCGGACCACCCTTCAAGGGTTTAAAGGTCGGACTAAGGGTTGGGGTAAAAAAACTCGGACGGTGTGAGGATGTTGGGCCAAGAAACTCGGACAATGACCTTGGGCTTTTAAAAGTCGGACAGGTTAATAAACTCGGACCATAGTGTTTGTATTGCAAAAAGATCGGACCTTTGATGTTTTGATATAAACTCGGTCATCCTTAATGGAGAGAAGCTCGGACATCACAACACTAAACAAACTCGGACCTTTTGCTTAAAGAAAGTCGGACAAGGTGGCTCAAGAAACTCGGACCATGCACCTCATTAACAACCTCGGACCTTCTAAAGGTCACGAAAGTCGGACATTCAAGTTGTGATAAAACTCACACATTATGCAAATAAAATTCGGACCCTTTTGTGAGTTTTATAAAATTAAGCTCGGACACACGCTTGATAAAGAATTCGGACATAGATAACTGGCTAAAACTCAGAGCATACATTAATATAAAAGTCGGACCCTTTAGGTAATCAAAGGTCGGACTATAACATGTTTAAAACTCAGACAACTATCAGTAATACATACGAACATTCAAGTTCAATGCGATTGCATCAGTTACGTTCTAGTTCTTCATGCGATCGTGAATCCTTATTTTCACATATATTTACAGTACAATAATCTTAATCAAAATCAATGATTTTTAGCACATCGCGTATCCAATCATCAGGTAGTCGATTATACAACCAATCAACAACATTATCACAATAGACAGAATCAAATTAACAACTACAGTACTAGCATGAGAAGAACTAGGGTTTACAAGAATTACAAGAATCAAGGATTAACAACAATCAAACAATCAATTAGGTTTACAAGTATTACAATAGTCGATAAACAATTACCTTGAATGATTCTAGAGAAAAAGAGGAATCGAAAGTGATGAATGCCTTGTGCCAATGATGGTGGTGATGATGATTGCTAGGGGATTAGAGGATTGCAAGTACGTGTTTTGTTTTGTGTGCAAATGATTAGTGAAAAGGGATTAGGGTTAAGTATCTCTAGGATTTCACTAATTACCCTCTACCTCCCTAAGTATCATATTTTACACATGTACACCATCTCATAACCATTTCCTAGTTTCACCACCAAGTTCATATATTTACCAATTCTTTCACAATTAACAAACAACCATGCATACTCACACAATACGATTCATTTCATCAAAACGTACATAATTCCATAGCAATTAATGGTGCAAATAATCAACTAGACAATACAAGAACGTGCAATAAATGCGAAATAGAAATCTTGGAAATTCGAGTTGTCACATTATCCCCAACTTAAAAGAAATTTCGTCCCGAAATTTGGTACGCACTCACTGAGGAAGCTAGGTAAGCTGCATTGTTCACTGGTTTTCCTGGGGTGTCACATCATCCCCCCATTGATTTGGAATTTCGTCCCGAAATTCCGCAGTAGTAGCTTCAGCCTCAGTAGTGGTTGCACGGTTCTCGAATAACTGAGGGTACTTTTCTGTCATCTGGTCTTCGCGTTCCCAGGTGTACTCTAGGCCACGTTTGGAGTTCCAACGAACTCGAACAAGAGGGATTCTCTTGCTTTTGAGGACCTTAACATCCCGGTCCGTGATTTCAACTAGCTCCTCGACGAACTGCAACCGCTCGTCGATAGTGAGTTCCTTGAAAGGAACTATGAGGGTCTCATCTGACAGGCACTTTTTCAGATTCGACACATGGAATACATTGTGAACTACACCGGGTTCAGCTGGTAGGTTTAGTCGGTAGGCTACTTTGCCTATTCTTTCAGTGATTTCGAACGGTCCAACATACTGTGGATTGAGCTTGCCTCGAACCACACCCTTCCAGGGTGAGACTTTAAGTAGCACCCGATCCCCAATTTGGAATTCGAGCGGTTTTCTGCGTTTATTAGCGTAGCTTTTCTGGCGATCACGAGCTGCCGCCATGCGTTGTCGTATCTGTGCAATTCGTTCGGTAGCGTCAACTACCATTTCTGGACCTGTGATCTGACTATTCCCCCCCACCTCTGCCCAACAGAGAGGTGACCGGCATTTATGGTCCGTACAATGCCTCGAATGGAGCGGCTTGTATGCTGGTGTGGTAATTGTTATTGTATGAAAACTCCACTAATTGGAGGTGCTTTTCCCAGCTGTTGCCGAAATCGATAACACACGCCCGAAGCATGTCTTCTAAGGTTTGAATCATGCGCTCAGACTGCCCATCCGTCTGAGGGTGATAAGCTGTGCTCATGTCTAATCGAGAGCCAAAATCTTTATGCATCGCTTGCCATAGTTCTGAGGTGAATCGTGCATCCCGATCTGAAATAATGGAGGTGGGCACCCCGTGCCTCGAAACAACTTCTTTAAGATAAACGTCTGCGAGGGTGGAGAACTTATCCGTTTCCTTAATAGCCAGGAAGTGTGCAGACTTGGTGAGTCGGTCCACGATCACCCATATAGTATCATTCCCACGCTGAGATCTAGGCAGGCCAGTAACAAAATCCATGGAAATTTCTTCCCATTTCCACTGTGGTATTCTGGGTGGTTGCAGTAGGCCTGAGGGTTTCTGGTACTCTGTCTTGACTCTCGCGCAAGTCAAACATTTGCCGACGTACGTTGCGATGAGGGCTTTCATGCTAGGTCACCAATAAGTTGTTCTGATGTCGTGGTACATTTTATCCGAACCTGGATGTACCGAGTAGCGAGACTAATGAGCTTCATCCATTACAAGTTCTCGTAAACCGCCATATAGTGGGACCCAAATGCGTCCTGTTACATAGTAGGCGCCGTCTTCCTTCTGTTTTAATCGTTGCCTTGAGCCACACAAAGCTTCAGCCTTTACATTTTCTGGTTTCAATGCTTCCATCTGAGCATCTCGTATTTGTGCAGGAAGATCAGACTGAATGGTGAGCGGTAAAGCTCGTACACGCCTAGGTAAGGTGTCTTTTCGACTGAGAGCGTCAGCCACAACATTGGCTTTGCCTGGATGGTATTTGATGGCGCACTCGTAATCATTAAGTAACTCGACCCATCGTCGTTGACGCATGTTCAATTCCTTCTGCTTGAAGATATGCTCGAGACTCCTGTGATCGGTGTAAATAGTGCACTTGGTACCGTACAGGTAGTGTCGCCATATCGTAAGCGCGAAAACCACAGCTCCCAGCTCTAAATCGTGCGTCGTGTAGTTCCGTTCATGAACTTTGAGTTGACGAGAGGCGTAGGCAATAACTTTATCCCGCTGCATCAATACACAACCAAGCCCCTGTATCGATGCGTCACAATAGACCACAAAATCATCCGTTCCCTCTGGCAATGAGAGAATAGGTGCGCTGCATAATCTATCCTTCAGGTACTGAAAAGCAGTTTCTTGTGTATTACCCCAACGATAGGTAACACCTTTCTGTGTCAACATAGTGAGCGGCTGTGTGATCTTGGAGAAGTCTTTAATAAATCGTCTGTAATACCCTGCCAAACCCAAGAATTGGCGTATTTCCGTTGGTGTACGCGGTGCAGGCCAGTTTCTGATCGAATCTACCTTGGATGGATCGACATGAATCCCATCCCTGTTCACCACATGGCCTAAGAAGTGGACTTCACGAAGCCAGAAGTCCCATTTTGAAAACTTGGCGTACAGTTGTTCCTTTCGAAGAAGTTCCAAGATAAGACGTAAGTGCTGCTCGTGCTCCTCCTGACTCTTGGAGTAGATCAGAATGTCGTCGCTGAAGATAATGACGAACTTGTCAAGATAAGGTTTGCACACCCTGTTCATAAGATCCATGAAGACTGCAGGCGCGTTCGTTAGCCCGAACGGCATGACTAGAAACTCGTAGTGACCGTAGCGAGTTCTGAATGCTGTTTTGGAGACGTCCTCATCCCAGACTCTCAGCTGATGGTAACCTGACCTTAAGTCTATCTTGGAGTAGTAACTCGACCCTTGCAACTGGTCGAATAAGTCGTCAATACGTGGAAGAGGATAGCGGTTCTTCACTGTGACCTTGTTCAGTTCACGGTAGTCGATGCACATCCTGAAAGTACCGTCCTTCTTTTTCACAAATAATACTGGAGCTCCCCAAGGCGAAAAGATAGGTCGGATAAATCCCTTATCCAAGAGTTCTTGTAGCTGCGTCGATAGTTCTTCCAATTCGGATGGAGCTAAGCGATACGGTGCGCGAGGTGTAGGCGCTGTCCAGAACTATAGGAATGAAGTCGATAGGGAACGTCTACCCAGCGAGGATAATATTACAACCCTGAACTATGTGTGGCCTCTAGACTTGTACCATAAGCTAACACTACGACAGGTTTGGTGTTCAAAGGAGTTGGTGTACGTTTTAACATTCGACTAACTTTCAAAGACATATAATTGGTATTCACACCCGAATCAGACAATATAGTAACATAGAAGTCGACAAGAAGAAACTTACCCATTATTACGATAAGATCGTTCCTTGCGTCACCCTGACCAATCACGTACGCGCGGCCCCGGCGTCATTGTTTCCTCTGTTTCCCGCAACGCTATCACCATTGTCGTCCCTGTTTCCATGGTCGTGGTTCTGAGTCTGGTCCTGGTTCATATGCGGACAATGCCTCTTGTAGTGATCTTTAGCATCACACTGAAAACATCCTTTAAAACTTTGTTGTTGCTGCTGATTCTGTGAAGATTGAGGCGGTCGTTGTTGTTCTTGAGTTACAGGACGTGAGTTTCGACAATCCTTAGCTTCATGACCAATCTTGAGACACCGCTGGCAACGACCCTTGTTGCACTGGCCACCGTGGTGTCTGTTACATTTGTTGCACCATGGGTGAATTCCTCGATATCTTTTCTGCCCATGACTACTAGAAAACTGCTGTCTGGGGCTCTGGTAGTCATCTATCTCTTGCTGCTGCGTCAGAGGCTGGACCAAAATTAATCCCGTGCTCAGGTTTTCATCCCACTTGCGTTTGTTATCTCTAGAAGCACATGCAGTATCAGTCTTAGCTCGTTTTGGTAGTTTGTTCTGTTCTACAGCCTGGTCTGTGAGACGACGAGCCAGTCGAGTGGCTTGCTGGATAGTGCCAAGGTTAGCTGTGGTCATATGACTCTGAATTTCGGGCACCAGACCCTTGAGATACAGTTCGATGCGTTTGGTGGGAGGGTCTACCATAGTAGGACAAAATGTGGCTAACTCGTTTGATCTCCTCGTATAAACTTCAATTTCAGACCCCACCATCTGTAGGTTGAGGAACTCTACCTCTAGTTTGTGGATGTTCTCTCGACTGCAAAACTCTTCCTTAATTAAGTCCTTGAACTCGTTCCAGGGGGTGGCATTAGCAGCTGCCAGCCCTAACATCTGAACTTGTGCTTCCCACCAGGTTAATGCAACACCTTTGAGTGTTCCAGTAGCAAACTTTACCCTACGTGACTCAGGGCAATCATGCACCTCGAAGTCAGTTTCGAGCCTCTCGAACCAATGGAGGAGGCCTTCAACCCCCTCAGTTCCACTGAAGGTACTAGGTTGGCAATCCTTGAGATTTTTGAAGGTGCAAGCAGGTGACTGAGCGTGTCGACCTCCTGCTTGTATGGCTGCAAGTGCCGCAGCAATTCGTTCGTTAATAAGAGCCGTCAACTGGGCTTGTGTCATGTTGATATGTCCGGCCATGATCTTCATAGCAAATGTAACGTAAGTGAGAGAGGTTCGCGAATAGTGCGATGACAGAAGAGTGTAAGCACGTAGGTGTTCTCAAGCAATAACAAGTAGTGAGCAAAGTAATGTAAGCATACTACGAGCAAAGTTCTATGCAATTCTAGCAAGTAGGCAATAAACATAAACCTTATTACCTAGGATGTTGAGTCTTGCACGTGGAGCGAAGCGTCGTTGTGGATCGTTGAGAGCACTATTCTGGTTATAGTCTGGTTTTAATAAAAAACGTTTTCCCATATTAAAACCAAGTTCTCTATAACCAATGGCTCTGATACCAATCTGTCACACCCCCAAAATCCACGTGCGGATAATCACCGCTTGGGAGCGTGACTGACCAGGATCAAGCCACCAATCATATAGAACAATATATATAGTAAAAGTAATTGCCATTAAACCAAACCAAATCCATATGAAAGGTGATCCAAAATCATAAGTAAGTTATCATTGTTTAGCGGAAGCGTATAAGTAAAACCCAATAATAATAATAGTATGTAATGCCATAAGTGTTTAAAGAAACAATCACGATCCAAGCCCACAACGACCAGCTCCTCCATGTGCAAGCTCCATGTATCTAACGACCTGCAAGGCATGTAACAGAGGATCAACAACTAGTTGAGCGAGTTCACAGAAAGTAAATGCGTAATAGTAAGTTCGTATGTAACATGTGGCTCTACTGGGCCGATAGTACGTTCTATTGGTGGGGGCATCCCATGTTATATATCCACTAGACTACTAGCAACCATAAGTATCCTTCACAACCGAGGATAGTAGTAAGTATAAATACACGTAGGTTTTACGTGAGTATCCTTCACAACCGAGGATAGTAGTAAGTATAAGTCTACGTAGATTGTAAGTATGTGTCCTGCACAACCGAGGACAGTGAATAGCATAAGTACGTGTCCTGCACAACCGAGGACAGTGAGTGGTATAAGTATGTGTCCTGCACAACCGAGGACAGTGAGTAGCATAAGTATGTGTCCTGCACAACCGAGGACAGTGAGTGGTATAAGTATGTGTCCTGCACAACCGAGGACAGTGAGTCGCATAAGTATGTGTCCTGCACAACCGAGGACAATGGTATGGTAGTCTAGTATTAGTGTCAGTATAGTTCTATTCAATCTCAATCCTTCAATCCCAATTCCCGTGCCCTGGGAATCCCATGCCTTAGTAAGTGTGTGAACTCGCCTTGGTTTGCTCGGTATGCTATGCTCTAGGGTTTATCAAATTGTCTAAGTCCGTTACACACGACCTAGGATATGATGCACATAAATTCAAGATAAGTGTTGACGTTCAATTAGAGTTTGCAGGTTCTTGCTGTTCAACAGTAACATACGGTATCGTATCTCACAGTAACATGTCGTATCATTCAATAACATGTAGCATCCTAGTATCACATAATCGCATACAGTAGCAGACAGTAGCATTCAGTAGCAGGTTGTCCATCATACAGGGCTATGCACTTAACCATTCAAGAAATTCGGATGTAAAGCATGTAACTCAGACACTTTGTTTCTAATAAATGTTACACAGTTACATTCCACCCAGTTAAATCCCTTAGCAGGAACTCATATACAACCATAATATATAAAGCTCGGACAAAAGATGAAGGGGGGGGATCCGTGTTCAAAATTCGGACCATGGGGGAGGTGGGATTTAAAAGTCGGACCACCCTTCAAGGGTTTAAAGGTCGGACTAAGGGTTGGGGTAAAAAAACTCGGATGGTGTGAGGATGTTGGGCCAAGAAACTCAGACAATGACCTTGGGCTTTTAAAAGTCGGACAGGTTAATAAACTCGGACCATAGTGTTTGTATAGCAAAAAGATCGGACCTTTGATGTTTTGATATAAACTCAGTCATTCTTAATGGAGAGAAGCTCGGACATCACAACACTAAACAAATAAAATTCGGACCTTTTGCTTAAAGAAAGTCGAACAAGGTGGCTCAAGAAACTCGGACCATGCACCTCATTAACAACCTCGGACCTTCTAAAGGTCACGAAAGTCGGACATTCAAGTTGTGATAAAACTCACACATTATGCAAATAAAATTCGGACCCTTTTGTGAGTTTTATAAAATTAAGCTCGGACACACGCTTGATAAAGAATTCGGACATAGATATCTGGCTAAAACTCAGAGCATACATTAATATAAAAGTCGGACCCTTTAGGTAATCAAAGGTCGGACTATAACATGTTTAAAACTCAGACAACTATCAGTAATACATACGAACATTCAAGTTCAATGCGATTGCATCAGTTACGTTCTAGTTCTTCATGCGATCGTGAATCCTTATTTTCACATATATTTACAGTACAATAATCTTAATCAAAATCAATGATTTTTAGCACATCGCGTATCCAATCATCAGGTAGTCGATTATACAACCAATCAACAACATTATCACAATAGACAGAATCAAATTAACAACTACAGTACTAGCATGAGAAGAACTAGGGTTTACAAGAATTACAAGAATCAAGGATTAACAACAATCAAACAATCAATTAGGTTTACAAGTATTACAATAGTCGATAAACAATTACCTTGAATGATTCTAGAGAAAAAGAGGAATCTAAAGTGATGAATGCCTTGTGCCAATGATGGTGGTGATGATGATTGCTAGGGGATTAGAGGATTGCAAGTACGTGTTTTGTTTTGTGTGCAAATGATTAGTGAAAAGGGATTAGGGTTCAGTATCTCTAGGATTTCACTAATTACCCTCTACCTCCCTAAGTATCATATTTTACACATGTACACCATCTCATAACCATTTCCTAGTTTCACCACCAAGTTCATATATTTACCAATTCTTTCACAATTAATAAACAACCATGCATACTCACACAATACGATTCATTTCATCAAAACGTACATAATTCCATAGCAATTAATTGTGCAAATAATCAACTAGACAATACAAGAACGTGCAATAAGTGCGAAATAGAAATCTTGGAAATTCGAGTTGTCACAATACATGGCTTAAATATTCTAAGTTTCATAACAAGTTCCACATTATAATACCAAACACATAATCATGCACTACAATACGTTTATCATAACACAATATGTATATTACAAGTCAAACAAGTCAAACACTACACAGTCAAAGTCAACGTGCATTTAATGCGAAAGTGAAAGTCGGAAACTCGAGTTGTCACACAATATAAAGCTAAAAACCGACACAACTGATGAATTACCAGAAAACATTGACGTCACGTTTACCTCGTCTGACACTGATCATGAGTCTGAGTTAATCAAAAAGGTGGTCGATCAGGTGTTAGATACTGATGAGGAGTCTGAGTCAAAGTCTGAATCTGGAGGGTCAAGTTCGTCAGTCAATGGTTCAAAGTCGTCGGTCAAAAAGGCTTATAGTAAAGAGTTTTTGATATCCAAATCGAATTTGAATGATGAAACATTCGAAGTAGTTTATACTTTGAATGATTCTGACAAATTATATTACAACAAAGAGTTTCCTATAATGAGTGTTAAAATGGAATTGATTAACAAGACTTTCAAACTAATAGAAATTAATATTCCTGAATTGAAAGTTTTGAAAAATTTTGAAAAACCTAAACCTTACACCTCAAGAGTGCAACAAAGATTAAACAAGAAAAAGGGTTACAATTCTGGTCCTGGTTTTCAAAAGAAACCAAGCCAAAATCGTAACTACAAAAAGAAAGGTCTTGGTTTTCTTCCACCAGAAAATTATAAAAATGAGAAAAATTCTAAAACAAAAACAGAATTTATTTCAGGTGGAAGTTCAAAAGATGAACAGAAGAAACCGTTCTGGAAACAATCTAACCAGGAGTTTCTTGCTGATAAAAAAAGGATTGGAACTGGAGTGTTTCATCCAAGAGAGACTCGCACCTGTTTCAAATGCAATGAAGCTGGTCACATTGCATGGAACTGCCCGAAAAATGCCAAGACAAAACAGGGAATTTCTGAGAAATTAAAAGAAAAAGTTGTTGATGTTGAACCACCAACTGAAAACTTCAAAATTTTTTAGAATTCTATTCATGAAGTTGGTGAGTGTTCAAAGAAAAATGCTTACAAAAAGAAAGCAAAGAACAACCAAGTATGGGTTGTTAAAAAGAGTGATGAGAAAGTCGGCGATGAATCTGGTTCCACAAAGCCAGAAGAGCCACAGGTTGAGGTGAAAAATTCAGTAAATGATGATGAATTTCTATCACTGAAATTTGAAGAGGTTAAACAGAAAGTTGGTAAAGTTGAAATCTCGGGTCAGTTTTACACCAAGAAAAATGAATTTGATGTCGAGAAAACATTCAATGGGAATGTTAAGAAAATTTTTGGAAAAATGCTTAATGGGAAAGCAAAGGGGGTTAAAGAGTTTTATGTAACTAAAAAGGCAACATATAACCCTACTGAGCAAGAACTAAAAACCCTCAAGTCTGAAAAGACTTGGGTGGAAATTCTTTTTCCTTGAAAGTCTTAGGACTTTGCCGGAGATCCCTAGTTTGTAATCGTGGATCAGGAACCGGCATCATTCATGTTTAATGAGTCTGTATGAAAGTTTGTTGAAATTGTTTTAATTTTACATATTGAAGGACTACGCCGGAGCTTCCAGGTAGGTAATTGCGAAGCAGGAATCAGCATCTTCAAGTTGGTAAAATGGTTAATGTAGATGTTTTTTTCCTACATGTGACTAAATGTTTTGGATATACTTACAAGTGGTACAAATCAGGGACATTAAGTTGTATTTGATTTACTACATATGGGTAAAAGATGAACAAGATGATGAACCCTAACCTACAAGTGGTAAAAACAAACTCATTTCCGGGAAAAATCATTTTGATTAAAACAAACTTAAGTGTTTTGAAATCTAAATGAGAAAATAGTTTGTTGATAGGGGAAGTTCTGATTGTTTATGCCTAGTGAATGGCGATTTGATGCGATTCGATAACGGTTGTCACTTTATTTTGTACAGTGTGTTTTCAATTTTCTGTAATCGGGTCAAGAGCTTAGATAATTTTCAAATTTCCTTTAAATGTGTTTGCATTTTAGGGGGAGTAGAAAATTTTTAGAAAATCCAAAAACATTAGAAAATTTGAAAAAGCCAAAAACATTATAGAATCAAAAATGAGTTTTGTTGTATAAAAGAGGAAATGATAGTACATCAGTGGACTGTCATAACATGCTAAAGAATTGGAATGTATAAATGTGATAAACAATCTTACTGCGGATATGTCAGTAGGTTTTTACATATTTAGTAGATTGTGACGAGATATAAACTAAAATTTCAAACTTGCTTATTTTGTGGGTAACAACTTCTTGGATATATAGGTAACCCCTGAAATCTTGTTTGAAAGGTCCCTTATTATGAGATACTAGGTCTTTATGCTCAATGATATCTGGGGTATTATCCCGGGACTTCTGCTGAATGGAAGTTCTGACCTAGTCCCCGGATAATACTTTCTACAAATGCTTTGAAATATAAGCTCACCCTCAGCAAATCGATGAAAGAATAAAATTGATAGTCATTGCTGTTGTAACAAAAGATCCTCTAAAGGGGACACCAAAAGTCAAAGTTGTCATCTCTTTGCGTATACGGAAGTATCGACCTGAGCTCTCACGGCCCTCGCAATTAACCCCTGAACAGATAACATCTGTGGTATACTCACCTGTAAGACTGAATATTGGGATCTGGATACGGGAGTATATTCAAGTAGTGGGACACGCAAATAAGTTTAAGTATCTAAGACATTAACATCGTATCTCGGATCAATTGAACTTTGTGTGAAAATTTAAGTGGGCAAATATACTGACAATCTAGGTAAATTGTTTAGAGCTTAAAATGAAATGAAGCTTAATGGTGTTAGTGACTCATCTTATAAACTGATATGATCCTCTTACACAAACTCACAAAAATAGTGTCTGTAATTATTACTTTACTGCATCTCTTTACATTTTCAAAATCCAAAAAGATTTTCGGTGTGTTTTAGCATAAATTTTTGAAAATTCAAAAAGATTTTCGACAACTGGTATTGAAAAGCTGATTTTCAAAATTCCAAGTGCTAAACATGATGAGCAAAATTTGAGGGGGAGTATGTTTTTTGAAATTAAATGTTTTCAAAATCTAATCTTTCAACTGGTTCATCAAAAATCTTTGTTTGATCTGAGGGAGAGTCAGTAGTGGTGCAAATTTCTATTTTTGAAAAGTGTGATAGTTACTTTGAGGTAGAGTTTATGCAGGATAATATGAACTGGGTTATCGATCCTGAGCAGAACTAGAGCCAAGTTTTGATCTTGAAACAATCTTCTGAAGAGCCAGGTCATTCGAGTCTGAGAAGCTTTTGAGATCCAGATTCACATACCTGAGGATTCTGTGGACAAAGCTTGAGTCAGGATAACGATCATGTACCTGTGAAAGCCAGACAATGATCCTGAAGCAGATGATGCTGAAGAACTAAAGGAATGCCAGCATATCGCAAGGGGGAGTCTGAAGACAATATGAAAGAGAAGAGAGAGTGAAGCCCAGAGACTGATCAAGGCTGAAGTTTGAGAAGACTCGACACAGTCAGACTCGTCAACATCTGAGGGGGAGTCTGTTGGTGCATACATCTGTAGACTTCGTCTTGTATCGAGTCTTAATTTACATTGTATAGATTAGGGCACGTTTACGAAAAAAATAGGATGTCTTAGTGTGTTAGAAGTCAGATTTCGCTCCAAGGTCTAATTTCGCTCCTAATGTCATTTGGGTGATTTCGGGCGAAATCACATGTGGCTGATTTCGCTCCTAATAGACTGTTAGGTTTCGAGCGAAATCACAAGCACTATATATAGTGTAACACCCCCAAAATCCCACCTGCGGAAATCCCGCGAGGCGTGTTACGCATCAGAGTTCGAGCCACCAATCACATTGAACCAATGGTAAATACTTAAATAAAACATAATATCAATTCCCAAAGTGTTGTGTAGCGGAAGCATGTAATAAATCATTTAGCAATAGTCTCATGATAATAATCAAAATCAATGTATCGTTTATAAGTCAATCCAAGTGTCTCGATCCATGACCACTCCAGCACTCCCAGATAGCAAGTCCATGTTCCAAGGTTAACGACCTACAAGCATGCAAACAAGTGTGTCAGACTACGCTGGTGAGTTCAAGGTTTTGTTAACGTGTTTAGTTACCAGATGTATGTTAATGCGATTCAATGTTGCGTTACGATGTCGTTCACGTTAGATACCCTAGGGAGTGTGCCCATATGTATCCGGGGAGTGTGTACCCCTTAACGACCGATGCTATGTTGCCTTCGCTAGATACCCTAGGGAGTGTGCCCATATGTATCCGAGGAGTGTGCCTCTAACAACCATAGCCATACCCATATAATTAGTTCACGCCCGTCCTTACGGCCCGGTGTGAGGTTTCCCACCTAATAGCGCTATCAACTAATTACCCCCATTGCCCTCCAGGCAATCCGATGATAGATTCCATGTTTAATAACCAAAACCGATTAAGTTGTTTACCCAAGGTTTCCCTTCCAAATGTTTACCAGTTGTCCCAAACCACCGGGACGCATGCTTGAGAAAATGCAATGAACTCACCTGGGATTGCTCGGTATGATACACGAAAAGGTTCAGTTAAGCTACAATGTGATCAACCACGTCCTATCAGGGTTACCATACGAGTCAGGTTTGGTTCAAGTAAAGCACGTATGTTCCACACAAGTTAACACGTTACTAGCACGTATAGATCATGGCACACTTAACAATCAGGTAATGCTACAAGAAGCCCAAATAATATTGGCCCAACCCGTTGTGCGATCCGCCTACTTGTGCGTTCCACAATGGGTTGTGCGGTTCAACTAACGTAGCCCAACCAGTACCCGGCCCAACATGGCAGTCCAATTGTATACGGCCCAAATACTAAACAAATAAGCCAACTTGTACGGTTCATACATCTTGTGCGACTGGAGTTCATATTGTGCGATCCGGACCTCTTGTACGGTTGGACTGGGTTGTGTGAGCTTGTGACTTGGGCTTGTTCGGCCCAACAGCCTCACACGTTTAACATATGTGTGTGTGGCCCAACATATGAGCGGACAGTTCAGTTTGTGCGACTCAAAGGGTCTTGTGCGACTGAGGACCGCTTGTGCGGTTGGCACTTGTGTGATCGGATCAGGTCCGGTACAACCTGATCTTGTGCGATCAGCCTGATTTGTGTGATTGGCTCTTGTGCGATCAAGGCCCTTGTGCGACTAGTTTGAATTCCGGATATCATGCAAAATCGGTTACAAGCATCAATCTTGCTAATCAATAGTTTCCAATTTGTTATCAATTAACACAATCAAACAACAGTTAATCGGTTTCCAAATCAAATCAATTAACAGTTTTCAAACCAATCCATCTAGCATGCCATCGATCAAACAAGCATATTTCAATTGTTTTCTCAAGAACCCTAATCGAACCATACATGAATACAACCTATTAACATGCAATCAGATTAAACTTTAAAGCATGACCACCTCGTAACCTATCAATTCTAATACCCAAAACTATGGCATAACATCCGATTACATAAACATATTCTAAACACACAAACAAGCCCATTAATCAAGCATTCAGTTTACAATCATCACAACCAAACTTCAACAACTTATATTACAACATTATGCAATAATTTCGGTAACCATACATGATATCCGATTCACAACTTTTATGCATAACCAATTCACAAGAACATCATTCATATACACTATAACGTGGCAACCTAATACCGTTTAATCACATCCACAAAGAACACTAACCGGTTAGAGGAATGATAACGAGGATTATCCAACAAGAAGGTGATCCGAGCACAATGATCTTCGGTTGATTGGAACGAGTGTTGCCGTCGGGTTCGTGAGAGAGAGAGAGAGAGAAGTAAAGATTAGGGTTTCTTGTGTGTGTGAGGTGATTGTAAAATGAGAGCACCAACCCCAACCTTAGGTGTTTACACGTTTAAGAGGAGTGGGCCGGACCCCTAAATGGGCCGCCCTTAGTTCGTGTACAAAAGTAAGGCCCGAAGTGGGCTTGTGTGATCGAGAGGGAATTGTGCGGCTCTGGTTGGGCTCGATTAACATACATACATACATAGCACACATCCACATAACAACATATCATGTATTCAACAATCATAATATTCACATAATCAGTCAAGTTCATAAAGTCATGTCATGTTCACGAATGTTACACAAAGATAGGCTCGGATTGCGAGTTGTCACAGTATCCCCAACTAAAAAGAAATTTCGTCCCGAAATTTGGTACGCACTCACTGAGAAAGCTAGATAAGTTAAAGCTAGGTAAGTTATATCGTTTGCTGGTTTTCCTGGGGTGTCACATCCTCCCCAACTTGAAGGAAATTTCATCCCGAAATTCACCAGTGATATCAAGAGTTGGTTCAATCCCTTGAACAATTGAGAACATTGAAGTTTTAACATATCCTTCCGTTCCTATGTGAACTTCAGTCCACGTATTGAAGTTTAACAAGCCCTCACGATTGTCATATGACTCATGCTAGCGAACCTTGACTTCTTAGCCCATGCTTTCGATAGATTCCCTGATATATACAACTGATCCGATGACCTCAAATTTCGGTATGGGTATCACCAGGGTTTCATCGGGCAACCACTGCCTTAAACCTAGGGCTTACATAACATTACGATAGTTATCTCGTTTCATCAATTAGCCTGAGTTTGTGAGCCAAGTCACCGTTTGTTCTAGTAATCTGAATGTCTCACGCGTCGTAAAGTAAGCTTGCCATGTTTTCTATAGCATACCGCACCCCCCCCCCAGGGTGATGCTTTCGATATGACACGTTTGCCTACAACAAACTCCCAGTGTTTCCTAAGCTAATCAGCTTTCCTAGCGCTCATGCGCTGCCATCAAACAATTTCCGATCTAAGCAATGTTCGAGAGTTTTGAGCTCAAGTCCTGGACCTGCGATTACGTTGTCAACTACATTAGTCCAACAAGGAGATTAGAGTTACTGTCCAGGTTATGCCTCAGCATGGGCTGTATGCATACTATCGTGGTGCAGTTGCATTAGAGCTTCTCCCCAAGATAAGTGTCCTTCCCAAACGTTTACTAAAGTCAGTTATGCACATACTTACAACATGCCTTCGTGTGCTCAGATGGTTCGTCACTTTGCTCGATTGCCCTACAGTAATAAGCAATGTTCATGGCAAGACGTGAGTCAAAGGTGTGCGCCATGCCCGCCTTAAATTAGGTATAGTCCAATAGGTAATAGGAGTTGGCACCTCATGCCTATAATCCGTCTCTTCCAGAGAAATTTTCACAAGCTGAGAAGACTCATCAGTTACCTTGACTGCAAGGAGGTGTACTGGTCACATTCTGAAATCAACGATTGTTACTGTTTGTGTTTTCATTTCGAGTTGTGAATAGACTAGTGGCAGCATTCATAGCAGTCTGCTCCCATCTTCCACATAGGTGTTGCCAGTTTCTTATACTTCGCCTTGACTTTTCCCAAAGTCAAAAGTCATACCCATACATTGTTAGACGGGTTTTCATGCCCAATCATCAGTACAAGATTTACAGGTCCAAACATCTTTCTTTAAAATCCAGTTGAATAGAATTTTCGAAGCCGGTGTGTTTTGCTAAGCACAACTTCCCTACCGTTGCTGTGAAATGAGATTTATAGTCGTTCTATGAGTTAATGAATATCGTTCGTTTCACCAAGGTTGCTCTTCCATGCTCCGCATGGACTCAACTTGAAAATTCTCTCCCGTTAGTTCCTTAGTTTGTACAGGACGAGTTGGGTCAGGTGGGTTAGAGTCGATGGCGAGCTGCAAAGTCCATACACGTTCAGGTTCCACAGTCGTAATCCACCCAGAAGTTCCATCCAACGATGCCATTTACTGATTTAGCTCTTTCGAAACCAGAGTACACGGAAGGCCCTTGTGATCGGTCTAAGTAACGCATTTGGTACCGTCCAAGTAATGCCTCCGTGTAACTCCAAAGACCACGGTTTCCACCACCAGTTGTGTGTCATGCAGTTCTTCTTTGTAATTTCATTACGTAAGTCGTTATTCTCTCGTGTTGCGTCGGCGTGTAACTGGGACTCTGATTCGGACCATCGTGGTATACCACTGAATCACCCGCACCCTCGGGTATAGATGATGCTCAGTGAGTTGTAGGGTTGGAATTCAAAAGCTGAAAAGACGCCTGGCTGTTTTGTCTTCCACAAACGCAACACCCTGCTGCACTAAAGAGATTTAAGTTGTGCAACCTTCGAATATCCGGTGAGTAAGCTGCGATAGTATCTAGCAAGGCCAAGGAGTTGCTGCATCCCCGAAGGAACCTTTGGTGTCGGTCAGTTTCTAACAGGATGCATCTTGGCGAGATTCACGTGCATTCCCACTTCGTTGGTTATATGACCCAAAAAGGGTACATCTCGCATTCAGAAGTTACTTTTATCAAGACTTCGCGCGGTGTGGCTCCTCCCTTAGGAGCTCTCAAATAAGATACAAAGTTGTCCATGTTGTTCTTTTCTCCTGAAAAGGGTTCAAAATGTCACCCAATAGCATGGTCGGTTCGCATGATCCATGAGGCTGCTGGTGTGATGATCACTCTAAAGGTCATGGAGTACAAAGTTGTATGGCCGAATTGCGTCTGGTAAGCTTCTTTAAGAACTTTCTTCCCTTGGATTTCCATTCGATAATAATGCGCTCATAATTTAATCCTCGAATGAAAGCTCGTCTCTTGTAACTAGTCGATCGGTTTTCGATACATGGCCGCGGCAAACGGTTCTCAACTGTCGTCTCGATGGGTGCTCGATAATTGGTACGTACACACAAAAAAAGCTTATCTTCACGGGTATAACTGGGGCTTCCCAAAGTGAGAATTAGGTCCGACAAAACTCCTGTTCAACAGTTCTCGCAGTTGATTTTACAGCTCTTGCAACCCTCCTGGTGTAAGATGGTAAGAGTATGAGTATTCAGAGCTCCCTCTAATCGTGAGATCACTAAGTTTCTGACTAATAGTTGCGGTAGTAGGCCTGAAAGTTCCTCGAATTGCACTTTGAGATGAGTCACAACAATCGGTGGGTCCTCGATCCTATCGTACTTAGTCTGATCATTAGATATAGTTGCTAATACAGTGAGGTCCTCCTTCCATAGGCGCTTTCGAGGCTGTCATTACTGACATGATGCTAATCTTTTCTCCGCTCTGGTACTTTAGAGCATGTAGTGACGCTAAGTTTCTTCTCACAGGGTACGTCCGGGCGATATGTCCTAACCCACCAACACTATCTATTGCGCCGTAACTACCAAGGATAGCAGAGGTAACACCGGTGTCGAATGTCTGTCACCCGCAATATCAAGTTTGCATCCCAACTAACATATGCGGTTTCCGCTGACCTACCATTAGTCGGTTTCATAACGGGTTTGATTTCAAGAAGCATCAGGGTTAAACGGAATCGAGCCGAAGCGATTTGCTATCCATCCAAACTACCATGTTGTTATTGTCCTGTCGTCGCCCACGTCAATCCTAAATATCCTTTCGCGAGCACCACTGCTGGTGTTATTGTTACAATCACACGGATTTCTACCATACTATCATCGCTCGCTTGGTTGTTGTCGTCTTGAATTATCAACTGCCATTACATGCCGTAGGCACCTTCATTTCCATACTGTAAGCTACCATTACAAGTACCTTGATGTCACGATAGTTGTTGCTTCTAATGTTGTTGCTCGAAACAGGACTCTACGATCCTTCACCAACGATGTCCATCTCCTCATATTTCGTGCTAAGTTCCAGGGTGCTACTCGTTGTGTTGGAAGTTACACAGTCCACATCCTGGTCGCTTGTCATCGTTTACGTTTCGATTGATTCATAAAAGTCGGCTCCCATAAGTTGCTGACTAGAATTAAGGATTCGTTTGGTGTCAAATCGTTGATGTTCATTGTCAATAATTGGAGTCGTTCAAATGCTGAAGTCAGTAGAGTACTATATTTACCCTTATGCCCATCGTTCTTACAAGTTGACTGGGTAAAACACGGTAGGTTTCCAGAGTGTCGCAGGTGTGACCGCCCCTCAGGGTCTAAGATGAGAGTATATTGAGTTCCAACAACAAAGGGGAGTGAGGGGGAAAGAAAAGGGGTATAAACCAATCATGGACGCTGCAACATCCACTCAGGGACGTTCGTACAAGCACCTAGCATTCTACTTAATTCGCTAGGCGTTCAAAGGAACGTTCAAGTAATACTCGATAGCATTGCGATTTCAAAAGGATTCAAAGAGAGGTGAGAAAGTCACATTTGAGTAGGAGACGATCACTGTTATGACTCCTATTAGTTTGTTACGTTTCACACTGATCAATTAACAGAGCGGAACCCCTCCTTCACTTGTTAAGCCTCACTGGGACTCGCATGCACCCCACATTATTATTATGTGTGCACCCACAATAATATTGTGATTTGCATGCTCATCTTAGCTCCTCCTAACTCATGTCGAATGGTTCCCCCAACTCGAATAGTAAACAAAGAGCATCACATAACATAAGTCACGAATGTTTAGGGAATCACCACCTTATCAGTCATATAACACGTGCAAAGGATACGTAAGTTCATACTATCGTGTTTAACGTGCACCAGCATGCAATATCATATGTAAGTGTCCACTAGTTACGTAGTACAATGAGTATACGAAAGACGAACCTTGCAATCTGGAGCTGAGTGTCATGATCGATTTTCGAAGGTGTTCGGTTATAGTCTGGTTTTACAAAAACGTTTTAAAACCTAGTTCACTATAACCAGTGGCTCTGATACCAACTGTAACACCCCCAAAATCCCACCTGCGGAAATCCCGCGAGGCGTGTTACGCATCAGAGTTCGAGCCACCAATCACATTGAACCAATGGTAAATACTTAAATAAAACATAATATCAATTCCCAAAGTGTTGTGTAGCGGAAGCATGTAATAAATCATTTAGCAATAGTCTCATGATAATAATCAAAATCAATGTATCGTTTATAAGTCAATCCAAGTGTCTCGATCCATGACCACTCCAGCACTCCCAGATAGCAAGTCCATGTTCCAAGGTTAACGACCTACAAGCATGCAAACAAGTGTGTCAGACTACGCTGGTGAGTTCAAGGTTTTGTTAACGTGTTTAGTTACCAGATGTATGTTAATGCGATTCAATGTTGCGTTACGATGTCGTTCACGTTAGATACCCTAGGGAGTGTGCCTATATGTATCCGGGGAGTGTGTACCCCTTAACGACCGATGCTATGTTGCCTTCGCTAGATACCCTAGGGAGTGTGCCCATATGTATCCGAGGAGTGTGCCTCTAACAACCATAGCCATACCCAGATAATTAGTTCACGCCCGTCCTTATGGCCCGGTGTGAGGTTTCCCACCTAATAGCGCTATCAACTAATTACCCCCATTGCCCTCCAGGCAATCCGATGATAGATTCCATGTTTAATAACCAAAACCGATTAAGTTGTTTACCCAAGGTTTCCCTTCCAAATGTTTACCAGTTGTCCCAAACCACCGGGACGCATGCTTGAGAAAATGCAATGAACTCACCTGGGATTGCTCGGTATGATACACGAAAAGGTTCAGTTAAGCTACAATGTGATCAACCACGTCCTATCAGGGTTACTATACGAGTCAGGTTTGGTTCAAGTAAAGCACGTATGTTCCACACAAGTTAACACGTTACTAGCACGTATAGATCATGGCACACTTAACAATCAGGTAATGCTACAAGAAGCCCAAATAATATTGGCCCAACCCGTTGTGCGATCCGCCTACTTGTGCGTTCCACAATGGGTTGTGCGGTTCAACTAACGTAGCCCAACCAGTACCCGGCCCAACATGGCAGTCCAATTGTATACGGCCCAAATACTAAACAAATAAGCCAACTTGTACGGTTCATACATCTTGTGCGACTGGAGTTCATATTGTGCGATCCGGACCTCTTGTACGGTTGGACTGGGTTGTGTGAGCTTGTGACTTGGGCTTGTTCGGCCCAACAGCCTCACACGTTTAACATATGTGTGTGTGGCCCAACATATGAGCGGACAGTTCAGTTTGTGCGACTCAAAGGGTCTTGTGCGACTGAGGACCGCTTGTGCGGTTGGCACTTGTGTGATCGGATCAGGTCCGGTACAACCTGATCTTGTGCGATCAGCCTGATTTGTGTGATTGGCTCTTGTGCGATCAAGGCCCTTGTGCGACTAGATTGAATTCCGGATATCATGCAAAATCGGTTACAAGCATCAATCTTGCTAATCAATAGTTTCCAATTTGTTATCAATTAACACAATCAAACAACAGTTAATCGGTTTCCAAATCAAATCAAATAACAGTTTTCAAACCAATCCATCTAGCATGCCATCGATCAAACAAGCATATTTCAATAGTTTTCTCAAGAACCCTAATCGAACCATACATGAATACAACCTATTAACATGCAATCAGATTAAACTTTAAAGCATAACCACCTCGTAACCTATCAATTCTAATACCCAAAACTATGGCATAACATCCGATTACATAAACATATTCTAAACACACAAACAAGCCCATTAATCAAGCATTCAGTTTACAATCATCACAACCAAACTTCAACAACTTATATTACAACATTATGCAATAATTTCGGTAACCATACATGATATCCGATTCACAACTTTTATGCATAACCAATTCACAAGAACATCATTCATATACACTATAACGTGGCAACCTAATACCGTTTAATCACATCCACAAAGAACACTAATCGGTTAGAGGAATGATAACGAGGATTATCCAACAAGAAGGTGATCCGAGCACAATGATCTTCGGTTGATTGGAACGAGTGTTGCCATCGGGTTCGTGAGAGAGAGAGAGAGAAGTAAAGATTAGGGTTTCTTGTGTGTGTGAGGTGATTGTAAAATGAGAGCACCAACCCCAACCTTAGGTGTTTACACGTTTAAGAGGAGTGGGCCGGACCCCTAAATGGGCCGCCCTTAGTTCGTGTACAAAAGTAAGGCCCGAAGTGGGCTTGTGCGATCGAGAGGGAATTGTGCGGCTCTGGTTGGGCTCGATTAACATACATACATACATAGCACACATCCACATAACAACATATCATGTATTCAACAATCATAATATTCACATAATCAGTCAAGTTCATAAAGTCGTGTCATGTTCACGAATGTTACACAAAGATAGGCTCGGATTGCGAGTTGTCACAGTATCCCCAACTAAAAAGAAATTTCGTCCCGAAATTTGGTACGCACTCACTGAGAAAGCTAGATAAGTTAAAGCTAGGTAAGTTATATCGTTTGCTGGTTTTCCTGGGGTGTCACATATAGGGCACTTTAGAGCGAAATCAGCAGTTCAGTCCTTGTATTCCATGCCGAAGTACTGCTGGTGTGAGGTTTGAATGTAATCAACGTCAAATCAATACAATCAGTGATTTAAGTGAAGTACAAGCTGTTTCTACCTTTGTTTTTTTGTTCAGCACCTGAAACGAAGTAAAACTCCTCTGAACGACTCATTCGGATCAGTCGAACGATCCTACAGAAAAAACTGTATTTTTCTTGAAATGCCTCGAGCTCTTTTAATTGAATCTTAGGTACCTAAATCTTTCTAGCCGGAGGCAGTTGCAACCTCCATGTATCTCCTAAATCGGCTTCCCACCAAAGCTCTTAAGTTTAAGAATCCCTTAGATTGTATATCTAAGTCTGGCAGTATTCCCCTTCCTCTTACACTTGAACCTCGAATCTTCGGGTGTACAACATTTGTCCTCATACCCAAAACCAATAGAAACAAGCTTGGCCCATGTGCTGAGAAATGTGTATTTGTCGGCTATGGGATCGATCAAATAGGTTACCGGTGTTATAACCCAAAAACTCATCAAATGTTCACCACAATGAATGTGGACTTTCTTGAAACAAAATACTTTTATAACATCCAACTCAGTGGTCAGGGGGAAAATGAAAGTATAGACACTCTGAGTTGGCTAACTCAACTTCCATCATCTGAAGAAGTAATAACAGAAAACCATCACAGTACTTCGAGTCCTTCAAACATAGCTACACAATCTGCGGAGCACAGTACCACTGAAGAAAGTCCATCCAACGTGATACCAGAGGTAAGAAATAATGAGAACTCTGAATGTACTACGTCTTAATACTATGAGACAACAAGGGAACATACAGAACCGGTAATAACAGAACCTACATAACAGGTTGAACCAGTTGTTGAATAGGTGGAACCAGTTGTTGAACATGTTGAACCAGGCGCAGCAGAGACAATGATGTGTGTCGATGTGTATATATTTTTATGTATATTTTTAGCCCTTTTTTAACACTTTAGTCAAGTTTTAAATTTATAAAACACGATATTTTACTAACACTAAACACACATATGGGCAAGTGCACCCATCGTGAGCGTAGTATAGCGTTGGTAAGATACCGAGGTCGTCCAAGGACACAAGAGCTATTAATACCGGTTATCCTCTACGTCTAATCAAATCAAAATTCTGGAAAAAGGTTTTAAACATGAAAATAAAAACTAAAAAATGCTGAAAATAAAAATAAAATAAAAACAGATAGACAAGATGAATCACTTGGATCCGACTTGCCTTTAGTGTAACCTTTGATGTTTACCGCACTTTTGCACTTTTTAAGAGATTATCTTAGTTATAGTAGTAGGCCCCTCTTTTGAAGGTGACGTTACCCTCAACCCAGTAGTTTGAGTCAGCAAGGATACAATCCTAAAGGGTTGGATTATTGGAAGATAATTAATTAAGTTATTAATGCGTCATATGGTAGGCCCCTCTATTGAAGGTGATGTTACCCTCGGCTAAGTGGTTTGAGTCAGCAGGGATACAATCCCAAGTAGTCGGGTTAATGAATTAATAGTAGTTTACATATGAGGGGATCAAGCCATTCGCACCCCCGCCATCCAATACCAGTGGGTATTGAAGGAGGTCCTAGTAAGCTTGACCCAGGTCCTTGCAGGATCTATACACTGAACAAGGCAAGAACCTTACCAAACCATTCTCTTAACCCCCGACCAGGTAGCCAACATATCTCTATATAGACCGTAGAGATATGAATGGTGTAAATATTTTATTTTATATAGACAGTCTAATAACGCCAAGACACCACGGAAAAATGATAAAGAAGTTTCACCTTCAACATAAGAAACTAGTTATTAAAGTCATTAATACAAAACCAAATAAAAAGTGCGAAAAGATTAAAAAACAAAAGTATTACACTAAAAGCTTGTCAACACCAAGTGATGTAAGAGACTTAGGCACACATGGCATTTGATTGTCAAGAACTCTTACGATCAATCTTGGATCCCGAGACTACTACACACACTCTATGATGGATGATGGTGGTGGATGTGGGTGTTGTGATGGTGGTGGAGTGTGGATGAAGTGGGAGAGAGAGGTGGTTTGTCAAGGGATGCTTTTGAAGTGAACCAAACACCTCTATTTATAGCCTGTACAGAAGCCCGGACACGGCCCCGTGTCCATTGGGCACGGCCCCGTGTCTATCCACTTTCTCTTTCTTCATTAATTGCAGTTTGTTTGTATTAGTTGACCATGCCCCTGTGTTCGCTGGGCACGGCCCCGTGTGCAGAAGCGTATCTGTACTATCAAGATTTGCTTGGATTCTGCGGATCTTAGCGTTGACCACGGCCGTGTGGAGCTGGGCACGCCCCCGTGTTGGGGAATAGAAGCTTCTACGCTTTTGTCTTTTCTGCACACACTTGGGCACGCCCCCGTGTCAGCTAGGCACGGGGCATGTTCAGCCTTCTGATATCTTGTTTTTGCTTGGGAAGATGCAGTCGAGGGGTCAGGCATGCCACGTTTATTCCTTTTCTTGTATTTGTGTTAGATGTAGCTGTATTTTTGCTTCTTTTGTTCATTTGCGCTCATTTAATCCTGAAAATACAAAAGGAAGACAAAAGCACACTTTTTCCAATATTAGTACTAAAAAAGGGTTAGTTTTATGCCTCATTTGATGTAATTTATATGTTGCATTTTACACATATCAAATACCCCCACACTTGAATCTTTTCTTATCCTCAAGCAAAACTCTTTTTAATGTGGCTTGCACACCCAAATGGAATGGGTAGAAGAGAAGTTTTGGGCTTTTCTTGAGTGTCGGGATTCCAAGATCTTTATTTTATGTTATTTACAATCCTGTTCGTTATGATTTATTTAGAACATTACATAAGAGAAATTACTTATTTGGGCATAACATGCCTCTTTAAAATTCCATTTATATAAAAGTTCACATACCTCACGAGAGATCACTGAACACTCGGCCGAAGATGTATTTTTGTAAAACACTCAAGAGCGGCATGGAACTTACTTCTACCATATGCTTGCCAAGTAATCAATCCTCCTCCTTTTTAAGTATAAACCTTTGTAAATATCAAGAGGACTTTGGGGAAGGGTTAGGCTTGGGTTAAAGATAGGTGGTTTTGGGTTAGTGGTTAATAGAAAAGGGCGAAAGGCGTAAAAAGCGTCGGTTTTTGTAAAACTTTTTGTTTTTGTGACTTTTTATTCAAAACGAAACATTTTTCAAACAAAGTTTCTTTTGAGGAACTTGTTTGTTTATTGCAAGACTTCATTTTTTTATAAGGAATGTCACATGAAAACCGAGCTTTTTACTAAAATAAAAGGTTTAAAATAAAAAAAGGGTTTTTGGTGGGTAAAGGGTGTTTGTTTTGTGGGTTTAGAAATGAAAAAGGTTTAGGCTCAAAGGGGTTAACTAGGGGGATTTTGGGTAGGTGGTAAAAAAAAAATAATGGTGTTGAAAGAAAGAGGGTTAGTCCTAATGCCTCCATCATTTACTTACTTGGGTTTAAGTTGGTAAGGACCGGGAATGTATGGTTATGGCAAGTTCTAGAGTCGTACGAAACCAACCGGCTATTCATACAAGAAGCGAAAGATGAGCATTTAGTTTAAAGATGTGTATTTGTATGCTCAATAAAGGCTCAAAACTCACTTTTTGTGGGAATGGGTTTTTAATGTGATCAAGTATATATAATAAAATTTTAACTAGATTTGTCATGCCGTTTCATAATTTTCTTATGTTGGTTCTTTTTATCACGATGCTATCGGTTGCAAATTCATAAAAATATAGCCTTTTTAGAACTTGTTATTCTCGAATTAAACTAAGACAAGTAAAAAAATGAACATTTTTTGAAAAAATTTGGGGTGATTAGCGGTTCCAATAGAGTTTTGTGTAAGGCTTGTAATTAGGAATTGCAAAATTCAAGGTTTTAGCATCCCCCACACTTAAATTACACATTGTCCTCAATGTGTCCCAAAAATAAATTTTTAGGTTGATTGAATGCATAAAAAGGTGTTTAAAAACAAAAATTTATGTTACTGGGCGTCTAGACACGGGCCGTGGTGACCGGGCACGGCCCCGTGTTTAGATTGCCAATAATAGAAGGCTGGGCACGGGGGCATGTTCAACGAACACGCCCCGTGTCCAGTTACTTGAACTGGGCATTTTTCTGAAGATCATTGAGCACGGGGCGTGTTGGCTAAGCACGGCCCGTGCTGAACTTGCTGTAATGAAGAAAAATTGTCGGGAGGCTCTGTTTTTTTGTGCATGGGGTGTTGGTTCAAGCTTCCCTAAGTATCCTTTACCATCCCGAGTGTGTTTTATTCCTGAAAATTAAAACTAAACTAGAAAACATAAAAGTTAATCTAAATTAAACTAAGGACAGTTCCGCGGAATGCCTCCGTGGTGCCGACGTTTATAAGGGTCCTTGGCTAGACCCAAAGCCAGTCATATGTTACTCAAGTGGGATGGATTGCATCCCATGTTGCACCATCGGAGAGCATTATCCAAACTTGAGTCTATGACTTTCATGTAGTTGACCGGGTCGTCATCTTCTACTCTTTTTCCAACCCCGAACTTCATCTCCTTGTCCCCAACCCTCAATGTTAGTGTCACACCATTCATGTCTACCACGGCATGGGCCGTGGCCAAGAATGGTCTTCCTAGGATAAGTGGGAATTCGGTATCTTCTTCCATATCTAGTATGACAAAGTCTCTAACTTTAACCAATAGATTTTCAGCGACACCTTGTGGATATTTAACAGACTTATCAGCGAGTTGTATGCTCATTTTTGTAGGGCTTGTTTTCCCTAGGCCGAGTCGGTCGAACATTGATACGTGCATGAGGTTGATGCTAGCCCCAAGATCGGCTAGTGTAATGCGTATGGGAGATTCCCCAATCGAACAAGGGATGGTAAAGCTTCCGGGGTCGATCTTCTTTTGTGGGAGTTTATTGAGTAGTAAGGCAGAGCATTCTTTGCTTAAATTAACTAATTGCAATGATTCAGTTTTCCTTTTGTGAGTGAGAAAGTCCCTCATGAATTTCGAATATTAGGCATTTGGGTTAGGACTTCTACAAATGGAATATTGACATGCAATTGTTTTAGTAGATTTACGAATTTTGTGACTTGCTCATCGGTCTTTTGGCAAAGTAACCGACCGGGATAAGGCACCGGAGGATTCTTGGGTGGCTCTTGGCTTGGTGTAGGAGTTTTCTCTTTTTAGGGTGTTGACGAAGTTGTGGGTTGGCTGGGTGAACTCCTTTCAGTTGTGGGAAGCGGAGCTTCCTCGGGACCTACGGTATGATTTCTCAATGTGATGAGACGTACTTGCGCCTTTGGGTTTGTTTCGGTATTGCTTGGTAACGCGCCTTGTGGTCTCTCAGAGAAATTTTGAGCTAGTTGGTTTAATTGTTTTTCAATGTTTTGAATACTAGCTTGTTGGTTTCTAAAATTCGATTCTATTTGTTGAAATCGGTCCGAGTTTTTCTTATCAGTGTCTGAGATGAGGCGTAAGACGGTGTCTTCGAGCCTCTCTCGTCCCCCTTGTTGTTGTTGAGAGAAATTTTGTGACTCATTTCGTGGTTGTTGAAAGTTTGTTCTTTTGTTTTGATTTTGTTGGTTACTACTATTGCCAGGGTCTCTCCAACCAAGGTTAGGGTGGTTACGCCATCCTTGGTTGTAGGTACCTGTCGGAGGACCTGACGGCCTAGGTCTATTATCAATGTAGTTTACCATTTCCATTTGATTATCCATTTCTTTCATACAACTCCAATTTTCATGTGGCCCACCACACCCTTCACAAGCCATAACTGAGGCCGTTTTTGCCATTTCTATCTTTTTGATTTTCGAAGAAAGGGCCTCGATTTGGGCTTGTAAAGAAGTGCTTTCGTCAACCTTATGGGCACCCGAGGCAATAGATTTAGTGCCTCGGGGAGTGTGCCACTGAAAATTGTTTTGAGAAATTTCCTCAATTTGATTATAAATTTCATTTGGGCGGCGATTACCTAAAAGTCCCCCAGAGCTAGAGTCAAGTGTTTGTCTTGTGTGTGGCAACAACCCATTATAGAAAGTGGATACTTGTTCCCATACCGCTAGACCATGATGAGGACACTTCCATAGTAGCTCCTTGAACCTTTCCCAGGTTTCATATAAGGATTCCCCATCCTCTTGTGAGTATGTATTAATTTCAGTCATTAATTTAGCTGTTTTAGAAGAAGGGAAATACTTATATAGAAACTTTTTGGTTAGTTCATCCCAGGTGTTTACCGAACCAACTGGGAGGGTGTTAAGCCAAGCCTTAGCTCGGTCTTTTAGTGAAAATGTAAACATTTGAAGGCGGATGGCGTCGTTTGATGCTCCGTTGATCCGAAAAGTATAACATATTTCCAAGAAGTTAGTAATATGTAAATGTGGATCTTCGTCCACAAGCCCGTGGAAGGTTGCGGAGTTTTGGAGCATTTGTATCAAATGCGGCCGAAGTTCGAAGTTGTTGGCATCGACATTCGGTGCATTGATAGCGGCGCCAAGATTACCTATAGTGGGTCGTAGGTAATCCATGAGGGTACGTTGATCCGCCATTGGAAATGGGTCCCCCGAAACTTTCTCTTGGTTTTTAGCTTTAAGTCTTTTTCTAAGAAAGCGTTTGGGTTCGTCGAGAGGTTCTTTTATGTCTTTACTAGAACTGGAGCTCATACACTACGTAGAATGTTCAGGTGCGGTGCCTGGGTTCCATGTCCTGCAATAAAAATAAAATAAACGTTGGTCAGAAGTTTCACCACAGCCTCGTGCTCAGATGAACACGACCCGTGGTCGGAGTTACAGTGATTGTTTTCCAGATCCCTATTACTGGAGAGCTCGACACGGCCCCGTGCTGCACCAACACGGCCCCATGCTCAGCTCTCTGTAACTCGGAAAATAAAAACCGCCAGTAACAATGTTGGGCGCGGCCCGTGTCCGACCAGGCACGGCCCCGTGCTACAGTCTGCAGAAGCTGAAAAATTTAGAAAAATCCTAAAAAAACAGAAAAATAAGAAAAACGATTAGGCCGTTGATTTCTAACTTTCTTAAAATCGTTGTGTCCCTGGAAACGGCGCCAAAAACTTGATGTGTGTCAGTGTGTATATATTTTTATGTATATTTTTAGCCCTTTTTAACAATTTAGTCAAGTTTTAAATTTATAAAACACGATATTTTACTAACACTAAACACACATATGGGCAAGTGCACCCATCGTGAGCGTAGTATAGTGTTGGTAAGATACCGAGGTCGTCCAAGGACACAAGAGCTTTTAATACCCGTTTATCCTCAACGTCTAATTAAATCAAAATTTTGGAAAAAGGTTTTAAACATGAAAATAAAAACTAAAAATGCTGAAAATAAAAATAAAATAAAAACAGATAGACAAGATGAATCACTTGGATCCGACTCGCCTTTAGTGTAACCTTTGATGTTTTCCGCACTTTTGCACTTTTTAAGAGATTATCTTAGTTATAGTAGTAGGCCCCTCTTTTGAAGGTGACGTTACCCTCAACCCAGTAGTTTGAGTCAGCAAGGATACAATCCTGAAGGGTTGGATTATTGGAAGATAATTAATTAAGTTATTAATGCGTAATGTGGTAGGCCCCTCTTTTGAAGGTGACGTTACCCTCGGCTAAGTGATTTGAGTCAGCAGGGATACAATCCCAAGTAGTCGGGTTAATGTATTAATAGTAGTTTACATATGAGGGGATCAAACCATTTGCACCCCCGCCATCAAATACCAGTGGGTATTGAAGGAGGTCCTAGTAAGCTTGACCCAGGTCCTTGCAGGATCTATACACTGAACAAGGCAAGAACCTTACCAAACCATTCCCTTAACCCCCGACCAGGTAGCCAACATATCTCTATATAGACCGTAGAGATATGAATGGTGTAAATCTTTTATTTTATATAGACAGTAAAATAACGCCAAGACACCACGGACAAATGATAAGGAAGTTTCACCTGCAACATAAGAAACTAGTTATAAAAGTCATTAATACAAAATCAAATAAAAAGTGCGAAAGATTATAAAACAAAAGTAATACACTAAATGCTTGTCTTCACCAAGTGATGTAAGAGACTTAGGCAAACTTGGCATTTGATTATCAAGAACTCTTACGATCAATATTGGATCCCGAGACTACTACACACACTCTATGATGGCTGATGGATGATGGTGGTGGATGTGGGTGTTGTGATGGTGGTGGAGTGTGGGTGAAGTGGGAGAGAGGTGGTTTGTCAAGGGATACTTTTGAAGGTAACCAAGCACCTCTATTTATAGCCTATATAGTAGCCCGGACACGGCCCCGTGTCCATCCACTTTCTCTTTTTTCATTAATTGCAGTTTGTTTGTATTAGTTGACCATGCCCCCGTGTTCGCTGGGCACGGCCCCGTGTGCAAAAGCATATTGTACTATCAAGATTTGCTTGGATTCTGTGAATCTTAGCGTTGACCACGGCCGTGTGGAGCTGGGCACGCCCCCGTGTTGGGGAATAGAAGCTTCTACGCTTTTGTCTTTTCTGCAGACACTTGGGCACGCCCCCGTGTCCGCTGGGCACGGGGCGTGTTCAGCCTTCTGATATTTTGTTTTTGCTTGGGAAGATGCTATCGAGGGGTCGGGCATGCCACGTATTCCTTTTCTTGTATTTGTGTTAGATTTAGCTGCATTTTTGCTTCTTTTGTTCATTTGCGCTCATTTAATCCTGAAAATACAAAAGGAAGACAAAAGCACACTTTTCCAACATTAGTACTAAAAAGGGTTAGTTATATGCCTCATTTGATGTAATTTATATGTTTCATTTTACACACATCAGACAACAGGGGATATTCTCTCCCTCCAAGAGAAAATAGAGGAGTTCCCCCTAAGAGATACTCTCTAGAAAAGGTGGCTCCAAGGTCTAGGTATCCTGTGGCAAACATTGCCACTGGAAATTTGTCTAAGGAAGCTAAAGCATTTGCGGCTGCCTTGTGCTCTGAACAAATGCCATTTACAACACATGAAGCCTTGAAATCTGAAGAATGGAAAAGGCCATGGAGACCGAAATGGAAGCACTCAAGAAGAGTAACACGTGGGAGAAATGCACTCTTCCACCAGGAAAGAAATCAGTGGGATGTCGGTGGGTGTTTTCAGTCAAACACAGGCCTGATGGCATGATTGAAAGATACAAAGCATGACTGGTTGCAAAGGGTTATACACAAACTTATGGAATTGACTATGTCACACCCCCAAAATCCACACGCGGAGTATCACCTCTTGGAAGCGTGACTGACCAGGATCAAGCCACCAATCATATTGAACATAGCATATAACAATTAAAGTAGTTCATAAAAATCCAACTCAATAAAATTGATGTTCAAACCCAAACGTAGTTTTAGTAGCGGAAGCATAATATGAAAACCCAATGTATGTAATAAGTTCAAGTGTTATGAAGTTTAACATGGCATCCACGATCCATGCTCCACAACGACCTGCTCCTCCCTGTGCAAGCTCCATATGTACCTAAGGTCCTGCAAGGCATGCAACAGAGAGTCAACAACTAGTTGATCGAGTTCACAGAAAGTAAGTTGAAATAGCAAATCGTATGTTCATTTAGTGGGGGCTTCCCATGTATGTATGTACTAATAGCGGGGGTTTCCCATGATTATAATTATTACTAGTGGGGACTTCCCATGTTTATCCTTACTAGACTATTTGCAACCATGAGTGTTCTTCTTAACCCGAGAACAGGAATACGTACAAGGTCACGTAGGATTTACGTGAGTGCCCTTCCCCGAGGACAGTGGTACGCGTGGGGTTTACGTAGGTTTTATGTAAGTGTCATTCCGACCCGGAAGACAGTAGTAGGTATGAGTTTACGTAGGTTTTACGTAAGTGTCCTCCCGACCCGGGAGACAGTGGTGGATACTAGTTTACGTAGGTTTTACGTAGGTGTCCTGACTAACCTGAGGAGGATGGTATATAGTCTAGCAATAGCGTAAGTACGAGTAATTATCCAATTCAAATCTTCCAACCCAATTCCCAACCCGGGAATCCCATGCCTTGGCTGTGTGAACTCACCTTGGTTTGCTCGGTATGTTATTGCTTCTAGGGTTAATTAATGTTCAAGTCCGTTACACACAACCTAGGGTACATTGCACATAAATTCGAGATAAGCGCTTACATTCAATTAGGGTTTGCAAGTCTTTGATATTCAAGCAACTGTGTTCTGTGTGATAATTTTGTACATAATGATATCAGATAGAAAGTTCATACATACGGTATCCAGTAACAAATAGCATCATGCAGTAACATACACCTACAGTGACATACATACAGTGATGGCAGAATATGTGTTTTTCATTCAACAATTGTTTGATTCTGTTAACCACTCAACATACCCGAACTGTATAACCATTAACAAAACTCGGACTATACATGTAGAATTTAGACTACAGAACATCACATAACTCGGACTAGCTTAACAAGCATAGGAGTTAGCATATTAAACAAACTTGGATCATGAGCATGTATGGCCAAAAACTCGGACTCATAGGCTCCCCCTTTACAAGGTCGGACAGGGTTTCCCCCCCCCCCCCACAAACTCGGACAGGGTTCCCCCCTTACAAACTCGGACAAAGGGGCTCCCCCCCCTTAAAATTCGGACCCCATACAACTGATAAAGGTCGGACTAGGTTACACATGAAAAAGTCGGACATGATAACCCATGAAACTCGGACCAAGGCTTATGCCTTTAAAAAAATTCGGACACTTTGTTTACTTGTTTAAACTTCGGACCAAGCCCATACCTTTAAAACTCGGACCAACTACACATCCACAAAGTTCGGACCTTTGTTCTCATTACAAAATTCGGACACCACCCTTACAAGGATAAAAGTCGGACTAGCATGCATGATTTAAAGTCGGATCATGTCTAGTTACTAAAATTCGGACTATATGTTGTTATATAAAAGTTCGGACTAACCTACTTCTCTTTAAAGTTCGGACCTTTAACATGAAACTCAGACATACAATCAGTCATACATACGAATATTCAAGTCATTGTAATTGTAACAGTTACGTTTTCACGACTAAGAAACCCTAATTTCATTGCATCTGTATTGCAGTAACCTCATCATTAATCAAACCTTCTATCATACAGGCATCTTAACATTCAACAAGTGGTTACACAACTGATTATAACTATTTCACAACAATCAGAATCAATCAAACACAGAACCATTACATGTAGAACTAGGGTTTTCATGAATCACATAATCAAGAATTGATAATAACAAACAATCAATAAACAATTACCTTGGATTGATTCTAGACAAAGAGAGGAAATCAAGAGTGATGAAGAGCTTGTGCCAATGATGAAGATGATGATTGCAAGAGAGGATCAGAGAATGTGAAAGTACGTGTTTTGATTCTTGGGTGATGATTAGTGAAAGGGATTAGGGTTAAGAATGATTAGAATTTCACTATTAGCACTAAGCACCCTTAAGAATTATTTATCACATATTACATGCACAAGATATGCAATTTAAAGTTTCATCACCACATTCAAGTATTTGACAAATCATTCATAAACCTTATCAAATCCAAAACGTATACAGTTACAAAGCAAACCAATTGTGCCAGTAAACACTAAACAAGCAGTGAACGTGCAATAAATGCGAAAGTGGAATCTCGGAAACTCGAGTTGTCACATTATCCCCAACTTGAAAGAAATTTCGTCCCGAAATTTAGCATGCGGTTACTGAGGAAGCTAGGTAAGTTGTATCGTTTACTGGTTTTCCTGGGGTGTCACATCATCTCCCCGTTGATTTGGAATTTCGTCCCGAAATTCTGCAGTAGTAGCTTCCGCCTCAGTAGTGGTTGCATTGGTTCCGAATAACTAGGGATACTTGAGTTTCATTTGATCTTCACGCTCCCAGGTGAACTCTGGGCCGCGACGGGAGTTCCAACGAACGCGAACAAGAGGGATTCTCGTGTTCATGAGGACCTTAACATCCTTGTCCGTGATTTCAACAGGTTCCTCGACGAACTGCAACCGCTCGTCGACAGTGAGCTCCTTTAAGGGAACTATGAGGGTCTCATCCGACAGACACTTCTTCAGATTCGACACGTGAAAAACATTGTGAACTGCACCGAGTTCAGCTGGTAGGTTTAGTCTATAGGCTACTGTGCCTATTCTTTCTATGATTTCGAATGGTCCGACATACCGCGGATTGAGTTTACCTCGCTTGCCAAAGCGAACCACACCCTTCCAGGGTGAGACTTTGAGTAAAACCTGGTCCCGACCTGAAATTCCAATGGCTTCCTACGCTTATCCGCGTAGCTTTTTTGACGGTCGCGAGCTGCCGCCATGCGTTGTCGTATTTGTGCAATCTTTTCCGTGGTGTCCACTACAAATTCTGGACCCGTGATCTGACTATCCCCCACCTCTGCCCAACAGAGAGGTGACCGGCATTTACGTCCGTACAATGCCTCGAATGGAGCGGCTTGTATGCTGGTGTGGTAACTGTTATTGTACGAGAACTCCACTAAAGGGAGATGTTTTTCCCAGCTGTTGCCGAAATCGATAACACATGCCCGAAGCATGTCTTCTAGGGTTTGAATCGTGCGCTCAGACTGCCCATCCGTCTGAGGGTGATATGCTGTGCTCATGTCTAATCGAGAGCCAAAAGCCTTGTGCATTGCTTGCCATAGTTCTGATGTGAATCGTGCATCGCGATCCGAAATGATAGAGGTGGGCACCCCGTGCCTTGAGACTACTTCTTTCAAGTATATGTCTGCTAGTGTGGAAAACTTGTCTGTTTCTTTGATTGCCAGGAAATGAGCAGACTTGGTGAGTCGATCCATGATCACCCAAATAGTATCGTTCCCACGCTGAGATCTAGGTAGGCTTGTAACAAAATCCATGGAAATTTCCTCCCATTTCCACTGTGGTATCTTTGGTTGCTGAAGTAAGCCTGCTGGTTTCTGATACTCTGCCTTGACTCTTGCACAAGTCAAGCACCTGCTGACATAGGTAGCGATGTGGGCCTTCATGCTAGGCCACCAATACGTTGTTCTGATGTCGTGGTACATTTTATCCGACCCTGGATGTACCGAGTAGCGAGACTTGTGAGCTTCGTCCATTACAAGCTCGCGTAAGTCTCCATAAAGTGGGACCCAAATACGCCCCGTTACATAGTAGGCGCCGTCTTCATTCTGTTCTAATCGTTGCCTTGAGCCGCGTAGGGCTTCAGCCCTCACGTTTTCCGGTTTCAATGCTTCTACCTGAGCATCTCGTATCTGTGCTGGAAGACTAGACTGAATGGTGAGTTGCAATGCTCGTACGCGCTTAGGTGTAGTGTCTTTCTGACTGAGGGCGTCAGCCACAACATTGGCTTTGCCTGGATGGTACTTGATAGCGCATTCGTAATCGTTCAAAAGTTCGACCCATCTTCGTTGTCGCATGTTCAAATCCTTTTACTTAAATAGTGCACTTGGTACCGTAAAGGTAGTGTCGCCATATCTTAAGCGCGAAAAAAACAGCTCCCAGCTCTAAATCGTGCGTCATGTAGTTCCGTTCATGTACTTTAAGTTGCCGAGAAGCATAGGCAATAACTTTATCCCGTTGCATCAATACACAACCAAGACCCTGTATTGATGCGTCACAATAAACCACAAAATCGTCTGTGCCCTCTGGCAATGAGAGAATAGGTGCGCTGCAAAGCCTATCCTTTAAGTACTGGAAAGCGGTTTCCTAGGAATCTCCCCAACGGTAGGTGACACCCTTCTGTGTCAGTAGTGTAAGCGGGTGTGCAATCTTCGAGAAGTCTTTGATAAACCGTCTGTAGTAACCCGCCAAACCCAAGAATTGGCGTATTTCCGTTGGAGTGCGAGGCGCAGGCCAATTTCTGATCGAATCTACCTTGGATGGATCAACATGAATCCCATCCTTGATTACTACGTGGCCTAGAAAGTGGACTTCACGAAGCCAGAAGTCACATTTTGAAAACTTGGCGTACAACTGTTCCTTGCGAAGAAGTTCCAAGATAAGTCGCAAATGCTGCTCGTGTTCCTCCTGATTCTTGGATTAGATCAGAATGTCGTCGATGAAAACAATCACAAACTTGTCTAAATGAGGCTTGCACACCCTGTTCATAAGATCCACGAAAACTGCAGGCGCGTTCGTTAGCCCGAATGGCATGACTAGAAACTCGTAGTGGCCGTAACGAGTTCTGAATGCTGTCTTGGAGACGTCCTCATCCCGGACTCTCAGCTGATGGTAACCTGACCTTAGATCAATCTTGGAGTAGTAGCTCGACCCTTGCAACTGGTCGAATAAGTCGTCAATACGTGGTAGAGGATAGCGGTTCTTTACTGTGACCTTGTTCAGTTCGCGGTAGTCTATGCACATTCTGAATGTACCGTCTTTCTTTTTCACGAATAATACTGGTGCTCCCCAAGGCGAAGAGCTTGGACAAATGAAGCCCTTTTCCAAAAGTTCTTGTAGCTGCTTTGACAGTTCTTCCAATTCAGTTGGAGCCAAACGATATGGTGCTCGAGCTATGGGTGCTGCTCCTGGAGCGAGCTCGATTTGAAATTCGACCTGGCGATGAGGCAGTAGACCATGTAAATCTTCAGGAAACACTTGAGGAAAATCGCGTACAACTGGGATATCCTCTATTCTTTTCTCTTTCGTTGATGCATCAGTAACTAGTGCCAAAATGGCAGTGTGACCCTTTCGTAAACATTTCTGAGCCTTCAGGAAGGAGATGATGCCAACCACAGCACCACTCTTGTCGCCTTGAACTTCGAGAGGTTCCTTGCCAGAACGAGGAATGCGAACTATCTTTTCCTTGCATAAGATCTCTGCGTGATGTTGGGATAACCAATCCATACCGATGACAATGTCGAAACTACCCAAAACTATGGGTATGAGATCGATCGAGAAGGTCTGACCAGCTAAGACAATGTTACAACCCTTGACTACATGTGCGGCTTCTACACTTTTACCATTTGCTAACTCTACGACATGTTTGGTGTTTAGGGTGTGGGAGCACGTTTTAACATTTGACTAACTTTTAAAGACACATAACTGGTATCCGCACCCGAATCAAACAAAACAGTAACGTAAAAGTTGTCGAGAAGAAACTTACCCATGACCACATTTGGATCGTTCCTTGCGTCACCTCGACCCAACACAAAAGCACGACCCCTAGCTTCATTGCCGTTATTGTTCCCACCATTGTTGTTACCATTGCCTTGATTGTTGTTGTTGTGATTCTGGTTCTGGTTCAATTTAGGGCAATCACGTTTGAAATGACCTTCAGCCCCACACTGGAAACACCCCCGGTTTCCTCGCTGTGGCTGCTGTTGCTGGTTCTGTCGAGCTGGTAGTTGCAGTTGCTGTTTCTGATTCGCAGGTCGTGGACTCCTACAGTCTTTGGCCTCGTGACCCATCTTGAGGCACCTCTGACAACGACCCTTGTTGCACTGGCCGCTGTGATGCTTGTTACAGTTGTGACACTTGGGGTGAAATCCTTGATACCTTTTCTGCCTATGACCACCAGAAGATTGCTGACTAGGACTCTGGCAGTGGTCAGTCTTCTGCTGCTGAGCCTGAGACTGAACTGTTGCTGAGCCCTTGCTAGAATCCCCCTTCCACTTTCTTTTGTTGTCACTGAGGATAGTAGGAGTAGCGGCTGATGTTGTAGCAGTAGTAGCGCTGATACGTTTGGGCAGCTTGTTATGTTCCACTGCCTGATCTGTGAGGCGATGAGCAAGACGCTGAATGTCTTGGATATTGTCGAGATTAGCCGATGTCACATGGCTCTAAATTTCTGATGCTAGCCCCTTGAGGTACAACTCAATGCGCTTGATCGGAGGGTCCACCATGGTTGGACACAAGATGGCCAGTTCGTTCGACCGTTTCGTGTAAGCTTCGATTTCCGACCCCGTCATTTTCAAATGATAAAGCTCCACTTCCAACTTGTGGATGTCATCACGTGTGCAGTATTCCCTTTTTATCAATACCTTGAAATCGTTCCAAGGGGTGGTGTTAGCAGCTGCCAACCCTAGGAGTTGAACTTGCGCATTCCACCAAGTTAGCGTAATTCCTTCCAACGTGCCAGTGGCGTACTTGACCCTGCGAGCCTCAGGGCATTCACACATCTCGAATACCGACTCGAGCTTTCCAAACCAATGGAGTAGTCCAACTGCTCCTTCCGTGCCACTGAATGTGCCTGGACGACAGTCCATGAAGTTCTTGAATGTGCAGACAGGTTGTGGGGCGTGTTGACCTCCTGCGTTTGCAGCTGCAAGTGCCGCGGCAACTTGTTCGTTGATAAGAGCCGTCAACTGGGCTTGAGTTATGTTAATACGTCCGGCCATTGATCTTCACATCGAAGGCAACATAAGTGAGAAAGGTTCGCGACTAGTGCGATGACAGAAGAGTGTAAGCACACAAGTGTTCTCAAGCAATAACAAATAGTGAGCAATGTAATCTAAGCATACCACGAGAAAAGTTCTATGTAATTCTAGCATGCAGGTAATAAACATAAACCTTATTACCTAGGATGTTGAGTCTTGCACGTGGAGCGAGGCGTCGTTGTGGATCGTTGAGCACTGTACTAGTTATAGTCTGGTTTTAATAAAAACGTTTTTCCCATATTAAAACCAAGTTCTCTATAACCAATGGCTCTGATACCAATCTGTCACCCCCCAAAATCCACACGCGGAGTATCACCGCTTGGGAGCGTGACTGACCAGGATCAAGCCACCAATCGTATTGAACATAGCATATAATAATTAAAGAAGTTCATAAAAATCCAACTCAATACAATTGATGTTCAAACCCAAACGTAGTTTTAGTAGCGGAAGCATAATATGAAAACCCAATGTATGTAATAAGTTCAAGTGTTATAAAGTTTAACATGGCATCCACGATCCATGCTCCACAACGACCTGCTCCTCCCTGTGCAAGCTCCATATGTACCTAAGGTCCTGCAAGGCATGCAGCAGAGAGTCAACAACTAGTTGAGCGAGTTCACAGAAAGTAAGTTCGAAATAACAAATCGTATGTTCATTTAGTGGGGGCTTCCCATGTATGTATGTACTAATAGCGGGGGTTTCCCATGATTATAATTATTACTAGTGGGGGCTTCCCATGTTTATCCTTACTAGACTATATGCAACCATGAGTGTTCTTCTTAACCCGAGAACAGGAATACGTACAAGGTCACGTAGGATTTACGTGAGTGCCCTTCCCCGAGGATAGTGGTACGCGTGGGGTTTACGTAGGTTTTACGTAAGTGTCATTCCGACCCGGAAGACAGTAGTAGGTATGAGTTTACGTAGGTTTTACGTAAGTGTCCTCCCGACCCGGGAGACAGTGGTGGATACTAGTTTACGTAGGTTTTACGTAAGTGTCCTAACTAACCTGAGGACGATGGTATATAGTCTAGCAATAGCGTAAGTACGAGTAATTATCCAATTCAAATCTTCCAACCCAATTCCCAACCCGGGAATCCCATGCCTTGGCTGTGTGAACTCACCTTGGTTTGCTCGGTATGTTATTGCTTCTAGGTTAATTAATGTTCAAGTCCGTTACACACAACCTAGGGTACATTGCACATAAATTCGAGATAAGCGCTTACATTCAATTAGGGTTTGCAAGTCTTTGATATTCAAGCAACTGTGTTCTGTGTGATAATTGTGTACAGAATGATATCAGATAGAAAGTTCATACATATGGTATCCAGTAACAAATAGCATAATGCAGTAACATACACCTACAGTGACATACATACAGTGATGGCAGAATATGTGTTTTTCATTCCACAATTGTTTGATTCTGTTAACCACTCAACATACCCGGACTGTATAACCATTAACAAAACTCGGACTATACATGTAGAATTTAGACTACAGAACATCACATAACTCGGACTAGGTTAACAAGCATAGGAGTTACCATATTAAACAAACTTGGATCATGAGCATGTATGGCCAAAAACTCGGACTCATAGGCTCCCCCTTTACAAGGTCGGACAGCCCCCCCCCCCCCCCACAAACTCGGACAGGGTTCCCCCTTACAAACTCGGACAAAGGGGCTCCCCCCCTTAAAATTCGGACCCCATACAACTGATAAAGGTCGGACTAGGTTACACATGAAAAAGTTGGACATGATAACCCATGAAACTCGGACCAAGGCTTATGCCTTTAAAAGAATTCGGACACTTTGTTTACTTGTTTAAACTTCGGACCAAGCCCATACCTTTAAAACTCGGACCACCTACACATCCACAAAGTTCGGACCTTTGTTCTCATTACAAAATTCGGACACCACCCTTACAAGGATAAAAGTCGGACTAGCATGCATGATTTAAAAGTCGGATCATGTCTAGTTACTAAAATTCGGACTATATGTTGTTATATAAAAGTTCGGACTAACCTACTCCTCTTTAAAGTTCGGACCTTTAACATGAAACTCAGACAAACAATCAGTCATACATACGAATATTCAAGTTCATTGTATTTGTAACAATTACGTTTTCACGTTTTCACGACTAAGAAACCCTAATTTCATTGCATCTGTATTGCAGTAACCTCATCATCAATCAAACCTTCTATCATACAGGCATCTTAACATTCAACAAGTGGTTACACAACTGATTATAACTATTTCACAACAATCAGAATCAATCAAACACAGAACCATTACATGTAGAACTAGGGTTTTCATGAATCACATAATCAAGAATTGATAATAACAAACAATCAATAAACAATTACCTTGGATTGATTCTAAACAAAGAGAGGAAATCAAGATTGATGAAGAGCTTGTGCCAATGATGAAGATGATGATTGCAAGAGAGGACAGAGAATGTGAAAGTACGTGTTTTGATTCTTGGGTGATGATTAGTGAAAGGGATTAGGGTTAAGAATGATTAGAATTTCACTATTAGCACTAAGCACCCTTAAGAATTATTTATCACATATTACATGCACAAGATATGCAATGTACAGTTTCATCACCACATTCAAGTATTTGACAAATCATTCATAAACCTTATCAAATCCAAAACGTATACAGTTACAAAGCAAACCAATTGTGCCAGTAAACACTAAACAAGCAGTGAACGTGCAATAAATGCGAAAGTGGAATCTCGGAAACTCGAGTTGTCACAGACTACTCCAAAACCTTCTCCCTAGTAGCCAAATCCGATACAATCAGAGTTAGTTTTTCAATAGTTGCCAATAAAGGTTGGCCTCTTCATCAATTTGATGTAAAAAATGCCTTCCTTCACGGAGAACTGAACGAGGAAGTCTATATGGATGCTCCTCCGGGATTCAATGAGAATTTCAAGGCTGGAGAAATATGTTGATTAAAGAAATCTCTGTATCGGCTTAAGCAGTCTCCTAGAGCTTGGTTTGGAAGGTTTACCCTTTCTATGAAGAAATATGGCTTCAAACAAAGCAACTCTGATCATACCCTATTTTTGAAACGTAAGGTAGTCTTATGACCTGCTTAATTATCTACGTTGATGACATGATACTTACGGGAAACGATGAAGAGGAAATGTCAATGTTAAGACATAAACTTTTTTTGGAATTCGAGATGAAAGACCTAGGAAGATTGATGTATTTTCTTGGAATTGAAGTTCTAAGATCTAAACAAGGGATTTTTATCTGTCAGAAGAAATATATCCTTGATCTGCTAGCCGAAATGTGACATCTGTGCCTTTACAACCATCATACAAATAAAAATCCAATGAAATCTTGTGTTTGAATCTTGGGATTTGTACAATTACATGTGACATTTACACATATCAATTCTTGTTCGATTTCGAGCTCTTAATCACTTTCTGGAAAGTTATATGCAAACTGTTGCGTAAACGTGATCAGTTTAACGCGACAAATACTCCGAAACAGTGACACAAGCTTAACATACCTTAAATAACCTTGACATAACTTACAAATAAGTTATGGAGGGTTTGGTATGACAAAAACGAGTTTATTCGATCACTGGGACTATTTGCGTCAAACTGCAAAAGTCTGTCGATTCGTATAGCAACGTACACTCCAGAACAAGATCACAAGCTAAACATACCCTAAATACCCTTAACATAGCTTAGAAATAAGTTTTGAGGGGTTCGGTATGCGAAAATACGCTTATTTGATCATAGGGACTAAATGCGTCAAAACTGTGAAAGTTTGCATTTACGCGCATATCTCGCGTTCTGACCATATCCGGATATCCAAAAAACTTTGTAATCACTAGAATATTATATTTTAGGGATAGGAATGCAAAAATACCATTCGTCGTGCAATTTGGATCGTTTTCGCATCCATTCGAGTTTTGTCCTAATTAACCGAAAAACACGATCGTACGAGCAAACGAACCAACATCCATGATATTTCCAAGAATATTTCAAGTCCACTATGCTTTAACATCCTTGTAGAGCCTTGAAATTGGGTTAACGAGGGTTAAACGCGTTGAAAATGCATTAAAACAAGTGCAGGGACCAAAACTGCCAAAAATTGAACAACTTTTGGTGGTTCAGCCAGGAGTGTCGCGACAGGAACAGGGGTCAGCTCTGCGTGTTACCTGAGCAGTCACTTGGCAGAATTTTCCAAACAGCTTCCCAGCTGTTTCCTGCTGTTTTCTAACCTGGTTTTTGAGATCTTGTGGGTGTTTTATGTATCCTCCAAGGCTTTGATTCTTGTCCAAACACTTGTAAGGCCATGATTCTTCCTTGGGCAATACATAAACACTTGGCATGATCTTGTTAATCCAGGAACACTATAAATACAAGGCCTCATTTCACTTCCAACTTGCTCATTCCTCTTCTCTTTCACTCTTGCTCTGATTTGAGGCTACCACATTAAGTTGGAGGCCTCATACTTGAGCATTCTAGTTCATTTTTCCAAGCATAGGACTCATGTAAGTGTTCTTTCATGCTTGCTTATTTGTTTCAAGCAAGAAAGTTAAACAGTATTTGACTTTCAGCTTTGACCATGAATTAGTCAAGACAAAGTTCGTTTGAACTTTACAACGTGATCGTTATCACGATGGCTATAGTCCCTTGCGGTTATACCTACTGATTACCACGTTGACTAGTCAAAGTGACGAGTCAAATTTTCGGTCAAAATGTACGATTATGTGCATTTTGCGACGAAACTATTTTCGGGTATCAAAACACTTTGTTTTGATTCCAAATCAGTTTTCTAACTTAGTTAAACATGTTTTAACATGTTTAACTCGTCACTTTTGGTTTAGTTCTTGTTTAGGGTCGTAAGTCAAGCGGTCTCGACAACCGCTTAGACTTTCGAAGCTGACCTTTTGGTCGATCATTAGGATCCGAGCAAACATATTTTGTGATCATAGTTGTATAGGGAATAACCTTCCGAGGTTATACCTTATGGTCACTTAGTTTAATTAGTTGTATGATAGGTAGTTTATATGCCTTATGAAAATGACCAAAATGCCCCTTTTACGCATAATTTGAATTTAAGCATATGTAACATAAATTTTGCCACTTAAACTGATTATGCAACAATATTAAGCATGTTAGGGCGCATAATACCTATCATAGGACTAGTTAGGCTATCTGAATGCTCTTTTGCGCAAATGACGCGTTAAAGTAGCGCAAACTACCTTAACAGGTCATAACGGGTTAAAAGCACTTAGGATAGGCTTCAATTCAGAATGTAGGCTTGTTAAACCCTATCATATGAGTTCTAACACTCATTTTGTTTACAATACCTCACTGAATCCGATCTCCCGATTATTAACGTAGTGATCCGATACTAGGTACCGCTTGATTCCTTGATTTCCCGAGCTTGATAGTTCACTTAATCGAGGATACCTTGCAATCTCAAATGAGTACATAGTTTCCCCTATTTTATTGCTTTCTATTATTTTGGGGTGATTCATATGTGCTAAACGATTTCGAGTTTTCAAAACAAATACTATGGTTTATATTAAACACAACAATTTCAATAATGTGAACGAACTTGTTGGGGCGTTGGTCGAAAGACATTTGAATGACATTCATTAACTATGATCAAGCCGACCAGTAGTATGTTATGGTACCATAGGATCCGACAAATCCCGTTATCGGACTATCACCATGGTTATGGGGGTAATGTGGGTAACGACAGAACCTGATGAATGTTAGCAAACCCTTTGGTGGATTGTTAATACATTGAACGATGGACGAGTCACAAAAGTTTGAATGTGTTCAACGAGACGACCAAAAGTTAGTTTTCACAATTAAAACACGAACGATTTGAAAGATTTGAACGATTGAACGATGATTTATAACATGAACGAGTTGAGCGATTTGCACGATTGGTTTTGATAACACGAACGATTGATAACACAAACGATTGATAACACGAACGAATAGAACATTTTTTGAACGATTGGTTATTGGTAAGTGATTAGATAACAGGACAGGTGTTTTGTGATAAAAGCATGGTAGATACGCCGCTGGTACTTCTTATATAAAAGTGCTTTTATCATATTACATTCGGTGGCGTTATTTAGTTCACTTGGACGAATGATTTCAAACGATGACACACAATGATGTTTACTAAATAATATAAACCATACAAGTTTTTTCTACAAGGATGATTTACTATTGGGTTACGAAAACAAGGGTTTTAGTCAAGAATCATGGCGACGAGGGTTTATAAACTATAACCAACTTGTTTTAAGTTGGTTAATCATATTGCAATACAAAACACTTTTCAAAACAAGGTTTTCAATTATCGACTCTAGTAGTCGTACGAGGTATTGCAATACTTATACAAGCCATGAATTTGACACACTCACAAAACCTATGTGCTCGCCGACATTTTTAAGCTGACTTTATTTTCACATATGTTTCAGGTGCCGTTGTTTGATAATGTTGATGATGATTATGATGCATGCTCAGATAGGATTGGACGAGGCCTCAGTGACATAAAACTAGACAGACAATATGTTGAACTTATTTGTTCTATTTTAAGACAATGTTAAACACTTAATAATTCAATAAAATGAAACTTTAAACCATGTGTTGTGAAACAATGATTCTGTTACGACACTCCCCGACGTTTCCGCCGTGGTTTCGTTGTTTTAACGCGGTCGGGGTGTGACACGAAACTAAAATGATTGAGTGCAAACCGGTAGACACCCCAATGGTGGTTAATCACGGCCTACATATGGAAGATGAAGCAGAACTAGCAGATAAGGAGAGATATCAATGAATGGTGGGAAAACTGATATACCTCTCTCACACTCGTCCAGATATAGCATATGCAGTAGGAGGGGTGAGTCAGTTTATGCATTAGCCCCAACCGAGTCACATGGAAGCAGTATTAAGAATCATCAGGTATCTCAAAGGAACAACAGGTCATGGTATACTGTTTAAATCAAATGGGCACTTAGAAATCCAAGCTTATACAGACGCCGACTAGGCAGGGGATAAAGGAACGAGAAGGTCAACCTCAGGATACTTCACCATGGTCAGAGGAAATCTAGCTACCCAGAGAAGAAAAAAAACAAAAGGTAGTCACCCTATCTAGTGTAGAAGTCGAATTCCGAGGGGTTGCACATGGCCTATCAGAGATTCTGTGGATTCACAAGCTCGTAACTAAGATTGTCTTTCTTCCTACTACAGCAACCAAAATCATGTGCGATAATAAAGTTGTTATATAGATCTCAGAAAATCCAGTCTAACATGATCGAACAAAACATGTAGAGGTAGATCGACACTTCATCAAGGAGAAATTGGAGGAAGGTATCATAGAGCTCCCATATGTATCGTCAAAAGATCAACTCGCAGATATTCTTACAAAAGCTGTTAACGGGAACATGTTTAGTAGCTGCTTGAGCAAGTTAAGTATTGGTAATCCCACTACTCAACTTGAGAGGGAGTGTTGGAAAGTAAATGATGTGTCGTAGTATAGAGGCTAATTGTGTAACTTGGTGTTCTATATAAACACCCTTCTCTGTAACCCTAAATCTGTTCAATACAATTACAATACAATTCAAACCATTTCAAAGATTATTCTCTATACCTGTCAACAAGAAGTTCTTCTACATTGCCTGTGTGCTTCTGGAGAATTTCATCTGCAGCTGAGTGAAGTTCAAATGCTTCTTTACAAAGTCCAGATGACTCGTTCTGTCATCAGATGCTCCTCAGCTGCTTACGCTTCTCTTGAAGTTTTCTTTTTCAACACTTACATAAAAATGACCACCAATACTTGATTTATTGATTCAACTATCTTTCGAACTATGAAACACTACTCACCCATTCGATCAATAATAGATGATAGGTGACTTTATCTAATTTAACATTGGATATGATTATGCGGCTGAAGTTAGTGTTGTATTTGTAGATTAGGTTTAACCATTAAAGGGTGCAGTTTATAACAATCCAAGACATAAAAAAAGCCCAAAAAGTTCATATCATCTTGGCCTCCTTCAGAACTAATCATGGATTTCTTTTAAATTTATGTTTACACAATAGTATTTTAATACTTAATGTATATGTTCATATGTACTAGTTAGAATAAGAATTCTTTTAAGTTCTGAGAACTTTGTGAAAATATAATGTGATAAAATTGTTAGGGGAGGATTTTCCAATGATTTGTGATCCTCAATTGCTGTTGGGTTTAGTGATCCTCACTTCTGTTTGAGCTAGTGATCCTCAGAAGTATTGCAGGATCATGGATCATCATAAGGATCCTTATACTAACGATTGTCTGCTTTGAATATGATGTTGTTTTGCAGGAGTACGATCTTGGACTTGGTCTTGGCGATATTCCTGGGGCATATTCCATGTTTATTCCGCACGTACTTGACCAATATGGACGTTATGGAGTTCGTGGGAGACTTGCATGAATTGCGGAATGTTTGTTAGCTTAGATATTTTCTATTTTTAAAGGGGATAGCGAGCTAAATAGAAACACTTGGCTATTTTTAGCTTAACACACACACTCGTAACTGCTCTCACCAGCTCTCAACAATTCACTTGGCGATTACACACTTTTTTGCACATTACACTATAGTGATCCTTGTAATTAGCTCGCTATCATCCGAAGTTGTAATACATTTCTTGTTTAATTTGAGTTGGTGATCGGTAGTTTCCATCACCCGAGGTTTTTTATGCCGGAGATCATTCATTGATCAAGGGCTTTTTCCTCGTATAAAACTCTGTGTCACTTGTTCATTACAATTTCAGAGTGATCCTTAATATTGTTCATTGATTCAAGCATCACACCTCACAACAGAAAGTTTGGTTGCATTATCATTGCTTGATTTTTGACCAAAACAGTTTGGCGCCCAACGTGGGGCAATTGGTGCTTCATTCCTAAGGAATTCTCGTTTTTGTGATCATTCCGGTTTGTTACAACCAAGCAGATGGCTTCTTCAGCGAAGAACACTTCAAGTGCAATGTTTGCGGTCAATTCATCCCAGGGCATTCCACCTTTGCCTCCACCACCTTCTGGATCCCAGAAGAATGCTGAAAAGAGACCGACTCCTATTTTCTCAAAACCTCCAACTTCTTCTGTTTCTTCTAATCCTACTACTGGTGACCTTTTTACTTTGATTTTGCAGATGAGGGATCACATACAAGAGCAGGACAAAACCAATGAAAAGATCCTCAAGGAGATTGGTGAAATCAAGAGACAGAAAAGATCAGTGGAGGATCATTCTCGATTGATGCCTAGATCACTGAGTTTTGACACTCCGGTCATAACTTCTCAGCATTCTGCAGCTCCAGATGTCCAATACTTGGGTGGAACAAGAGGAATGCACAACGGATCCTCAGCAACGTCTCAGGCCTTAGGATCCTATTTTCAACCAGCAGGATCCTTCTCTCAGCATCAAGGATCCTTTGTCAGCTTAGGAGGATACATGGGGACGCAGCAGATTCAAGGATCCTCCCAGGTTCAAGGATCCTCCCAGGTTCAAGGATCCTCTCAAGTTCACGGATCCTCCCAGGTTCAAGGATCCTTTCAGCCACAAGGATCCTCACAGGTTTTCGGATCCATGGATTATCCTCCAAGACCCCCATCCATAGTGCATCAAGGATCCAATGCTCTGCAGGATCTAGGATCATTAAGAAGTTTGCAACCTGGAAGTTCTGATGTTCATCAAGGAGACTGTTTTGGTCAAAAATCACACAAGGATAATGCAACCAAACTCTTTGTTAACGAGGAATGATGCTTGTAATGATGGATAAAGAAAAGGATCACTCAAATGTGAATTGCACAAGTGACACAAAGATTTATACGAGGAAAAAGCCCTTGATCAATGAATGATCTCCGGCATAAAAAACCTCGGGTGATGGAAACTACCGATCACCAAACTTCAATATAATAAACAATGTTTACAACTTCGGATGGTAACGAGCTAGGTACAAGGATCACTATGGTGTAGTATGCTAGAGCGTGTAAGAAATGTGTTGTGTCTTCCGCATGCTTGAGAGTGCCCTTTATATAAGTGTGTGTGGTTGAATTTAGGTAAGTCACCTAACTACTAGCTCGTTACCCCTTTAGAAACAGAAGTAAATTTAGCCTAACTAATTGCCCGTAATTTGTGCTAAGTTTCCATATTCTCCACAACGTCTATTTCTGGTTATGCATGTGCGAAATTAACGTGAAAGATTCCTTAATAACGCTGCCAAGACCAAGTCCAACTCGTAATTTATGCAAAACAACATTAAATCCAAAGGGAACAATCGTTAGTATGAGGATCCTTAGGATGATCCATTATCCTGATCCTGAAGTTCTTCTGAGGATCACTATCTGCCACAGAAACAAGGATCACTATTAGGATATTAGGTAAGGATCACATGTCATTAAAAATCCTGCCCTAACAATTGCCCCCAAAATATAAGGAGTAATTATATAATATTAACGAGTTATATTTTGCTGATCTTATCTGTAACTAACTCAATGGATATATAGCCGTTGTGAACGAACTATCCGTTGTACTCCTGACGTCACGGAGATGACAGCCCTGCACAAATCATGATTCTAAATAGAGATAGGGATAGGATCTTTTGCATTTAAAATCAAGAACTTCTCCCTTTATAACCGCAACCAGAGGATTGAACAGGTATTCCCCTTCATCTTCTCTCTTGCTTGCTCTGTTTTTCTTTTCGTATCTATTTCGTTCAAAAAATGTTGCTCCGGAATTCTCCTGCCAAGGATCAGCAGAAAGAAAGCCCCTTCAAGAGCCAAGGGATCATCACAAACTCTGCTAAAGAATGCTGCATCTTCGTTGATCCTCAGATTAACAGGATTCGGTGCTGTTTTCCTGCAAATACTGTGTTCAAAGCCTATGATCCAACTGCCCTGAGCGATCACACCTCCGATTCATGGGTTGCCTTTCCTGTGACCCCGTTTGCCATAGGTTACACGTATCCCTTTCCAGCTTTCACCCAGGCCTTCTTCTCTTTGACCGGCATATCTTATATCCAGGCTATGCCGATGATCTGGAGGGTTTTGTATACCCTTGAGAGGATCATCGAGCAAGAGGGGATAGACTTAGGTATGGCCGAGTTAGGTGAGCTGTACGATCTGACTACCTTTGGTTCCCATCGTTATCTGTTCAAACGTAGACCTGGGGAGGAGCATCCGATCTTCAAGGCTACCAAGAATGATACTAACTGGAAGTGGCGGTTCTTTTTTGTAAGGAGAGATACCATCCCTGATGGGAAGGATTTGCCCAAGAAGTGGGCTACCCATGGTAGGATAGAGGATCCTGGGAAGGATCACCATAGAACTTATCCTTTAGTATAAGGATCACTGATATTCTTTTGTTTTCTCGTTGTGCAGCTATCTCCGTTTCTCATCTTAGGTTGACTCCTGCTGCAAAAGAGAGACTTTTGGCCTTCAAGAAGCTTGATCCTAAAATAAGAACTTTCAAGGTTACTACCCAAGATTCTCAGGAAGTATCCTCCGGTTCTGTCACAATGTCAAGTAAGTATCCTTATTTAAAGAGTAATTATATAATGAGAGTCAAATAAAATTAAGATACTTATCTTGTTTTGGTTGTGTAGGTGCTGGAAAATCCACTAAGTCAGCTTCGAAGTTCAGCATCACCGATCTCACTAACGTCAAATCCTCAAGGAAGAAGACTCCTGCTAGCCCAAGTGCTTCTATCCCCAAGGCACCTATTAGGGGAAAGGGAGGCAAGAAGAGAAAGGCCTCTGAAGCTGAGGATTTGCATGGTCTGCCCCTGCTCCGCCAATAGTGTCTGGATTACTTCAATGAGGTAAAGATCACTGTCCCTGCTTGTGTATCCTGCTAGTTTTGAGGATAACTTGTTTCTGATGTTATTCCTTGTCTTCCTTGCAGAAATTTGCTGAGATAGAGACATATGTTGGCCACGTTGAGGATCAGGATCGCCAGATTGCTGATCTTCAACAGGTTGCAGTGCTGAAGGATCTCAAGATAGCCGATCTTCAGAAGGAGCTCCAGGCCACCAAGAATGAAGCTGCCAAAATGCTGATCAACTTTGACTATGAGAAGCACGAGATCACCCAAGATGCCAAGGTCTCTGCCGTGATAACTATGTACAAGATCCAGCTGCAAATGGCCATGGAAGCTCAGGATCCTGCTTTTGATAAGAGCACCTGGGATGTCGAAGGCTGGAAGGCTAGGCTGGCTGAACTGGAGGATGATGAAGAGGCTGAGGAGATCCCGATGCTTGAGGGTGGAGGCACTGGAAAGGACCAAGGTGGTGAGGCAAGCGGAGCTGGTGGTGATGGTGCAGCGAAGGATTGAGCTGCAGGATTGGGTGATGATGGAAATTTCGAGACTTAGCCGGAGCCCAATTTTTTTGTTTGGTGGTTGTTTGTTTGGATAGTTTGATGGTTTGTACTTTGAACAATAGTTTTTAGGGTAAGGATCCATGATCCTTTGAACAATAGGTAGGATAATAGGTGGTGGAGGGATCCTCTGTTTGGGGGATGAAGCCACTTTTTATCCTGCCGATCTTTATTTCCTGCACTGCTATGACCGCATGAACAATGGACACCCTTTGCCAGCCCATGTGGACGGGCCACGTTTTGCTGGTAGAAACGTGGGTTGGCAATTTTGACAACTTTAAAGGGTTAAATATTTTGTGAATGAATAAAACTTTAACTTTTGACTTATCTTGTGATGTTATCCTTGTATATCCTTTAAACTCTCAGTTGTTTTGATTTATACTTGTCTGAGTAAGAAAAGTTAAGCAAATTATGTTTAAGAAATTTAGGATATGATCCAGGATCAAATATCCTATAGTCGAAAAAAGTTGTTAATTTTAAGGATCATAGGTTCAGTTGTCAAAGTGTAAGGGTTATTCAAAATAATGAATGAAATCAAAACAGTTAAGGATCATACCTGAGAATCCAAGTTAGGATCCTAACCTTTAATCAGGATAACCATAAGAAAAACCTTAGTGGATAATAAGGATTGAGGATCCTTAGTTGTTTGACTTCAAAAACCTAAAAATAGAATATAACTTGGGACTAAGCCAATATATATGACAAGTTAGTAACTGGGGACAAGCCCAACAATTCTGGGGACAAGCCCAAAGGATAACTGGGGACAAGCCCAAAGGATAACTGGGGACAAGCCCAAAGGATAACTGGGGACAAGCCCAAAGATCATAGGTGAACTGGAGTATGGCCCTTACTGGCGACTATCCAAACTTAGTGACATAATAATGCCAAAACCTTAGCTAACGTGAAAACGTTAGAAACCTTAGGAACGGATGTATGGTACGTCTACCATTATACGTAGGATCCTAGGTATAGCCAGTACAATGGAATTATCAGCCCCTAAAGCGAGTACTGGTCCCAAAGACTTGAACTATACCAGGATCATCGTGCGCTACAGGCGAAACTGGGGACAAGCCCAAGGATAACTGGGGACAAGCCCAAACAACTGGGGTTAAACCCAAGGATCTGAATTACTTCTGAAGATTGTTGACAATATGCTAAGGATACCTGGACTATCAGAACTCAAAATCTCGTGAGAGAAGGATGAAGGATACATGATCCTTATCCTTAAATAAGAAAATATGTAAATAAGAGTTCAAGATTAGGACATTACCAGAGTAAGGATCATTGATACTTCAGGGATCCTTGAAGGATACTTCTAATGTAAGGATCATATGTGCCAGAAGGATCCTGCTCACATGAAATATTTCTTCAAGTGGACAAACATTCCAGGCTCTTGGTAACAAATTACCTTCCATGGTTAGCAATCTATATGCCCCCTTTCCTGCTTCGGCTTCAATCAAATAAGGGCCTTCCCATTTTGGTGCCAATTTCCCATCAACAGGATTGGTGGTATTCTTGAATGCTTTTCTCAATACCATATCCCCAACTTGGAATTTCCTTATCCTGACATTTTTGTTGTAAGCACCAACCATTTTTTGTTGGTAGCTAGCCATCCTTATCCTAGCCAAATCCCTGATTTCCTCAATAGTGTTCAAATCTTGAGTCAGGTTCTCATCGTTTTCCTCAGGATCACGGGTACTTGTTCTAGCAGTTGGAACCACCATTTCTGTTGGGATCCCTGATTCTGCCCCAAATACCAAAGAGAATGGTGTTTGACCAGTAGCATTCTTGGGGGTTGTCCTATCAGCCCAAAGCACATAAAGTAATTCTTCTGCCCATTCCCCTTTCTTGGATCCAAGTTTCTTCTTCAAATTGTTGATGATGATCTTGTTGGATGATTCTGCTTGACCATTAGCTTGTGGGTGGACTGGTGTTGATGTTATCATCTTAATCCCCCAGCTGTCACAAAAGTTAGTAGTTCTGCTCCCAATAAATTGGGAACCATTATCACATATAATTTCAGAAGGAATGCCAAATCTAGTTATAATATTTCTTTTAACAAAGGATATAACTTCCTATTCTCTCACTTGGGCAAAGGCTTCAGCCTCTATCCACTTGGAGAAGTAATCAGTTATAGCCAGCATGAACACTTTTCCACCAGGTGCCTTAGGGAGCTTGCCAACTATATCCATCCCCCATCTCATAAATGGCCAAGAGGAGGGTATAGGATGTAGAAATTCAGCCGGCTGGTGAAGGATATTGCTGTGTCTTTGACAAGGATCGCACTTCTTAGCATACTCCATAGCATCCCTTTTCATAGTCGGCCAGTAGTATCCTGTCCTTAGGATCCTTGAGAACAATGCCCTGCCCCCAGTGTGGTTTCCACAATCTCCTTCATGGAAGTCTTTTAAAACTTCTTGAACTTCAGGATCCTCGATACATCTCAAATATGGTCTTGCAAGGGATCGCTTATACAACATATTATTTAAGATTGTAAATTGAGATACCTTAATTCTTAAAGCCCTAGGGTTTTCTCCCATAGGAATCTCCCCGTGTTGTAAGTATCTCATGATTGGTGAGATCCATGATCCTGAACAGGATTGAGTATCCTCACTAGGGATCATTGCAGAATCCTCTTCTATTTCCATGGTCACTTGATTTTCAATAGCAGGGGTCAGGATATGGATGATGGGGATACTTATATCCTCTGGGATCTTCAAGGATGATCCAAGATTAGCCAATGCATCAGCTTCTGTATTTTCTTCCCTTGGTACCTGTGTCAAACTAAAGAAAACAAAGGAGAGTGCCAATTCTTTGACTATCTCTAAATATTTGGTTAGTTTTTCACCTTTAACAGCATAGGATCCGTTAAAGTGATTAGTGATTAACAATGAATCCACGTATACCTCAAGATACCTGATCCCCATATGCTTAGCAATTTGCAAACCAGCAATCAAGGCTTCATATTCAGCCTCATTGTTAGTGGCTTGGAACTCACAAGCTATGGAGTGGGGTATTATGTCCCCCTGTGGCGATTTTAGTAGTATACCAAGCCCCGTGCCTTTAACATTTGAGGATCCATCAGTATGTAGTATCCAATGATCCTTGGTCTCATCCAGCTGCTGGACTTCCAATTCGGCTTCCTTTTGTAAATCACTACTGAAATCAGCCACAAAGTCTGCTAATGTTTGAGATTTGATGGCTGTTCTAGGTTCATATCTTATATCATGGGCACTAAGCTTTACTGCCCACTTAGCCATCCTTCCTGACATCTCTGGTTTCCTGAGGACACTCTTAATTGGAAAATTAGTTCTAACAATAATAACATGGGTTTCAAAATAATGTCTTAGTTTAGTAGATGCCATAATTAGTGCAAGAATAAGTTTTTCAAGGTGTGAATACCTGGATTCAGCATCAAGTAAACTCTTACTTACATAATAGACAGGATATTGTGTACCTTCATGATCCTTAACAAGGACTGCACTTACTGCTTTTGAGGATACCGCAAGATATAAGGATAACACATCTCCTTTTTCTGGTTTCATCAACGCTGGAGCTGAGGATAGGTATTCTTTGAGGGCTTGTAAAGCACTCTCATGCTTTTCAGTCCACTCGAATTTCTTGTTCTTTCTTAGGATATCATAGAATTCTTTACACTTTTCTGAGGATTTGGATATAAATCTATTTAAAGCTGCTATCCTGCCTGTTAGCCTTTGCACATCCTTAGCATTGGCAAGAGATTTGATATTCACCAATGCTTTGATTTGTTCCGGGCTTGCTTCAATGCCCCTCTTGGTTACCATATATCCTAAGAATTTACCTGCCTTTACACCAAAGTGACATTTTGAAGGATTAAGCTTCATGTTATATCTGTCAAGGATATCAAATGCTTCCTCCAAGTCTCTTAGGTGATCCTCAGCTTTTATGGATTTCACCACCATATCATCTATATATACTTCCATAGTCTGTCCAATCTGATCTTTGAACATCATATTCACCAGTCTTTGATATGTTGCACCTGCATTCCTTAATCCAAACGGCTTAGCAATATAACAATATAAACCGGTTGGGGTCATAAAAGCCGTATCCTCTTGGTCAGATGGTTCCATCTGAATTTGTTGGAATCCAGATGAAGCATCCATAAAGGTTAACAGTTCATGACCCGCCGTTGCATCCACCATGGAGTCAATGTGGGGTAATGGGAAAGGATCCTTGGGACATGCCTTATTTAAATCAGTGAAATCGACACATACCCTCCACTTTTCATTTTTCTTTTGAACAACAACCACATTGGCCAGCCATCTTGGATATTTTACTTCTCTAATCATACCTGCTCGTAGCAATCTCTCTACCTCTTCCTGGATAATGGCATTTCATTCTGGTGCAAACTTCCTCCTTTTTTGATGGATTGGTTTGAATGACCTGTCAATGCCAAGTTTATGAGTGATAATATCCTTAGATATACCTGTCATATCCTCATGTTTCCATGCAAAGGTAGATTTTCTTCTTTTGAGGAAGGATACGAGGTCTTCTTTCATCTTGCCAAGGATCCCTGATCCGATATAGATTTTGGATTCAGGATCATCAGGATCCATGAGGATTTCGTCCACATCCTGCTCTCTTGCCTCCAAGACATCCCTTGGAGGATACTTTAATTGCTATTTCTCCCTTGATTTCGAGGCTGGTTTCATTGATGAGGTGTAAAAATCCTTAGCCTTCTGTTGATCACTATCGATCTTGACTATTCCCCAAGGGCTAGGGAGCTTCACACATTGATGGTAGGTGGATGGGACTGCCTTCATATCGTGTATCCAGGGCGTGCCAAGGATAACATTACAACAAGACAAACAGTCAATAACACAAAATTTTTGATAATTATGTAATCCTTCCACATAAATTGGGAGTTTGATGTCCCCCAGGGTTCTCTTAGTTTCTCCACTAAATCCTACAAGCACGGAGGATCTTGGTGTGATATCTGATTCAGGGATACCCATTTTCTTCAGAACATCAAGCTGGATAATGTTTACTGAGCTTCCTCCGTCAATAAGGATCCTGCGGACAAAATGGTTAGAAATAAAGAGAGTAATAACTAAACTATCATGATGAGGATCCTGGATGTCTACGCGATCATCCTCATCAAAGGTTATCACTTTTCTTTCCGAGACACTTGATGTTCGAATAGGTCTTTCTCCATTATCCATTTTAGCTTCCTTTGCATGCCTTTTAGCTGCTGAAAAGGATGTACCACATATGTCTGATCCTCCAGAAATAAAGTTTATCACTTGTGCATCTGCCGGAGGAGCTGGAGCTTTTTTAGGGATCCTTTTAGGATCCTGAGTCCTTGGCTTTTTTCTTCCCAACAACTCTTTTAAATGCCCCTTGCTTAGCAGATATCCAATTTCCTTTCTCAATGCGATGCATTCCTCTGTTAAATGCCCAAAATCCTCATGGTATGCACACCACTTTGATTTATCTTTAGTTGCGGCTGGTTTGTCATTTTTTCTGGGCCATCTGGCTTTTTCTCCTAGATTCTGCATCCCAAGGATTAGTTCATGGTTATCAACGGAAAAACAGTATTCAGAAATCGGAGGATAATCCTCATCATCTTCTTTTTGGTCAACAGCATGCACGTTCTGGTTGTCAGTTCTGTTATAGGATTTGAATTTGTTGTTCTTGAAAGAGGATCCTTGCTTTTCTTGTTTTGAGGATCCTGCTTGTCTCTCCTGGATCCTCTTGTCATCCTCTAGCCGGATGAACCTGAGTGCCCGAGTCCTTACTTCATCTAGGTTCCGGCATGGTGTCATAACAAGATCATCATAGAATAATGAATCCCTAAGCAATCCCATCTTGAAGGCCTCAACAGCCGTGGCTATATCCAAGTTGGGAATGTCCAAGGATTCTTTACTAAATTTGGTTATATAATCCCTTAATGATTCATTATGACCCTGAGTTATCCTATATAAATCACTAGTTAATCGTTCAAATTTTCTGCTACAAGAAAATTGGTTATTGAATAAGTTAACTAAATTAGCAAATGAAGTAATAGAGTAAGGGGGAAGACTTAGCAGCCATTTGAGAGCTGATCCAGTAAGAGTGGATCCAAATCCCTTGCATAGGCATGCTTCCTTTAACCTTTCTGGAATTGGATTGATCTACATCCTCTCCCTGTATTGTGCTATGTGTTCCTCAGGATCCGTTGAACCATCATACAGCTTCATAGTTGGAATATGGAATCTTTTGGGTATCTCAGCATCACAAATCGGTGGTGCAAAACGAGATACCTTATGGCTTCCATCTGCAATCTCCGGGATAGGTTTGACCACCCCTGGAACACTTGATATCATATCCTTCAGCTTCTGCAGTTCTTTGGCCATAGCATGGTTGATACCTGCGTCCTGCATGAATCCATGGTTAGCGGTAAGAGAATTATTAAAAGTGTTACCTCCCATTGGGTTCAAGTTAGGAATGCTGGATGTGAATCCATATTGCTGGGACTCTGGGATGATGGAGGGACCAGTGGAAGCAATGGTCTGCATTGGAATAAAATCTCCTTGATGGACATCTGAACTTCCTGTTTGCAAACTCTTCAGGAATCCTGGCATCTGGAGGGATCCTTGAATCTGGGATGATCCTGGAACAAAGGAGGATCCTTGAACCTGGGATGATCCTGGAACAAAGGAGGATCCTTGAACCTAGGATGATCCTGGAACAAAGGAGGATCCTTGAACCTGGGATGATCTTGGAACAAAGGAGGATCCTTGAACCTGATGTGCTCCTGAGTAGGCTCCTGAATTCACGAAGGATCCCATATGCTGAGGATAGGATCCTGCTGGCTGGAAATATGAACCTGATGCCTGAGTCACTATTGCTGAGCCGAAGTGCACTCCTCTTGGTCCACCCACATGTTGAATGTCTGGGGCCTCTGATGGCTGAGAAGTAATCATCGGAGTATCAAAATTCAAGGATTTGGGCACCAGTGGGGAATGATACTCTGCCGTTTTCTTTTGTCTCTTGAGATCTCCGATTTCTTTGAGGATCCTGTCATTAGTTTCATCCTGCCGCTGAATACGATCCCTCATCTGCAAAATCAAAGTAAACATATCACTAGTACTGGGAGTAGAAGAAGTTGGAGCAGAAGAAGATGGAGGTTTAGAGAAAATGGAAGTTGGTCTCTTCTCAGCATTTTTCTGAGATCCAGCAGGTGGTGGAGGCAAAGGTGGAATGCCCTGAGATGAATTGACCGCAGACATCGCTGTAGAGGTATTCTTCAACGATGAAGCCATGTATGCAACGATCCGGAATGATCACCAACGGGAAACTTTGTTATGAATGAAGCACCAATGGCCCCACAGTGGGCGCCAAACTGTTTTGGTAAAAAATCACACAAGGATAATGCAACCAAACTCTTTGTTAACGGGGAATGATGCTTGTAATGATGGATAAAGAAAAGGATCACTCAAATGTGAATTGCACAAGTGACACAAAGATTTATACGAGGAAAAAGCCCTTGATCAATGAATGATCTCCGGCATAAAAAACCTCGGGTGATGGAAACTACTGATCACCAAACTTCAATATAATAAACAATGTTTACAACTTCGGATGGTAACGAGCTAGGTACAAGGATCACTATGGTGTAGTATGCTAGAGCGTGTAAGAAATGTGTTGTGTCTTCCGAATGCTTGAGAGTGCCCTTTATATAAGTGTGTGTGGTTGAATTTAGGTAAGTCACCTAACTACTAGCTCGTTACCCCTTTAGAAACAGAAGTAAATTAAGCCTAACTAATTGCCCGTAATTTGTGCTAAGTTTCCATATTCTCCACAACGTCTATTTCTGGTTATGCATGTGCGAAATTAACGTGAAAGATTCTTTAATAACGCTGCCAAGACCAAGTCCAACTCGTAATTCCTGCAAAACAACATTAAATCCAAAGGGAACAATCGTTAGTATGAGGATCCTTAGGATGATCCATTATCCTGATCCTGAAGTTCTTCTGAGGATCACTATCTGCCATAGAAACAAGGATCATTATTAGGATATTAGGTAAGGATCACAGGTCATTAAAAATCCTGCCCTAACAGAGACTTCATCCCAATGCAAACCATTGCTTCTTCTGGTCCTTCAATCATACCAGAATCTCGACAATATGGATTTACATCCGGGATTCCAAGTTCGAATCCACTGGGAGGTAACACTTTCAATAATTCTTATACCACTAACCATGGCCTTATGCAGGATACAGGTATCAATCAAGCTATGGCTAGGGAGTTACAAAAGCTTAAGGATATGATATCCAGCGTTCCGGGGGTAGTTAAGCCTATTCCTGAAATTGCAGATGGGAGCCATAAGATATCTCGTTTTGCACCACCTATTTGTGATGTTGAGATACCCAAGAGGTTCCAAATACCAACCATGAAGTTGTATGATGGCTCCAAAGATACTGAAGAATACATAGCTCAATACAGGGAAAGGATGGAGATTAACCCCATCCCAGAAAGGTTAAAGGAAGCATGTCTATGCAAGGGATTTGGAACCACCCTCACAGGATCAGCTCTTAAATGGCTGCTAAGTCTTCCCCCTACTCTATTACTTCATTTGCATCTAGTTAACTTGTTTAATAACCAATTTTCTTGTAGTAGAAAGTTTGAACGATTAACCAGTGATTTGTATATGATAACACAAGGTCAAAACGAATCACTTAGAGATTATATCACTAAGTTTAGCAAAGAATCCTTAGACATTCCTAATTTCGATATAGCTACGGCTGTAGAAGCCTTTAAAATGGGATGAAAGAAGTCGAGAACCCAGGATCCTGAAAGGATCCCTGAAAAAGCTCCAGCTCCTCTAGCAGATGCACAAGTTATAAACTTCATATCTGGAGGCTCATACATTTGTGGTACTTCCTTTTCAGCAGCCAAAAGGCATGCCAAAGAAACCAAGATGGATAATGGAGACAGACCCGTTCGAACATCCAGTGTTACCAAGGGCAAAGTCATAACTTTTGATGAGGATGATCGTGTTGACATCCAGGATCCTCATCATGACGGTCTCGTTATTACTCTTTTTATTTCTAACCATTTTGTTCGCAGGATCCTTGTAGATGGAGGAAGCTCTATGAACATCATCCAGCTTAAAGTCCTTAAAAAGATGAATATTCCTGAATCCGACATTATACCAAGATCCTCAGTACTTGTGGGATTCAACGGGGAGACCAAGAATACTCTGGGGGACATCAAACTCCCAATCTATATTGAAGGATTACATTCTTTTCAAAAATTTTGTGTTACAGATTGCTTATCCTGTTGTAATGTTATCCTTGGCAGGCCTTGGATACATCACATGAAGGCAGTCCCATCCACTTATCATCAGTGTGTAAAGCTTCCTAGTCCATGGGGGTGGTAAAAATCCAGAGTGATCAGCAAGAGGCTAAGAACTGCTACACTTCATCAATGAAATCAGCCTCCAAGCCTACAGAGCAATAGCAATTAAAGTATCCGCCAATGGATGTCTTGGACGCCAGAGAACAGGATGTAAAAGAAAACCTCATGGATCCTGAGGATCCTGAATCCAAGATCTTCATAGGATCAGGGATCCTTAGCGACATTGAACAGGAGCTGATATCCTTCCTTAAAAGAAGAAAGACCACCTTTGCCTGGAAACATGAGGATATGACAGGTATATCTAAGGATGTAATCACTCATAAACTTGGCATTGACAGGTCATTCAAGCCAGTTCATCAAAAAAGGAGGAAGTTTGCACCTGAAAGGAATGCTATTATCCAAGAAGAGGTAGATAAACTACTCCGAGCAGGTATGACAAGGGAGGTTAAGTATCCAAGATGATTAGCCAATTTGGTTGTTGTTCAAAAGAAAAATGGAAAGTGGAGGGTATGTGTCGACTTTACTGATTTAAACAAGGCATGTCCCAAGGATCCTTTCCCATTACCCCACATTGACTCCATGGTGGATGCTACCGCGGGTCATGAACTGTTAACTTTTATGGATGCTTCATCTGGATTCCAACAAATTAAGATGGAACCATCTGATCAAGAGGATACAGCCATTATGACCCCAACTGGTATATATTGTTATATAGCTATGCCATTTGGACTAAGAAATACAAGTGCTACTTACCAAAGGCTAGTCAACATGATGTTCAAGGAACAAATTGGACACACTATGGAAGTCTATATAGACGACATGGTGGTTAAATCCAAGAAAGCTGAGGATCACCTTAAAGACTTGGAGGAAGCATTCAATATCCTTGATAAATTTAATATGAAACTAAATCCTTCCAAGTGTCATTTTGGTGTTAAAGCAGGTAAATTCCTAGGCTATATGGTGACAAAGAGGGGCATTGAAGCAAGTCCAGAGCAAATCAAGGCGATTGTGAATATCAAGTCTCCTGCCAACGCTAAGGATGTTCAAAGATTGACAGGCAGGATCGCAGCCTTGAACAGGTTCATATCCAAATCCTCAGAAAAGTGCAAGGAATTCTATGACATCCTGAGGAAGAACAAGAAATTTGAATGGACTGAGAAGCATGAAAGTGCCCTTAAAACTCTTAAGGATTACCTGTCCTCAGCCCCCGCCTTGATGAAACAAGAAAAAGGGGATATATTATCCTTATACTTAGCGGTATCCTCAAAAGTAGTAAGTGCGGTCCTTGTTAAGGATCACCAAGGTACACAATATCCTGTTTATTATGTAAGTAAGAGTTTGCTTGATCCTGAATCCAGGTATTCACATTTAGAAAAACTTATCCTTGCTTTGATTATGGCATCCACTAAATTAAGACATTATTTTGAAACTCATGCCATTATTGTTGTTAGGGCTGGATTTTCATTATAGGTGATCCTTATACGTGATCCTAACCAGTGATCCTTGTTTCTTTGGCAGACAGTGATCCTCAGCGGGACTTCAGGATCAGGATCATGGGACATTATAGTGATCCTCACACTAACGGCCACTTCGACTTAATACAATATTGTTTTGCAGGAACATCTAGCAGGATACGCTCTAGGCGTCATAATCCAGGGACGCGTCTTCACAATTATGGCAGGAGCTAAATCAGAGATAGACGTTGCACAGGATATGGAAACATGGCTTGATTTATGGGCGGCTATTTAGGCTAGATTGTATCTCATTTCTAAAGGGGTAATGAGCTGAATATTAGTTTAGCTACCTAAAATAGGTCACCTACACATGTATAAATATCACTTCTCCATCATTTGGAAGGGGACACACGACATACAAAGCAACTCTCACACACTTAGACACCAAAAGCAATAGTGATCCTTGTACTCAGCTCATTATCATCCAAAGTTGTAATCATATTTTTGTTATATTGAAGTCGGTGATCGGTAGTTGCCATCACCCGAGGTTTTTTATGCCGGAGATCATTCATTGATCAAGGGCTTTTTCCTCGTATAAATCATTGTGTCTTTGCATCTTTATCACAGAAGTGATCCTTTACTTTCATAATTAACCAAGCATCATACCCCGTTTTCATAAAGTTTGGTTACATTATCCTTGTGTGATTTTTGACCAAAACAGTTTGGCGCCCACCGTGGGGCAATTGGTGCTTCATTCATAAGAAAATCTTTTTGTTCGAAATCATTTCAAAGAGTTACATGGCTTCATCATTGAAGAACACGTCCACGGCGATGTCTGCAGTCACCTCATCACAGATCACTTTGCCTCCTCCACCTGCAGGATCTCAGAAAAATACTGAGAAAAGATCAACTCCCACTTTCTCTAAACCTTTATCTTCTTCTGCTATGAATTCTTCTATTCCCAGTACTAGTGATGTATTTGCTTTAAATTTGCAGATGAAGGATCGTATGCAGCGACAGGATGAGACTAATGACAGGATCCTCAGGGAAATTGGAGACCTCAAAAGACAAAAGAAAGCGGCAGAGGATCATTCCCCACTGATGCCCAAATCCTTGAGCTTCGATACTCCAATGATCACTTCCCAGCCATCAGGGATCCCCGACGTGCAAATCATAGGGGAGTCAAGAGGATCACGTCTCAACTCGGCAGCAATGACTCAGACATCAGATTCACATTTTCAGCCAATAGGATCCTATCCTCAATACATGGGATCCTTCATGAATCCGGGAGCCTATCCGGGGGCACAGCAGCTTCAAGGATCCTACTTTGTTCCAGGATCATCCCAGGTTCAAGGATCTTCCTTCGTTCCAGGATCATCCCATATACCAGGATCCTTACAGATGCCAGGATCCCTAAAAAGTTTGCAAACAGGAAGTCTAGATGTCCATCAAGGGGACTTCATTCCAATGCAGACCATTGCTTCCACTGGTCCCTCCGTTGTTCCGGAATCCCAGCAATATGGATTCCCTAACTTGAACCCAATGGGAGGTAACACTTTAAATAATTATCCTACCACTAACCATGGATTCATGCAGGATACAGGTACCAATCATGCTATGGCCAGGGAATTACAGAAACTAAAGGACATGATCTCAAGCGTTCCAGGGGTAGTCAAGCCTAAATCAGAGATTGCAGATGGAAGCCACAAGGTATCTCGCTTTGCACCACCAATTTGTGATGCAGAGGTACCCAAAAGGTTCCATATCCCTACCATGAAGCTGTATGATGGTACAACGGATCCAGAGGAGCATATAGCACAATACAGGGAGAGGATGGAGATCAATCCTATCCCAGAAAAATTGAAGGAAGCATGCCTATGTAAAGGATTTGGATCCACTCTTACAGGATCAGCTCTTAAATGGCTGCTAAGTCTTCCCCCCTACTCTATTACTTCATTTGCTAATTTAGTTAATTTATTCAATAACCAATTCTCTTGTAGCAGAAAATTTGAAAAATTAACTAGTGATTTGTACAGGATAACTCAAAATCATAATGAATCATTAAGGGATTATATAACTAAATTTAGTAAAAGAATCCTTGGACATTCCCAACTTGGATATGGCTACGGCTGTTGAAGCCTTCAAAATGGGACTGCTTAAGGATTCATTATTCTATGATGATCTTGTTATGACACCGTGCAGGAATCTAGATGAAGTAAGAACTCGAGCACTCAGGTTCATCCGGCTAGAGGATGACAAGAGGATCCAGGAGAGACAAGTAGGATCCTCAAAACAAGATAAGCAAGGATCCTCCTTCAAGAGCAACAAGTTCAAATCCTACC